>NC_064624.1:179835619-180183119 GCF_023898315.1 Schistocerca nitens | reverse complement strand
CTTAACATCACGTTCTCCTTGATGTTGCCTATATGGCCCATGGACTACTAAGTTTGTATATTTTGCTTCTTTTTTCACAGTTCCACACAACTTCTTCCTGTTTTCTCAATTGATCTGTGTTCAGTTTATCAAGGCCTATCCACTGTGCCAAGTTGTAACTAAATCTGAGGGGGGTGCAATGGGGAGGTTCCCTTGTTAGTGTGAAATAGCAGGACGTGACGTCACGAAACCCGTAGACAACGACTTCAACGCTAGCTAACTGCCGGCCGGTGTGGCCGAGCGATTCTAGGCGCTTCAGTCTGGAACCGCGCGACCGCTACGGTCGCAGGTTCGCATCCTGCCTCGGGCATGGATGTGTGTGATGACCTTAGGTTAGTTAGGTTTAAGTAGTTCTAAGTTCTAGGGGACTGATGACCTCAGATGTTAAGTCCCATAGTGCTCAGAGCCATTTGAACCATTTGCTAGCTAACTATTCTCGTGCGCGGACGGCTGCAGTAGTCGAGGGGGAACAGCGTCTAACGGAGCACAACCTGAAAGTCATCACAGGTGCAAAAACACCCGGGCAGCGAACACCTGCTCGTGACTGGAAAAAAAAGAGTGCAAGTCACTGCTGTTTACAAAAAGATTAGAGGATCGGATGCGCAGAATTACAGACGAAATTCGCCGCGGTAGCGTATCCTGGTGTTATTCAACCTGCGCGCTGAGCAAGCTGCGACGGAAAGCGGGGACGAGTTCGACAAGGGAATTAAAAGTTCAGGGAAAAGAAATAAAAAATTTTGTCGTTTACTGTTGACACTGTAATTGTGTCAGAGTCCGCACAGAACTAAGTTAGTTGAATGTAATGGATAGTATTTTGAGAAGACGTTCGAAGACCAACACCGACAAAAATGAGCAAACGCGATGGAAGATAGTCGAATTGAATCATGGTATAATGAGGAGATGAAATTAGGGGTCGTCTATAAATTACGTGAGTTTTATTTTTTGTAATTTGGACGCCGCCCCCCCCCCCCCCCATCGTGACCTGAGATGGGACTCCCACAGCACCTCACGTGACGTTTACGCCGTAATCCGGAAAAAATAAATTTTTCAAAGTCTGTTTTAAATATTGTTTGAATCACTTTAATAAAAACATGTTTGTTTATAAAGTCTATTAAACAGTTATTTTAACACGTGATTTAAAACACTTTTTTAAACACGCCAACTAAGTAGTAGACAGACAGATGCACATTAAATATCATGAAGCTCTAGTTACTTTGCACATGAAAAATGCATTGCTTTTACCTTCCTTTGAAACGTATGATTACGTAACTTCTCAGCCTCTTGATGTATATGTTCAGTGATGGTTGATGGCTAACAGAATTCTTGTTGATCAACTTGAGCTTAGCTTCCTTCGAAAAACGATTAACTTCTTTCTTGGTCGTGTGCTTCGATTTGTCACCTTGAAACTTCTTCATTAAAAATAACCTACTGCTTCTATAGCTGAATGAAATGGGAAGTCTGAAACAGAATTACTTTTTCTTGTCATGTCAACACTGATCCACAATATTCTAGCGCAACGCAATCAGACTGCTCAAAAAAAAGAATAACCTGATTTCAAATATGTTGTTGTTGTTGTTGTTCTGGTCTTCAGTCCTGTGACTGGTTCGATGCAGCTCTCCATGCTACTCTATCCTGTGCAAGCTTCCTCATCTCCCAGTACCTACTGCAACCTACATCTTTCTGAATCTGCTTAGTGTATTCAGCTCTTGGTCTCCCTCTACGATTTTTTACCCTCCACGCTGCCCTCCAATGCTAAATTTGTGATCCCTTGATGCCTCAGAACATGTCCTACCAACCGGTCCCTTCTTCTTGTCAAGTTGTGCCAAAAAAATCCTCTTCTCCCCAATTCTATTCGATACCTCCTCATTAATTATGTGATCTACCCATCTAATCTTCAGCATTCTTCTGGAGCACCACATTTCGAAAGCTTCTTTTCTCTTCTTGTCCAAACTATTTATCGTCCATGTTTCACTTCCATACATGGCTACACTCCACACAAATACTTTCAGAAACGACTTCCTGAACTTGAATCTATACTCGATGTTAACAAGTTTCTCTTCTTCAGAAACGCTTTCCTTGCCATTGCCGGTCTACGTTTTATATCCTCTCTACTTCGACCATCATCAGTTATTTTGCTCCCCAAATAGCAAAACTCCTTTACTACTTTAAGTGTCTCGTTTCCTAATCTAATTCCCACAGCATCACCTGATTTAATTCGACTACATTCCATTATCCTCGTTTATCTTTTGTTGATGTTCATTTTATATCCTAGTTTCAAGACACTCACCATTCCGTTCAACTGCTCTTCCAAGTCTTTTGGTGTCTCTGACAGAATTTCAATGTCATCGGCGAACCTCAACTTTTTTATTTCTTCTCCATGGATTTTAATACCTAGTCCGAATTTTTCTTTTCCAAAAGAATGGTCCAGACTAAAAAGAAATCCTAACAACAACCTATACATTTCATTAAGCACTTACCTCACAAAAGTCTTCATTACGCGAACTACTGCAATACAGCTAGCGTCAATACTGCCCGCTAAATAAAACATTCTAACTACTGAAGTCACTAACTACTAATAGGCATGTAGTCAGCAAAGGAAAGATTTTGTTTCAAATCAAATAATGTACTTTTTACCTCAATAATGTGACATCCAGTTCAGACACGGATATCAATCGTCATTGACATCTGGTGTAAAGGTATGTAATCATGAGTAATATTCAGTCTCCAAGTCGAACATGTACAGATCGTTAGCCTACGCTAACACTTCAGACCTCTACCCTCCATCAATGCTAACTTCTCACATTTAACGTCCATCACTGCTGGCTGTTCACATCCAACTGCCACACAGTAGAGTTGTGGCGATTCGTGAATGAGTCGTTCATTTGAACAACTAAATAAATAATCGTAAGAATCTTATCGTGATACGGACGAATCGTCGTTCAAAAGAATCGTAAGAACGATTGCGTGTTTCCGAGTCGTGACTATTCCAAGTTCCAACGATTCATCGATTCTTAGTATGCTATGCTTCGAAGGCAACTTCCGAATCATACCGAGTCGTGCCGAATGATTACGACCGCCAGATGGCAGTCAACTGGAGGATGCGTGTGAACAATGGAAGCTCGGAACGAACAAACGAAGTTCGTGTGCCGTAACATTACTCGCGAAAACCAAGCTGACACTTGGCGGTGTCGTCTTCTCACGTAAATAGTAGTGACAGCGGCAAGTTCTCAGACAAATTAAAACCAAAATACCTATGCCTTGTATTTAGAAGAAATGAAAGTTAAGCTAAATTTGCCTTGTGGGAGGGCTGTCAGCTGCGTTATGAATTACAAAGGTGATGTGGAGTTGGAAAGCACAGAAAAACATAGGATGATATGAGGCAAACCACGTCTGCCTCACTGCTAGATTTTGTTACTATAAAACAAACGTCTGTAGTTAGATACGCTCAAGCCACACAACTAAACTGGCATACCACGTAATTTTGCACCACCTTTCGCGCAAATCGACTCCTCTTTCCTGGCATACTGAAATAAAACAATAGATGCAATCAAATCAAACGTGACCTTTCATCAATTAAGGCATTACACGTATAAATCGAGAATCACACTTGTAACGTCATATGCATGTTTACTCATAAATAAACTACTTCTGGCATATCTTATCATGACACAGTTAGATTGTAACCCCATTGACAATTTCAGACATGTCCTGCCATCTATGAGTAAGATGTAGAACTTTTTGCATTCCGTAAGAATCGTGCCATCGCAGACTAGATGAAACGTGAACGAACCGTAGGAATCGATTCGCAATGTGAGATTGAATCGTAGGAATCGAATCGGGAAAAAGAATTGTGTTGGCCAATTCTACCACACAGTACTTCCATCACTTCCATCCATGACTAACTTCCAACTCCCCAACAATGCTGGCGATTAACTTCCAACAATGAGTCCGACCAGCCACAGAGTCTCTTACAAAGAAAGCGCAGTCAGAGGTCCAATGCAAAGCGCTACACAGTGCTGCCAACACAGAAGTGGCCCACTTACAAGCTTGCCGTTTAACATACGCACTGTAAAACTCCTTTCGGAGAACTGCCACACGAGTTGGACGTGCCGTGCCACTGGTGCAACGAAGCTAGTGTCAGTGGTTATGTGAACATTCTCACACACGTAGACCACGTTCCAGACGTCCACGCATCACGGAAGCCCACCAGGATCGTCGTATTGGAAGGGCAGTAGTGGCAGATCGTACAGCTGCCACGACACGAACTGTTGCGGAGCAGTTATTAGCTGTGGGGACTACTGGCACGCACACCTGTAGCCCGCGTTCCACTCACGCCGCAGCATCGCCGTGCACGGCTCGACTTGAGCCGTGGAATGGCGCGACTATGTCTCAGCGATGAAAGCAGATTCTGCCTGCACACGCGCGTACGGTGCAGACCTGATGAACACTGCCTCATAGAGTGTGTTCGTGCCAGATGCGCTGGCCCCATTACAGGTGTTACGGTCTGGATCACAATAAGCTACAGCTCTCATTGACCTTTCGTGTTCCTGGAGGGGACACTAACCATTGGTCAGTACGCGCTGAGACCTGGTAGTCAGGGAGAGGCAGGATAAGGCAACAGTTGTGGATGGGCCAATAATCAGCTACCAATGGCTACAGCAAACACATACACTTTATTTGAGGAAGTAATTTTCAACACTCATTTTAAATGACTTTACCACACTGACGGCTGAAGGCCTTACTAAGAAGGGATTCAAAATTATTTGTCGGCTGAAGACCACAAGTAACTTCAGAATACTCAACAGCTGAAGGCCTGAATTACAGATAAGGTAGGTAATTACATTAAAAATACTAAAACCGTTTTTTAAACAATCTCAAGAAACTGTAACAGGCTATAGTAACGGCTGAAGGCCTTATTAAGAGAGAATTGAAAATTATTTGTCAGCTGAAGGCCACAAGCAATGTTACAAACTATGTACAATTTTGGTAATCATTTTTTGATACATGGTCAATAGAATATTATAGCCGGCCGGAGTGGCCGAGCGGTTAAAGGCGCTTCAGTCTGGAACCGCACGACCGCTACGGTCGCAGGTTCGAATCCTGCCTCGGGCATGGATGTGTGTGATGTCCTTAGGTTAGTTAGGTTTAAGTAGTTCTAAGTTCTAGGGGACTTATGACCACAGCAGTTGAGTCCCATAGCGCTCAGAGCCATTTGAACCATTACAATATTATATTTTATCCAAAGGTCAGTCTTGATCACAACACTTATGTCTCAATAACATAGGTTACCAGTTTCGGTTATCTTTATATAAGCATCTTCAGACCTGTGAATTAATTTTAGAAAATACTAGAGACCAATCTTAAAATAAAATGAAAAGTGTCGAATGACGACAAAATTTTAACAGGATAAAATAAAACTTATTATACCCATGGCTTCCTTGGAGGATGGTAGGCGGAGCTCTCCTCAGCTGCAACGAAGGCAACTGATGGTTGTGAGTGCTGAGCATTAGCTTAAATATGCAGAGACTCTGCCTACTTCCTCTCACACTACTTCACAACTGCCAATCAGCGTCAAAGTATAAAAGTACGAAATACACTAATAGCATAAAATTGAGTCATTTAAAATGTCTGATTAACAGAGAGTTAGTATGTGTAAAACTTGTTTATATTTTAGATAAAAACTATGATGTGGAATAGCTGTGCCCTCTATGGGCACCTTAATACTATTACAGTGTCATTTAAATCAAAGATGTAAAAGTCCTTGGAGTTCTGATATATATTGATTAAACCGAGTCGCCTACATCACAATTGCATCTTTGATGGATGTTGCAAAATCGTCTTACTTTAACTGTAGTTTTCATAGCGACATTCTTTTTAACAGTAGGGTAGCAGCCAAGAGTATGTTTCACATTACGTATGTCTGAATAACTGATGAGATCGCTGACAAAATATTTAGAACTCATCGCTCTAATAGTTTTTATAATAATCTCAATTTATAATTTTTGATATATATTGTATACCGTATTTTTCATACATAGCTTTTGCATGGGTATAACTAATCTTATATTTTAAAACAAAAGAGTAGGTGCATCTTCATTGTAAAATTTCGTCAAAAAGGTCGTAAAAATATTTTTCGCGAAAATCTAATTGTTCATTGAGCAGCATTGACGATTTGGTTTTCAAATGAACATATATCTCGATTTCTTCCAAGATATTCATAAGTAAGCCTTTATTTGCACAATGAAGAACTTGTAGATTCTGCTCCACTGTCCCCTCAGCATGGTTATTAAATGTTATGTGATGGCCGAATACAGATTTTGTTCGTGAGGTACCTGACGTATGTTCTTTGTACCTTACTGCAAAATTTCGACCTGTTTGGCCGATATATATTTTCTCACAGGTCTGAAGATGCTTATATAACCGGTCACCTATGTTATTGAGACGTAAGTGTTGTGATCAAGACTGAACTTTAGTTAAAATATAATGTTACAAACAATCAACAACTTAAGTCCTGCCGGCCGCGGTGGTCGTGCGGTTCTAGGCGCTCAGTCCGGAACCGCGTGACTGCTACGGTCGCAGGTTCGAATCCTGCCTCGGGCATGGATGTGTATGATGTCTTTAGGTTAGTTAGGTTTAAGTAGTTCTAAGTTCTAGGGGACTGATGACCACAGATATTAAGTCCCATAGTGCTCAGAGCCATTTGAACTTAAGTCCTAAGTAAGAAAAAGTTCAATATTATTTGTCGGCTGAAGGCCACAAGCAATTTCAGAAATACTCAACGGCTGATGGCCTGAACTACAGATAATGTAGGCAATTAAACATTAAAAATACTTAAACCTTTTTTAAACAATCTCAATAAACCGTAACAGGATTGAAAATTATTTGTCACCTGGAGGCCACAAGCAATGTTACAAACAATTAACGACTGAAGGCCTGAATCGCAAGTGAGAAAGGCAATTACACTTTAAAACATCAAGGTAAACTTTAAACAATTATGACAACTTGACCAAGTAAGATGGAGTGATCCACAGACAGTGCTCCACGGGTCGAGCTGAGGAAGGGGAATACAGCTATTATTCACCTAACGAGGTCAACTCAAACTAGAGACGGTCTAAACACCGATCGACCCTCTTACCAATCCACCTAACGCCAGATAACCAGTACAGCGATGGAATAATTCAGGTGAGAGCAAAGGGACAAAAAGCACTGCATCTCCAGAGTCCGGTGTTTAAAACACCAAAAGGCAGAAGGACCCACTATAGCCAAGGTAGACCAGGAAAGCAATTTTATCCATACCCCAATCCAGGAAACCGTCAAATTACATGCCATACCAGGCAGAATCAGAAAGACGAGGAAAAGTACACTGCCTCCAGGGCAGGTAACCGGAGTGTTAGCGGCCACTGGGCAGTAACATACCGCCGGTTGCACTTCACCAATAGTTGTTGTTGTTGTTGTTGTCTTCAGTCCTGAGACTGGTTTGATGCAGCTCTCCATGCTACTCTATCCTGTGCAAGTTCCTTCATCTCCCAGTACCTACCGCAACCTACATCCTTCTGAATCTGCTTAGTGTATTCATCTCTTGGTCTCCCTCTACGATTTTTACCCTCCACGCTGCCCTCTAATGCTAAATTTGTGATCCCTTGATGCCTCAAAACATGTCCTACCAACCGGCCCCTTCTTATTGTCAAGTTGTGCCACAAACTCCTCCCCAATTGTATTCAATACCTCCTCATTAGTTATGTGATCTACCCATCTAATTTTCAGCATTCTTCTGTAGCACCACATTTCGAAAGCTTCTATTCTCTTCTTGTCCAAACTATTTATCGGCCACGTTTCACTCCCATACATGGCTGCACTCCATACAAATACTTTCAGAAACGACTTCCTGACACTTAAATCAATACTCGATGGTAACAAATTTCTCTTATTCAGAAACGCTTTTCTTGCCATTGCCAGTCTACATTTTATATCTTCTCTACTTCGACCATCATCAGTTGTTTTGCTCCCCAAATAGAAAAACTCATTTACTACTTTAAGCGTCTCATTTCCTAATCTAATTCCCTCAGCATCACCCGACTTTATTCGACTACATTCCCTTATCCTCGTTTTGCTTTTGTTGATGTTCATCTTATATACTCCTTTCAAGACACTGTCTATTGCGTTCAACTGCTCTTCCAAATCGTTCTTCACCAATAACAACATCAAATTCATACTAATATCAAGCAGTAGAAGGCGGCTAATATCTTCTGCCAACCTGACAGACTCCTCTTGTTGCGGGTGGTCTCACTGACCCTAGGAGCAGCAACACGCAAAACAGCAGCGAGATCTCAAACAGTGGAGGTTCAGTACTGGACACGGTTCACTCAACTTCGAACTTCTTGGGTTCGGTCGTCGGCTACAGCCCCTCGGTCCGACAGTGCCTGCACGCCGCCAGCAGTCCCGGCCTGCCCTCGCGCTGCAGACCTCCTCGCTGCTCCGTCCGAAGCCCAACTGCCTGACACGACGACCCGCAAATACAAGCGGTCGCACCAAAGATATATATACGAAGACAGTAACTCGTTCTCGAAAGAACAGTTACTGTTGATGACCGTGCAGCTTTTCCCTGGAATAAATGATGACTAACTGAAAACCTGAGCTGCCGACATGTGTTGTTGATATACCTCGATGTGGGCAGCTGAAAATGTGTGCCCCGACCCGAACTCGAACCCAGGATCTCCTGGTTACATGCAGACGCTCTATCCATGTGAGCCACCGAGGACACAGATGAATAGCGCGACTGCAGGCACTTATCCCTTGCACGTTTCCCGTGAGACTCACATTCCCAACTGTCCACAATTCTACATATGTATTGTACCTTATAGACATTTGCCCACCCACTAGAGTCCCGGTCGGGGCACACATTTTCAGCTGTCCACATCGAAGTATATCAACAACACCTGACGGCAGCTGAGGTTTTCAGTTAGTCATCATTTGCACCAAAGACAGTACCACAGTACTGCCTGTCGATAACCGCTGCTGCTGCTGCCGCTCGCGGACAAACAATACGGGGTGCGGCTAGAAAAAAACCGGACTGATGCTGGAAAAAACATTTATTTACAATTATTTACAATTTCATGTTATCTCCTTCAATGTACTCTCCTCCTCGGTCTCTACACCGCTCCATACGAATTTTCCACTGTTCATAGCAATGCTGCAGATCATTTTCGGTAAGTCCATACATTACTTCCGTCGCTTTTTCTTTTACCGCTTCAACAGTCTCAAATCTAGTTCCTTTCAAAGCTGACTTGACTTTAGGGAAAAGAAAAGAGTCACAGGGGGCCAAATCAGGTGAGTAGGGTGGATGATCTAAGATGGGAATGTTGTGTTTTGCCAAAAACGTCTTCACTGACGTTCCGTTTTCTCCGTACTCGCCGCTCACGTAGGGTAGCCAGGACGCTAATGTAGTAATGCTGATTCACTGTTTGTCCCTCTGGTACCCAATCAATGTGCACAATCCCTTTGATGTCAAAAAAAAAAAAAAAAAAAAAATCATCATTGCCTTGAATTTCGATTTTGACATTCGTGCTTTTTTTTGTCGTGGAGAACCAGGAGTTTTCCAATGCATCGATTGGCGTTTAGTTTCGGGATCGTAAGTAAAAAACCACGATTCATCGCAAGTAATAACATTTTGTAAGAAGGTGGGATCACTTTCAATGTTTTCCAGGATGTCACAACAAATCATTCTTCGGCGTTCCTTCTGTTCAATTGTGAGACACTTTGGAACCATTTTTGAACACACTTTGTTCATGTTGAAACTTTCATGAAGAATCTGCCTAACACTTTCCTTGTCAACTCCTGTTAACTCAGACACTGCTCTGATTGTTAAACGGCGATCTTGTCGAACAAGTTTATCGATTTTTTCAATGTTTGCATCAGTTTTTGCTGACAATGGTCTGCCAGTGCGAGTGTCATCACTGGTGTCTTCGCGGCCATCTTTAAATCGTTTAAACCACTCAAACACTTGTGTTCGCGATAAACAATCATCGCCGTACACTTGTTGTAACATTACACACGTTTCACTTGCAGATTTTCCTAGTTTGAAACAGAATTTGATGTTAACACGCTGTTCTTTCTGTACACTCAACATTTTCCGACGCACAGACAAAACGTCAACTACTTAAAACAGACGCCACGGGCAGACTGAGTGCAGGAGGCAGATGAAACTCGAGCAGTAGGCGGAGCGAGAGTCACGTGACAGGCCACGCGACTTTCAGCCTTATTGCATTCGTTTTATTGTTTCACCAGTACTAGTCCGGTTTTTTTCCTGCCACACCTCGTACTAGCAAACTCAGTGGTGCCATTAACACCCGAGAAGGAAACGGGACGCCACTACAGCTATTAAAAGACGCCAAGTTACGAACGGCAAGAACGCGAGCCGCACACGGCACACGTGCAGCATGTTGACAGACCCGTTCGCCTGCTGGTCTTGCAACGGGAAACTGATGTGTTGCTCCAACAGGGTAACGCTCGTCCACACACTGCCCGTGAAACTCGGCGTGTTCGGTAAAATGTACAGCAACGTCCCTGGCCAACGCGATCTCTGCACATATCTCCAATCGAGCACGTGTGGTATGCCATGGCACGGGAAGTGACCCGTGCGACACGTCAACTGACAACTCTTAAAGAACTACACGAAGAGGTGGCATGACGTAACCCAGAACAGTGTTCGCCGGCTGTACGATCGACTGGATGCCATAGCGCCTGTAGTACCCGTGGTCTAGGGGTAGCGTCTTTGGTTCATAATCAAAACGTCTTCGGTCCCGGATTCGATCCCCGCCACTGCCTAAATTTTGATAAATAATCAGCATTGGCGGCCGAAGACTTCCGGCATAAGAAGTCAGCCTCATTCTACCAACGGCCTTGTCAAAGAGGGCGGAGGAGCGGATAGAGGTTCAGGGCACTCTCTTGTCCTAGGGGTGGGAAATTGCCCCTAAAGGCGGAAGAATCAGCAATGATCAACGACATGAGGATGCAGAAGGCAATGGAAACCACTGCATTAAAGACACGTAACGTGTATCCAAAGGACATGTGGCCTGTAATTGAAGAAGTGTCATGATGATCTCTCCATTGGCAAAAGATTCCGGAATGGTCCCCCATTCGGATCTCCGGGAGGGGACTGCCAAGGGGGAGGTTACCATGAGAAAAAGATTGAATAATCGACGAAAGGATAATGTTCTACGAGTCGGGGCGTGGAATGTCAGAAGCTTGAACGTGGTAGGGAAACTAGAAAATCTGAAAAGGGAAATGCAAAGGCTCAATCTAGATATAGTAGGGGTCAGTGAAGTGAAGTGGAAGGAAGAAAAGGATTTCTGGTCAGATGAGTATCGGGTAATATCAACAGCAGCAGAAAATGGTATAACAGGTGTAGGATTCGTTATGAATAAGAAGGTAGGGCAGAGAGTGTGTTAGTGTGAACAGTTCAGTGACCGGGTTGTTCTAATCAGAATCGACAGCAGACCAACACCGACAACGGTAGTTCAGGTATACATGCCGACGTCGCAAGCTGAACAGATAGAGAAATTGTATGAGGATATTGAAAGGGTAATGCAGTATGTAAAGGGGGACGAAAATCTTAGTCATGGGCGACTGGAATGCAATTGTAGGGGAAGGAGTAGAAGAAAAGGTTACAGGAGAATATGGGCTTGGGACAAGGAATGAAACAGGAGAACGACTAATTGAGTTCTGTAACAAGTTTCAGCTAGTAATAGCGAATACCCTGTTCAAGAATCACAAGAGGAGGAGGTATACTTGGAAAAGGCCGGGAGATACGGGAAGGTTTCAATTAGATTACATCATGGTCAGACAGAGATTCCAAAATCAGATACTGGACTGTAAGGCGTACCCAGGAGCAGATATAGACTCAGATCACAATATAGTAGTGATGAAGAGTAGGCTGAAGTTCAAGAGATTAGTCAGGAAGGATCAATATGCAAAGAAGGGGGATACGGAAGTACTAAGGAATGACGAGATACGTTTGAAGTTCTCTAACGCTATAGATACAGCAATAAGGAATAGCGCAGTAGGCAGTACAGTTAAAGAGGAATGGACGTCTCTAAAAAGGGCCATCACAGAAGTTGGGAAGGAAAACATAGGTACAAAGAAGGTAGCTGCGAAGAAACCATGGGTAACAGAAGAAATACTTCAGTTGATTGATGAAAGGAGGAAGTACAAACATGTTCCGGGAAAATTAGGAATACAGAAATACAAGTCGCTGAGGAATGGAATAAATAGGAAGTGCAGGGAAGCTAAGAAGAAATGGCTGCAGGAAATATGTGAAGACATCGAAAAAGGTATGATTGTCGGAAGGACAGACTCAGCATACACGAAAGTCAAAACAACCTTTGGTAACATTAAAAGCAACGGTGGTAACATTAAGTGTGCAACGGGAATTCCACTGTTAAATGCAGAGGAGAGAGCAGATAGGTGGAAAGAATACATTGAAAGCCTCTATGAGGGTGAAGATTTGTCTGATGTGATAGAAGAAGAAACAGGAGTCGATTTAGAAGAGATAGGGGATCCAGTATTAGAATCGGAATTTAAAAGAGCTTTGGAGGACTTACGGTCAAATAAGGCAGAAGGGATAGATAACATTCCATCAGAATTTCTAAAATCATTGGGGGAAGTGGCAACAAAACGACTATTCACGTTGGTGTGTAGAATATATGAGTCTGGCGACATACCATCTGACTTTCGGAAAAGCATAATCCACACAATTCCGAAGACGGCAAGAGCTGACAAGTGCGAGAATTATCGCACAATCAGCTTAACAGCTCATGCATCGAAGCTGCTTACAAGAATAATATACAGAAGAATGGAAAATAAAATTGAGAATGCGCTAGGTGACGATCAGTTTGGCTTTAGGAAAAGTAAAGGGACGAGAGAGGCAATTCTGACGTTACGGCTAATAATGGAAGGAAGGCTAAAGAAAAATCAAGACACTTTCATAGGATTTGTCGATCTGGAAAAAGCGTTCGACAATATAAAATGGTGCAAGCTGTTCGAGATTCTGAAAAAAGTAGGGGTAAGCTATAGGGAGAGAGGGGTCATATAGAATATGTACAACAACCAAGAGGTAATAATAAGAGTGGACGATCAAGAACGAAGTGCTCGTATTAAGAAGGGTGTAAGACAAGGCTGTAGCCTTTCGCCCCTACTCTTCAATCTGTACATCGAGGAAGCAATGATGGAAATAAAAGAAAGGTTCAGGAGTGGAATTAAAATACAAGGTGAAAGTATATCAATGATACGATTCGCTGATGATATTGCTATCCTGAGTGAAAGTGAAGAAGAATTAAATGATCTGCTGAACGGAATGAACAGTCTAATGAGTACACAGTACGGTTTGAGAGTAAATCGGAGAAAGACGAAGGTAATGAGAAGTAGTAGAAATGAGAACAGCGAGAAACTTAACATCAGGATTGATGGTCACGAAGTCAATGAAGGAATTCTGTTACCTAGGCAGTAAAAAACCAATGACGGACGGAGCAAGGAGGACATCAAAAGCAGACTCGCTATGGCAAAAAAGGCATTTCTGGCCAAGAGAAGTCTACTAATATCAAATACCGGCCTTAATTTGAGGAAGACATTTCTGAGGATGTACGTCTGGAGTACAGCATTGTATGGTAGTGAAACATGGACTGTGGGAAAACCGGAAGAGAAGAGAATCGAAGCATTTGAGATGTGGTGCTATAGACGAATGTTGAAAATTAGGTGGACTGATAAGGTAAGGAATGAGGAGGTTCTACGCAGAATCGGAGAGGAAAGGAATATGTGGAAAACACTGATAAGGAGAAGGGACAGGATGATAGGACATCTGCTAAGACATGAGGGAATGACTTCCATGGTACTAGAGGGAGCTGTAGAGGGCAAAAACTATAGAGGAAGACAGAGATTGGAATACGTCAAGCAAATAATTGAGGACGTAGGTTGCAAGTGCTACTCTGAGATGAAGAGGTTAGCACAGGAAAGGAATTTGTGGCGGGCCGGATCAAACCAGTCAGTAGACTGATGACCAAAAAAAGTGCCACAAGTTGAGGCTACAACACATACTAATATGAGTGTTTCACCATGGGTTCATGCCTGATAGGTCGGAACCACTTCTGCTATTGATATGTAAAAGTAATCATTTCATACAAAATTGTTAAGGCTCTCGTGGCCACTTGTTGACAAACTGCCTATTGGCTTCTGTCTCGGGTTCTTCCGCCGACGTTCATTAATGAGTTTACTGACGTTTCGTCAGCACAAGTGGCTGGCACTGTCGAAGCTTCGCCCTCCATTGCCGTTGGTGGACTGCAGCCGAGCTCGCGGCCGCAGACTATATGTTCGTGGCGCGCCAACGTCCGAGGGCTTCTCCGCGGTCATTTCCCGTGCGGTTCTCCTCTTGCTCATAGACTTACTAAATAAAAACTAGACAGCGCATTGGCGCTAGTGTCGCGTACCCACATTGGACGTGATAGAAGCCGCCATTTGCAGGGAAACAGTGCGTAAACATGGTTCGTTCGTGTGCTGCTTTTAACTGTAAGAGTAAGAGCGGAAGCAAAGACGAAGACGGAAACAATATTACATTTCACAGGTCTGTCATTTCTGGTTGTTTGTTACTTTCTATTACTTGTATATAGTATTTTCATGGAGAAATAATACATCATGGGCGTTTGTTATTGTTTAGATTTCCCCTTACAAATGATTTTCTAAATCGGAAATGGATTGTTGCTACTCGGAGAGAGAACTTCCAACCGACAGCAAATCATTTGCTGTGCTGTCTTCATTTTGAAGAGAATTATTTCATGGAAAATTATGTAAATAGATGTCAACTGAAGGACGATGCTATACCGACAGTATTTGGATTTGCAGCTCATTTGAAAATGGTATAGTGTCCTGGAAATCGTGCAATATAGGCCTAGGTTAAATAGTGTGGAAATACTGTCAGTGTGTATAATTTTGAATGTTCCTTTTCCAAGTTACCAAGGCAAGGAAACCTCCAAAGCCAAAGCCAAGAAATGTTGAGACAGCAGAAAACGTGTGTATGTGCACGTTTCTGGTTACACTGGAGACCACAATTATTCATTTCCATCAAGTCCAAGTAAGCTGAAGGAAAAGTTCGAAAAAATTGAAGAAAGGAAGGAAGCAAAAATTGGGCAATATAAGACTAAGTTAAATACAGTGAACAAAAAGTGTAAAACACAGACGCAGAAGATTTGCAAACTAGCAAATATTTTAGAAGAACTAAAAGCTAAAAACTTAGTAAACGACAAAGCAATCTCGCTTATTAACGCTACTCACAGTGACATGTTATTGGAGATGGCCATTACAATGTTGTATGATGTAAATGTCAGTGTGTTAGCTGTTACTTGTGATGGACTTTCCACTAATATTGCAGTGCTAAAGGAGTTAGGGGCAAATATAATCGTACTGTCTCCTACTTTAAAAGTTTCATGTAATTATCTAATGCAAATAGCTCGATGTAAACTTAAATTTCGAGTCTCTATGCAGACGTATTTTGGAAATTAGGAAACTTCATTCATTTAAGTATACTTTTAAAATAGACTCCAATACTCAGTATTTTTTAATTTGTGCTTCAATTTGCTCTTGTTGCGTCTCATATACTTCAAATCACAACCCCAGTACTAGGATTCATCCCTGCAAACGGCGGCGATCAGCTGCTTCAAATGGGGGACAGTTGCCTCGCTTCTCCGCTACGGCGTGGTAGGGGCTTGCTCTTGCTACCTGCGACGGTCGTTCGCTGCAGTACGGGAAGCCAGGATCCGTTGACCTTAAGGCTTTCCTCTTTCTTGTTGAAGCTGTTCTCGTGTTTTTTTAGTTCCACAGCTTCTCTGAACAAGCGCGTGTGATAGTGCTTCTCTACAGCTAGAACTTCCGTGTCGGCGAATTTTATTACGTGGTCGGTCTCATTCAGTGCGTGCTCTGCCACGGCCGATTTCTCCACCTGCCCCAACCTACAATGTCGCTTATGCTCTTTGATCCTGGTGTTAATTGATCGTCCAGTCATTCCGACATAAACTTTCCCGCATGTGCACGGTATACGGTATATTCCCGACCTTGCAAGTGGGTCTCTTTTCTCCTTTGCCGATCTAAGACACTCTTCGATCTTCCTTGTCGGTTTGAAAATTGTCTTTACGCCGTGTTTGCGTAATATACGACCGATTCTGTCCGTCACTCTCGGAATGTATGCCAGAAAGGCCGAACCCGACGGTTCTTTTTCTCATTCCTTACTTCGCCGAGTGTTGGGCTCTGTTACACTTCTAATGTAATTTGTGGAGTACCCATTGCTCCTCAGGACAGTTTCCAGGTGTTGCATTTCTCGTCTGAGGTGCTGCGGCTCACATACTCGTCCTGCTCTCATTACGAGCGTATTAATCACGCCTCTTTTCTGGCTCGGGTGGTGGTTTGATAGTTTGCGCAGGTAACGGGTCGGTTTTCTACACACGCTGTGTCCCAGGTTTTCACCATCCCTTGTGACCAGCTCATCAAGAAATTGCAGTTTTTTGTCATATCCCTACAATCTGTTAAACCCAGGTACTCATATATGTTGGCCGATTCCAACAGTGACTCATTCATACTATAGTTATAGGATACGACCCTTTTTTTTTCATTTTCTGAAGTGCAAAATTTTACATTTTTGAACATTTAAAGCAAGTTGCCGATCTTTTGCACCACTTTGAAATCTTATCAAGATCTGACCGAGTATTTCATGCAGCTTGTCTCAGACAGTGCATTATTATAGATAACTGCATCATCTGCAAAAAGTATCAGGTTAGTATTAAATTTTATGTTCGTGTGGAGGCTGTTCAAGTGTCTTGGCAAGTCAGCGAGCTGTCCTTCACAGATAGTAACGGACAGAATCGGTCGTATATTGCGCAAACACGGCGTAAAGACAATTTTCAAACCGACAAGGAAGATCGAAGAGTGTCTTAGATCGGCAAAGGAGAAGAGAGACCCACTTGCAATATCGGCAGTATACCGTATCCCGTGCCCATGCGGGAAAGTTTATGTGGTAGTGACTGGACGATCATCAACACCAGGATCAAAGAACATAAGCGACATTGCAGGTTGGGGCAGGTGGAGAAATCGGCCGTGGCAGAGCACGCGCTGAGCGAGACCGACCACGTAATACAATTCGCCGACACGAAAGTTCTGGCTGTAGAGAAGCACTATCACACCCGCTTGTTCAGAGGAGCTGTAGAAATACAAAAACTCGCGAAGAGCTTCAACAAGAAAGAGGAAAGCCTTAACGTAAACGGATCCTGGCTTCCCGTACTGCGGCGAACGACCGTCGCAGGTAGCAAGAGGAGAACCGCACCGGAAATGACCGCAGAGAAGCCCTCGGACGTTGGCGCGCCAGGTACATATAGTCTGCGGCCGCGAGCTCGCCTCCAGTTCACCACCGACAATGGAGGGTGAAGCTTTGACAATGCCAGCCACTCGTGCTGGCGAAACGTCAGAAAAATCATTAGATGAACGTCGGCCGAAGAATCCGAGGCAGAAGGTAATCATTTCATGTATTAGATATGCATCGTTGCAGCAATAAATGTTGAATTAATTGGGAACTTCAAAAAGGGCGTACTATCTTTTTTTCTGGCAGTGTATCTAACATATTTCACGTACTTCACGTGTATCTCTAGCAAATTTCACCCTGCATTATCGTTGTCACGAAGATCAACGTTTATGACGTCATATCTGCTGAACTGTGTGTCGTGTACTAATATAATTTTGAAGAGACATTCCGTAGCATGTATCAATACCGTCTGCAAAATGTGTTGCGATTACAGGACGTAATAAAACGTGATGCATGATGACGCAGTTTTACTGCATGAATAGTGAAAATCTAGTAAGCAATACACTTCTTTCCTTTCATGGTTTAGTGTAGGTTGTCAGCGATAAAAAGGTTTTGTAATGGTTTAAAAATATGTGTACAGTTTGTTGCTCCGATTGCCAAAACTCGATGAATAAAATTTGGGTACTTTCGCGTCGTGGCCTACACTTCTTTTTCACCCCCACCCCTTTGATAGATAGCTGCATCTTACCCTCACAGCGATTTTTCTATCAACCAAGTTATACATTTACCAACTTTGTTTCAAATCGATCCTGTAATTTAGGAAGAAATGTGGAACATATACCAGGCCATTTCGAAAAGTAAAGATACAATGGCTCACAGTCCCGAAATAGAACATTTATTTAGAAAACGTCAATTACATCTTATTAAGTGGATTATTTGTTATTTTTCGACATAATCACCCCCGTTATCGAAACATTTGTTAAGTTGGTGCACAAGCTTTTGTACCCCACAGTCGTAGAAGGTTGCCGCCTGTTGTCGGAACCACATTTCCACTTCATCTTCGATCTCTTCATCGTCGTGGAATGATTTTCCACCAAGATGTGACTTCAGGTAACGCAAGACACGGAAGTCGGTGGGCGCAAGGTCGGGGCTGTATGGCGGATGGTCCAATACGTCCCATTTCAATTCTTCGAGTAGCACTTTGGTTACGAGCGTTGTGTGAGGCCGAGCGTCGTCACGAAGCAAGCGGACTCCACTTGTCAGCATTCCCCTGCGTTTGTTTGGAATTGCCCTTCGAAGACGTTTCAAAATCTGGCAATATGCAGCAGCTTTAATTGTCGTTCCAGGAGGCATAAATTCCAACAGAAGAATGCCTTGCCTGTCCCAAAAAACAGAAGCCACGATTTTCTTCGCTGAAATCGACGTTTTGCATTTCTTGGCTTATGGTGAATTCGAATGGCGCCATTTCATTGATTGTTGCTTGGATTCAGGTGTATGGGGATAAACCCACGTCTCGTCACCTGTCACAATGTGATCAAGGAACTCATCACATGCTTCAGCATAGCGTGTGAGAAAGTCGAGTGCAAAGCCCATACTTTTCTTTTTGGGTTCTTCCGTTAACAGTTTTAGAACCCAGCGCACACACAATTTCCTGTACCCTAACGTGACAGTCACAACGTCATAAAGAGTTGTCATTGACACGTCCGTTATGATCTGATGCTATTCTTTCAATATGAGACATCTATTCGCACGAATTGCTTCCTCCGTTCTCCGAAGAAGGGCACGAGAGATCACAAATGGCTGGGTTTGGGTTGTTTGGCAAAAGAGACCAAAGAGCGAGGTCATCGGTCTCATCGGATTAGGGAAGGATGGGGAAGGAAGTCGGCCGTGCCCTTTCAAAGGAACCATTCCAGCATCTGCCTGGAGTGATTTAGGGAAATCACGAAAACCTAAATCAGGATGGCCGGACGCGGGATTGAACCGTCGTTCTTCCGAATAAGAGTCCAGTCTGCTACCACTGCGCCACCTCGCTCGTCACAAATGGCCGACCTGTCCTTTGTTCGTCATGAACATCGGTCCTACCTTCGGAGAAACGACGACACCGTTTCGTTACATTTTGTCGATTCATAATGTTCCCATAAACAGAATTTCTTGTGAATATCCGATGGTCGCTGACCTCTTGCATGAAGAAAACGTATGACGGAGCGCACTTCCCATTTGGCGGGATTCTGAATCGGCGCAGCCATTTTAAACACGACCTACTCCAACCAGAAGCAACGTTCAACTGCCGAACGACAGCCAGAAGAAAGCTAAAGGTTCAAGGTTAACAAAAATGGTTCAAATGGCTCTGAGCACTATGCGACTCAATTGCTGAGGTCATTAGTCCCCTAGAACTTAGAACTAGTTAAACCTAACTAACCTAAGGACATCACAAACATCCATGCCCGAGGCAGGATTCGAACCTGCGACCGTAGCGGTCTTGCGGTTCCAGACTGCAGCGCCTTTAACCGCACGGCCACTTCGGCCGGCTCAAGGTTAACACCAGTGTTGCCAACTTGCTTGCCAAAACTCTTCTGTTCCTCTGGCGTACGGTGTATCTTTACTTTCGGAAATACCCTCGTATAATGGGTACATCCATTTTTGTAATATGTATGCATTTGGGCCTTTCAGCCTATCAGAATCAGGAACAGAATCTTGGATGTTTACGGTGCTTCTGTGAGGCCTTTAAGAACTTACTTCGCAGCTGAATATGCAAAAGTTGGCCGTCGTGGAGAAAAGTAGTATCCATGTAAGACTGGCACGTAGGCCCCAGCCACAACCCATTTAGGAAGGTTAGGCGATCACCAGCCCATAACCTCCAAGCATACGAAAAACCACCCTTCCTGGTGCAGTGTTGTATTGGCTCAGGAGACAACAGTGGATAGGACTGGAAAAAGGTGGACGGTTAGGAAATGATGTGGTACAAACCTCAATGCGAGACCGTCGCTGTGAAAGACTAGGTTACCATAGCGTAGAGGTGTGCCGCATTTACCTTGTGTCCGTCTGGAGCTTATCTCCGGCTCCCTGCGCCCGGTCGGCCACACCTGACGCACCGAGGCGGGGCGTCGACGTCGGCATCTTCGCCGCTCACGCCGCCAGCGCTGCTCCACACACGTACCCACACGACAACAATCGCCCCCCGGTAGCCCGCGAGCATGCTCGCTGATGGACCAGTCGGTCACATCGCAACCTCCCCTCCACTGCCCTTCGAATTCCTCCTCAGCCTTTCCTCCCCCCCTCCCCTCCCCCCGCCGGCGACACCTCCACCACCCGATACTGTTTCCGCTCCTCAGGGTTCGCGAGGCAAAATCGATATCCGTGTCGGAAGCTGTTGAAACACTATACACTGTACACCGGCTATAAAACTCGGGGGCCTATCTGTCCCTGTCTTGCACCTCTGTCTCTCTCACGTAATTCAATATCGTAGGCTGTCACGGTCCCCCCCCTTTTCCGCCCCTCTCGACAGAGCAGGCCGCGTCACACTTCCTATAACCCCGACGCTGGCGGTAATTCGAGATCGAGACGTGTGGGACGAGAAGGAGGCCCAAAGCAGACCTCTGCAGAAGACCTACATGTTCCTACTAGGCGCCCACCCGTAGGTCTGCCACTTTCAATAAAACTAAAATTACACTACTGGCCATTAAAATTTCTACACCAAGAACAAATGCAGATGATAAACGGGTATTCATTGGACAAATATATTATACTAGAACTGACATGTGATTACATTTTCACGCAATTTGGGTGCATAGATCCTGAGAAATCAGCACCCAGAACAACCACCTCTGGCCGTAATAACGGCCTCGATACGCCTGGGCATTGAGTCAAACAGAGCTTGGATGGCGTGTACAGGCACAGCTGCCCTTGCAGCTTCAACACGATACCACAGTTCATTGAGAGTAGTGACTGGCGTATTGTGACGAGCCAGTTGTACGGCCACCATTGACCAGACTTTTCCTATTGGAAAGAGAACTGGAGTGTGTGCTGGCCAGAGCAGCAGTCGAACATTTTCTGTATCCAGAAAGGCCCGTACAGGACCTGCAACATGCGGTCGTGCATTATCGTGCTGAAATGTAGGATTTCGCAGGGATCGAATGAAGGGTAGAGCCACGGATCGGAACACATCTGAAATGTACCGCCACAGTTCAAAGTGCCGTCAATGCGAACAAGAGGTGACCGAGACGTGTAACCAATGGCACCCCATGCCATCACGCCGGGTGATACGCCAGTATGGCAATGACGAATACGCGCTTCCAAGGTGCGTTCTCCGCGACGTCGCCAAACACGGATGGGACCATCATGATGCTGTAAACCTAACCTCGATTCATCCGAAAAAAATGACGTTTTGCCATTCGTGCACCCAGGTTCGTCGTCGAGTACACTATTGCAGGCGCTCCTGCCTGTGATACAGCGTCAAGGGTAACCGCAGCCACGGTCTCCGAGCTGATAGTCCGTGCTGCTGCAAACGTCGTCGAACTGTTCGTGCAGATGGTTGTTGTCTTGCAGACGTCCCCATCTGTTGACTCAGCGATCGAGACGTGGCTGCACGATCCGTTACAGCCGTGCGGACAAGATGCCTGTCATCTCGACTGCTAGTGATACGAGGCGGTTGGGATCCAGCACGGCGTTCCGTATTACCCTCCTTAAGCCACCGATTCCATATTCTACAAACAGTAATTGGATCTCGACCCACGCGAGCAGCAGTGTCGCGATACGATAAACTGCAATCGCGATAGGCTACAGTCCGACCTTTATCAAAGTCGGAAACGTGATGGTACGCATTTCTCCTACTTACACGAGGGATCACAACAACGTTTTACCAGGCAACGCCGGTCAGCTGCTGTTTGTGTGTGAGAAATCGGTTGGAAACTTTGCTCATGTCAGGACGTTGTAGGTGTCGCCACCGGCGCCAACCTTGTGTGAATGCTCTGAAAAGCTAATCATTTGCATATCACAGCATCTTCTTCCTGTCGGTTAAATTTCGCGTCTGTAGCACGTCATCTTCGTGGTGTAACAATTTTAATGGCCAGTAGTGTAAAAATGTAATCCCAAAACAAAAAAGCCTGCAAAAATAGTATGTATTGTCCTTTAAGATCAATATAGTAGACCTGCTCAAAAAGGTTCCGTACATTGGTAATTTCCTGCCAGTGGTGAGTTGGAGATGATGATGATGATTGGTTTGTGGGGCGCTCAACTGCAGGGTCAGCAGCGCCCGTACAAAGGCGCAATTTTACACGGTCCAATTTCTTCACTATCCAAACTAGCCACTGACACAAATGATGATTATGATGACGAAATGATGAGGACAACACGAACAGTCAGTCCCCGGCCGGAGAAAATCCCAAACCCGGCCATGAATCAAACTGGCGACCCCGTAATCCAGAGGCAGCAGCGACATCCACTAGGCCACGAGCTGCGGCCGTGTGTTGGAGAGAAACGCGGTTGGCATCCCTGCACACGCCTGTGTTTACTGTGTGACTGCCGGAAGTTTCATTGTTCCTTGTGTGCTAGTTGTTTTACAGTGTTGAATTGAGTAGGACGTTGCGGCCGGCCGTTGTAACCGTGCGGTTCTAGGCGCTTCAGGCTGGAACCGCGCTGCTGCTGCTGCTACGGTCGCAGGTTCGAATCCTGCCTCGGGCATGGATGTGTGTGACGTCCTTAGGTTAGTTAGGTTTAAGTAGTTCTAAGTCTAGGGGAGTGATGTTAAGCAGCATAGTACAGGGTGATTCAAAAAGAATACCACAACTTGAGGAATTTAAAACTCTGCAACGACAAAAGGCAGAGCTAAGCACTATCTGTCGGCGAATTAAGGGAGCTATAAAGTTTCATTTAGTTGTACATTTGTTCGCTTGAGGCGCTGTTGACTAGGCGTCAGCGTCAGTTGATGCTAAGATGGCGACCGCTCAACAGAAAGCTTTTTGTGTTATTGAGTACGGCAGAAGTGAATCGACGACAGTTGTTCAGCGTGCATTTCGAACGAAGTATGGTGTTAAACCTCCTGATAGGTGGTGTATTAAACGTTGGTATGAACAGTTTACAGAGAATGGGTGTTTGTGCAACGGGAAAAGTTCTGGACGGCCGAGAACGAGTGATGAAAATGTAGCACGCATCCAGCAAGCCCTGATCTTACCCCCTGCGATTTTTTCTTATGGGGGTATGTTAAGGATATGGTGTTTCGGCCACCTCTCCCAGCCACCATTGATGATTTGAAACGAGAAATAACAGCAGCTATCCAAACTGTTACGCCTGATATGCTACAGAGAGTGTGGAACGAGTTGGAGTATCGGGTTGATATTGCTCGAGTGTCTGGAGCGGGCCATATTGAACATCTCTGAACTTGTTTTTGAGTGAAAAAGACCTTTTTAAATACTCTTTGTAATGATGTATAACAGAAGGTTATATTATGTTTCGTGCATTAAATACACATTTTTGAAGTTGTGGTATTCTGTTTCATTCACCCTGTACTTAGAGCCATTTGAACTATTTTTTATCACGGTTCGCCTTTCAATTTAAATGGGATGTTGCCTCGTCACTAAACACTAAGCGTGCAAGACAAGTGTCATCCTCTATCTTGCCAAGAAAGAAATTACAGAACTCCAAACGTTTATGTTTGTCACCTTTACTGAAAGCTTGCAGTAGCGGAATTTTGTATGGTTTCAAGTGCAAGCGTCGACGCAACACATGTCAGCGAGACATAGGACGCACGTTGAGCTGTGGAGCTGCACGGCGAACGGATTTCTGTGGACTCCTCGTGAAACAATGGCGGAGGCCTTCGACGTCTGTGTCAGACATTCGGGGACGGCCCGGCGATTTGCCTTTACGCAAAAAAACAACCTGTTTCTCGGAATTGTTCGTGCCATCGTCTAATGCTCTATGCTGTAAGAGGATGCACATCCTACCTAGTACGAAACTCACGCTTGAACAGTTATTACTGAACCGCACTGCGCAAAAGGTAGAACACAAAACTCTTCGTCTTGTCCCGATACCATTTTTAGCAGAACTGATGTGGGCGCACACTCCTGCTACCTAGCGGAAACTCTCTGGCACAGTACGTTGTATCTCAAATAACATAATAGTTATGACTTTTTTACATCAGATGATTCTTTTTGATACACACAGTGTACTATGGATGCCGGGCATCCTGACATCTTCATCGGCTTTCACACGTCTCACTGGGTGTCAAACTTTTGCTAGGGACTTGAAGGCGCAATCGATTTTATGCCTCTTGTAAGGTGTCGGCAGACCATGATCTACACTCATGCTATTAAATTAAGGATAATGCTGACACATGATGAATCAACGCTCTGGTGGGCGGTCTGCGGGTTTAAATCACCTCTGGGTATGACCGTGCGGTGCATTTGACCAGCGGTCGTCGCACGGTGGCGCTGGCAGCAGTCCACATACGCAGAGGTGTGTTGGTGCATGTCAGAGTACGGTGCAGCGAGTAAGTGTGCAGACGTTTTCAGACGAGCTAATGGTGACTGTGTGTTGAAAATGGCTCAAAGAACGCACATTGATGACGTTGGGTAGAATACTAGGGCGACTGGAGGCTGGTCAAACACAGCAGGTCGTAGCACGGGCCCTCCGTGTGCCACATAGGGTGATCTCAAGATTATGGCAACGATTCCAGCAGACAGGAAACGTGTCCAGGCGCTACAGTACGGGACGTCCACAGTGTACAACACCACAAGAGGACCGATATCTCACCATCAGTGCCCGCAGACGGCCACGGAGTACAGCAGGTAGCCTCGCTCGGGACCTTACCGCAGCCACTGGAACAGTTGTCTCCAGACACACAGTCTACAGACGACTGAACAGACACGGGTTATTCGCCCGGAGACCTGCAAGGTGCATTCCACTGACCCTGGTCACAGCAGAGCCCGTAAAGCCTGGTGTCAAGAACACAGTACATGGTCATTGGAGCCGGCCGGGGTGGCCGAGCGGTTCTAGGCGCTAGATTGGTTGGTTTTTGGGGGAAGAGACTAAACAGCGAGGTCATCCGTCTCATCGGATCAGGGAAGGAAGTCGGCCGTGCCCTTTCAGAGGAACCATCCCGGCATTTGCCTGGAGCGATTTAGGGAAATCACGGAAAACCTAAATCAGGATGGCCGGACGCGGGATTGAACCATCGTCCTCCCGAATGCGAATCCAGTGTGCTAACCACTGCGCCACCTCGCTCGGTTCTAGGCGCTAGAGTCTGGAACCGCGCGACCGCTACGGTCGCAGGTTCGATTCATGCCTCGGGTATGGATGTGTGTGATGTCCTTAGGTTAGTTAGGTTTAAGTAGTTCTAAGTTCTAGGGGACTGATGACCAGAGGTTAAGTCCCATAGTGCTCAGAGCCATTTTCTTTGGTCATTGCAACAGTGGTCCCAGGTTATGTTCACGGACGAGTCCAGGTATAGTCTGAACAGTGATTCTCACCGGGTTTTCATCTGGCGTCAACCAGGAAGCAGATACCGACCCCTTAATGTCCTTGAAAGGGACCTGTATGGAGATCGTGGTTTGACGGTGTGGGATGGGATTATGATTGGCGCACGTACACCGCTGCATGTCTTTGACAGAGGAACTGTAACAGGTCAGGTGTATCGGGATGTCATTTTGCACCAGTATGTCCACCTTTTCAGGGGTGTAGTGGGTCCCACCTTCCCCATGATGGATGATAACGGACGGCCCCACCGAGCTGCCATCGTGGAGGAGTACCTCGAAACAGAAGATATCAGGCGAATGGAGTGGCCTGCCTGTTCTCCAGACCTAAACCCCATCGAGCACGTCTGGGATGCTCTCGGTCGACGTATCGCTGCACGTCTTCAAACCCCTACGACACTTCAGGAGCTCCGACAGGCACTGGTGCAAGAATGGGAGGCTATGCCCCAGCAGCTGCTCGACCACCTGATCCAGAGTATGCCAACCCTGTGTACGTGTGCATGGTGGTCATATCCCATACTGACGTGGGGGTATATGCGCAGCAAACAGTGGCGTTTTGTAGCACAAGTGTTTCGGGACGGTTTTCGCAACTTATCACCAGTATCGTGGACTTACAGATCTGTGTCGCGTGTGATCCCTATGTGCCTATGCTATTAGCGCCAGTTTTGTGTAGAGCCACGTTCTGTGGCACCACATTCTGCAATTATCCGTATTTTATGAGCATGGGTGTACAAAACGGACGCCCTGCTGCATCCGCCGGTGCGTCTAGATGTTGACGTGCTCGCTCCACTTGCTACTATGTTAGGCAGTGCTAGTACAAACCGGTGAAGGCAGAGTACGTGAGCCAAGTCGGTGCGGGACACGGAAGCTGCCGGCACGTGTGAGACGGGCAGGAAGGGCTCCGCCCCCGCTTTACCTCGCCCGCTGCTCGCCGGCGCTCCTGCGTACAGCACGGCGTATAGCGGGGCTGGGCGCGCGCCCCAGATGCGTCCTTTCGATTAGCGCCGCCGCGTTACGACTTCCGCCCATTGTACCGCTGTCTGCCGGCCACGGCGGAGCCACCGCTGCGTCCTAGCTGCTGTCTCGCCGTCTCTACACGGTGTAATGTCAAAGGACGCCAAAAGCTCTGCAGGAAAAGATCCAAAAAGACGAACCAAACAGGTTCTAAACCAGTGGCGGATACAGAAAAACCTCAAGGTGGGGGCGCTAAAGATACCAGGGCCACTCCAAAAGAAATGCACACTATTTATGTAAAAATACAGTTTTCATTCTGCATGCGTGAAAGTTTTATAGTGTGTAGATACATACTTCCCGCTTGTTTCCAAACTTACAAGGGGAGGCCGCCAATTGTGAAATTCAGATTCGATTCATACTGCGCATAATAAAAGCTCATGGCCAGAGGTGTAATGTGGCAAAGCACCAAGATGCACTTCTCAGCCGTAGTCGAGAAAATCGACAGTTGAAAGAAACCGTTGCGGTGAAATACTCTCTACGATTAATGATTTTCTACAGCGTCGTGGCGCAGCGGTAAGCGCTGGAGTTCGGAATCCGAAGGTCGCCGGATCGAATCTCGCGCCATGCAATTTTTTTTATTATATATATATATATATATATATATATATATATATATATATATATATGTGTGTGTGTGTGTGTGTGTGTAAACTATTAATGAATTGCTTATGTATGTTGGTGAAAGCGGATCGCTCTCCCATTCTACCGCCTCCATTTTTCCGTTTGTTTAACAGGGTGTCCGAAGCTCTCCCGACCGCACTGATTTTCGACGATGTTATAAGTTGCGCTAGGGACCACATCTACCTTCTTTCGAAGTTAGCAGGCAACTACGCTGTTATGCGGCGGCTCGTTTTGGCCCATTCAACATCTGTCCTTCAAGTGTAACGAGCGAGTAACGGAGTTTGTATTTCATACCCGCCACAGCAAATTTGTGTTCGTGGGGTTTCTATTCTAATTCGAACGTTTGACTTACGCGATAAGTATTCGTTTCGGAATATCGTTTCTACGTCTTCCGTTAACTACACGTGGTTAACCTTATGAAGATAACATTTGTGAAATACAACTTTTTTTTGCGGAAAAGACAATGACGTTCGAAGTCGCCAGTTTTTCCACGACAAACGACTTTCAACAACTTATTATATGCATAATTGTTGCAACTGATTGCCGGGAATTTAATATATATATATATATATATATATATATATACTCCTGGAGATGGAAAAAAGAACACATTGACACCGGTGTGTCAGACCCACCATACTTGCTCCGGACACTGCGAGAGGGCTGTACAACCAATGATCACACGCACGGCACAGCGGACACACCAGGAACCGCGGTGTTGGCCGTCGAATGGCGCTAGCTGCGCAGCATTTGTGCACCGCCGCCGTCAGTGTCAGCCAGTTTGCCGTGGCATACGGAGCTCCATCGCAGTCTTTAACACTGGTAGCATGCCGCGACAGCGTGGACGTGAACCGTATGTGCAGTTGACGGACTTGAGCGAGGGCGTATAGTGGGCATGCGGGAGGCCGGGTGGACGTACCGCCGAATTGCTCAACACGTGGGGCGTGAGGTCTCCACAGTACATCGATGTTGTCGCCAGTGGTCGGCGGAAGGTGCACGTGCCCGTCGACCTGGGACCGGACCGCAGCGACGCACGGATGCACGCCAAGACCGTAGGATCCTACGCAGTGCCGTAGGGGACCGCACCGCCACTTCCCAGCAAATTAGGGACACTGTTGCTCCTGGGGTATCGGCGAGGACCATTCGCAACCGTCTCCATGAAGCTGGGCTACGGTCCCGCACACCGTTAGGCCGTCTTCCGCTCACGCCCCAACATCGTGCAGCCCGCCTCCAGTGGTGTCGCGACAGGCGTGAATGGAGGGACGAATGGAGACGTGTCGTCTTCAGCGATGAGAGTCGCTTCTGCCTCGGTGCCAATGATGGTCGTATGCGTGTTTGGCGCCGTGCAGGTGAGCGCCACAATCAGGACTGCATACGACCGAGGCACACAGGTCCAACACCCGGCATCATGGTGTGGGGAGCGATCTCCTACACTGGCCGTACACCACTGGTGATCGTCGAGGGGACACTGAATAGTGCACGGTACATCCAAACCGTCATCGAACCCATCGTTCTACCATTCCTAGACCGGCAAGGGAACTTGCTGTTCCAACAGGACAATGCACGTCCGCATGTATCCCGTGCCACCCAACGTGCTCTAGAAGGTGTAAGTCAACTACCCTGGCCAGCAAGATCTCCGGATCTGTCCCCCATTGAGCATGTTTGGGACTGGATGAAGCGTCGTCTCACGCGGTCTGCACGTCCAGCACGAACGCTGGTCCAACTGAGGCGCCAGGTGGAAATGGCATGGCAAGCCGTTCCACAGGACTACATCCAGGATCTCTACGATCGTCTCCATGGGAGAATAGCAGCCTGCATTGCTGCGAAAGGTGGATATACACTGTACTAGTGCCGACATTGTGCATGCTCTGTTGCCTGTGTCTATGTGCCTGTGGTTCTGTCAGTGTGATCATGTGATGTATCTGACCCCAGGAATGTGTCAATAAAGTTTCCCCTTCCTGGGACAATGAATTCACGGTGTTCTTATTTCAATTTCCAGGAGTGTATATACTAACAAAAAAAAAAGGTTGGATGGCGCGAGATTTGATCCGGTGACCTTCGGATTACGAACCCGAGCGCTTACCGCTGCACCACGACGCTGTAGAAAATTACTAATCGTAGAGAGTATTTCACCGCAACGGTTTCTTTTAATTGTCGATTTTCTCGACAACGGCTGAGAAGTGCATCTTGGTGCTTTGCCACAGTACACCTGTGGCCACGAGCTTTTATTATGCGCAGTATGAATCGAATCTGAATTTCACAATTGGCGGCCTCGCCTAGTTAGTTCAACCTGTTCCCGTGAGTGGCGCCGTCACAGCACGTCTTCGAGACGGCTGCTACACTTGACGTTCGGCAGAAGCAACGTGCTGTCATAGAATTCCTATGCTGTGGGAAACGTCCACAAGAGGTAGAAAAAGCTGTATAGAGATGCTGCTGTCGATCGCAGTACAGTTAGTCGGTGGGCAAGCAGGTTACGTGATGAAAGCGGGCACGGCAGTTTTGAGGATTGTCCTCGCAGCGGCAGGCCTCGTACTGCACACACTCCAGACAATGTGCAGAGTGTTAACGAATTGGTGACTGCTGACAGACGCATCACAGTGAAGGAATTGTCACGCTACGTTGGGATAGGGGAAGGAAGTGTTTGCAGAATCCTGAAAATGTTGGCGTTAAAAAAGGTTTGTGCCAGGTGGGTTCCCAGGATGTTGACAGTGGCTCACAAAGAAACAAGAAAAACGGTATGCAGCGAACTTTTGGAACAGTACGAGAATGGTGGAGATGAATGTCTTGGAAGAATTGTGAGAGGTGATGAAACGGGGTTCCATCATTTTTCACCAGAGACGAAGCAATCGATGGAGTGGCATCATGCGAATTCACCCAAGAAAAAAAATTCAAAACCACACCTTCTGCTGGAAAAGTTATGGCTACGGTCTTTTTCGATTCCGAAGGACTCTCGCTTGTGGATATCATGCCAAGTGGAACCACCGTAAGTTCTGATGCGTATGTGACGACACTGAAGAAAATTAGCTCGGCTGAGTCGTGTTCGACCACATCGGCAAAAGCAGGATGTTTTGTTGTTGCACGACAATGCACGGCCAGATGTCAGTCAAAAAAACCGTGGAAGCGATCAGAAAACTCGGATGGACAACACTGAAACACCCGCCTTACAGTCCTGACCTGGCTCCGTGTGACTATCACGTCTTTGGGAGACTGAAAGACTCTCTTCGCGGAACAAGGTTTGAAGATGATGACTCCCTTGTGCACGCTGCCAAACAGTGGCTCCAACAGGTTGGTCCAGAATTTTACCGTGCGGGTATACAGGCGCTGGTTGCAAGGTGGCGCAAGGCAGTTTAGAGGGATGGAAATTATGTGGAGAAATAAAAATATTGTTCCTAAAGGATGCACCTACACACTGTAAAACTTTCAAACATGTAGAATAAAAGATGGATTTAAAAAAAATTGAGTGCATTTCTTTTGGAGTGACCCTCGTATCTTGAGCTACTTTTACTATTACCGTAATAAAAAATAATCAAGTCCCATGCAAAGTTTATGAAAGTTTTATTTAAATTGATTATACACATATACAAGACAATGTCATCTCACGATATAAATAAGTTACAGTTATGGTTCAAATGGCTCTGAGCACTATGGGACTCAACTGCTGAGGTCATAAGTCCCCTAGAACTTAGAACTACTTAAACCTAACCATCCTAAGGACATCACACACATCCATGCCCGAGGCAGGAGTCGAACCTGCGACCGTAGCGGTCGTGCGGTTCCAGACTGTAGCGCCTTTAACCGCTCGGCCACTCCGGCCGGCTACAGTTATGGTTCTGTTCCTTAAATGATGAATTCTGTGCGCCTATTCTTCCTGTCAATTTGGTTAATTGATTGTTAGCCGTGCGTGTCGTATGCCGCCGTATGCCGCAGTGAATGTACCGAAATGAAACTATGTGAAATACAAGTTATTAATTTACTGAATATTCATTTTTACTTACAAATTTTCACATTAAATGTTGAAAGTGTCCCCCCTGTTGTTGAATACACAATTCAATTCGTCTAATCATCTTTCCAAACACATGCTGTAACATTTCTTCTGTAACAGAAGCAGTGAAAATGGACATTGCAGTTTTCAATTCATTGATGGATTTTGGAAGGTTGTTATAGACAGTTGCTTCCGCTGCACCCCAGAAGAAAAAGTCAGGTGGTGTTAGGTCAGGCGACCGTGGAGGCCAAAGTCCCTGTGAAATTATGCGATCACCAAAAAACAGCAAGCAGTGACATTGAAACGCGAGCTGTATGCGCGGTTGCACCATCTTGTTGAAAATAACCCTTTAGTATTTCACTTAAACACAAGTTCTGCTGTGAATGGGTACAGAATATCACTGCAGTAGCGTTGAGCGTTTATTGTTTCGTTGAAAAATACGGGACCCACAATCCGACGTCTAGAAATTGGAATCCAAACTCCTATTTTCACAGAATGAAGTGGTTCCTCATGAATACACAATGGATTTGCAGTACTCCACATACGAGAATTTTGCGAGTTCATGTATCCGGATAAATCAAACCGCGCCTCATCAGTGAAAAACGTTTCATTAAGAATATCCCTTCCATTATGCTGAACGAAATTTTTGAACCATTGACAATAATGCAGTCTCTTGCCATGTTCAGTATTTTTCAGTTCTTGCACGACTGTCACTTTGTATGGGAAAAGTTCTAATTTTTTTTGTGGGCCATTCCGACACCAACATCGATTTCCTGGGCCAGTTTCCTTACTGACTTGTTCCGATTCGTGGATATTTTATCGGAAATATCGAGTAGTTTATCCTCAGACAAAACGCTAGGACGACGACTTTTCGGTGCATCTGTCACTGAACCCGTACTTCTAAATTTGCTAATCAAATCTCGCACAGTATCGCGATGTGGGAGTGTTGTCTCCGGGAAAACTGAATTAAATGTTTGACGAACTGAAACTGTATTTACCGCCAGCTTTGAACGCTTGTTCGACTAAAAACACACGTCCTTCAGTGGTTAGCATTTCACCAGTGACAAAAAACGAAACAGACAAACAAAGGAACTAAACTTGAACGTCCGCGTCAACACGTATAACGACACACGCCAACAATACTACTGACGCTGTCTGAGATACACTTAACAGTGGGATGTTGGGAGAGTCCACTTGAAGGGAAGCAACCCAGGCAGGCGAACAATCATATTCCATCAACAAGCTCGCAGCCTGCTTATCCCCCATTAGAAAAAATGGTTCAAATGGCTCTGAGCACTATGGCACTCAACTGCTGTGGTTACCAGTCCCCTAGAACTTAGAACTACTTAAACCTAACTAACCTGAGGACATCACACACATCCATGCCCGAGGCACGATTCGAACCTGCGACCGTAGTGGTCGGGCGGTTCCAGACTGTAGCGCCTTTAACCGCTCGGCCACTCCGGCCGGCTTATCCCCCATTAGAGCAAGAACTGAGAGGAAAATGACGCCTGTTCACGTTTGGTGGTAACCACTTCTCTAGCAATGCTACCTGCATTTAACTGGCACAATAAAAGGTGTCCGACGGTCAGTCATTTGCTTTCGTCACGTATCGGATTTGTCCGGAACACTTTATGTCGACTTCGCTGTTTTTTCATTTCTGCAAACGCCTGCGACGTAGCGGTTCTAGGCTCAAACTTTCATGATCGAGCTAAACGTTTCTCCTGGTAGTGCAGATTACGTCAGTATTCCGCTTCACACCTATTCGCCCACCGCAAAGACCAGTCTTGTCATTTAGGTTTTTGTTAATCAGTTTCAGCAAGTGTTTTTGAAGAGAGTCGATGTGAAGAAATAGTTCACTAGCTGCGCAAAAAAACAGTTTCTTGTGCTATTTGTTCACATCGGAAATCTTGCTGTTGTGCTCACCTTCCCCCACACTCCGCGCATCGCCTAGTGCAATCGGGCTTCTATTTAGTGCCTCCTGTACTTGCTTCGCCGAGTCAAACATAAAGACTAGACGTGATGAATGCTCAGAAAGTAGTAACACTCCTCCATCATAAAGTGAAACTAAAATTTTGTTCTACGACTATTTTAAAAAGGCAACGTTCTTGCCGCAGTGGCTATACCGGTTCCCGTGAGATGACCGAAGTTAAGCGCAGTCGGGCGTGGCCGGTACTTGGATGGGTGACCATCCAGCCGCCATGCGCTGTTGCCATTTTTCGGGGTGCACTCAGCCTCGTGAAGCCAATTGAGGAGCTACTCGACCGAATAGTAGCGGCTTCGGTCAAGAATACAAACATAATGACCGGGAGAGCGGTGTGCTGACCACACGCCTATCCGCATCCTCCGCTGAGGATGACACGGCGGTCGGATGGCCCCGGTAGGCCGCTCGTGGCCTGAAGGCGGAGTGAGTGTACTATTTTAAAAAACAATTTCAAATATTTTACGAAAACTGCAAAAAAATATAAAATAAAAATATCGAGACGATATTTCCGTCTCGATATAGATGCAATATGTGATCAAAAGTATCTGGACACCACTAAAAACATACATTTTTCATATTAGGTGCATTGTGCTGCCACCTACTGCCAGGTACTCCATATCAGCGAGCTTGGTAGTCGTTAGACATTGTGAGAGAGCAGAATGGGGCGCTCCGTGGTCAGGTGATTGGGTGTCTGTAAGGAAGATTTCCACACTCCTACGCATCCCTAACACCACTGTTACCGATGTTATTGTGAAGTCGAAACGTGAAGGGACACGTACAGCACAAAAGCGTACACGCCGACCTCGTCTGTTGACTGACAGAGACCGCCGACAGTTGGACAGGGTCGTAATGTGTAATAGGTAGAAATCTATCCGGACCACCACACAGGAATTCCAATCTGCATCAGGATCAAAAGAATGGTTCAAATGGCTCTCATCACTATGGGACTTAACATCTGAGGTCATCAGTCCCCTAGAACTTATAACTACTTAAACCTAACTAACATCATCCATGCCCGAGGCAGGATTCGAACCTGCGATCGTAGCAGCAGCGCGGTTCCGGACTGAAGCGCCTAGAACCGTTCGGTCACAACGACCGGCCGCATCAGGGTCCACTGCAAGTACTATGACAGTTAGGCAGGAGGTGAGAAAACTTGGATTTCACGGTCGAGCGGCTGCTCATAAGCCACACATCACGCCGGTAAATGCCGAACGACGCCTCGTTTGGTGTAAGGAGCGAAAACATTGGACGATTGAACAGTGGGACGAATCACGGTACACAATGTGGCGATCCGATGGCAGGGTGTGAGTATGGCGAATGCCCGGTGAACGTCATCTGCCAGCGTGTGTAGTGCCAACAGTAAAATTCGGAGGCGGCGGTGTTATGGTGTGATCGCATTTTTCATGGAGAGGGCTTGCACCCCTTGTTGTTTTGCGAGGCACTATCACAGCACAGGCCTACATTGATGTTTTAATGGCCTTCTTGCTTCTCACTGTTGAAAACTAATTTGGGGATGGTGATTGCATCTTTCAACACGATCGAGCACTTGTTCATAATGCACGGCCTGTGGCGTAGTGGTTACACGACAATAACATTCCTGCAGTAGATTGGCCTGCACAGAATCCTGACCTGAATCCTATATAACACCTCTGGGATGTTCTGGAACGCCGTGCCAGGCCTCACCGACCAACATCGATACTTCTCCTCAGTGCAGCACTCCGTGAAGAATGAGCTGCCATTCCCCAAGAAACCTTCCAGCAGCTGATTGAACGTATGCCTGCGAGGGTGGAAGCTGTCATCAAGGCTAAGGGTGGGCCAACACCGTACTGAATTCCAGCATTACCAATGGAGGGCGCTACGAAATTGGAGCGGTTGGTTGGTTTAAAATAGGGGGGAAATGACCAAAGTACTTGGTGATCGGTCCCTTGTTCCTAATAAAACAGTGCCACAAGTGTGAGAATAAAAGGGACGAGACATATAACACAAAACGGAAAGAAACGAAAAACCAGGAGAACGAAGGAGAGGCAACGAACCGCAAGAGGAACAAAAGAGGACAAGAAAAACAACAGAGAGGCTAGAAACAGAAGAGAGTAAAACAGGAAAGTAGATTACAGTGGCTGACCGAGCAAGAGAATAAAAAGGAGAAGCCAGTCACTCTTCAACACATTGAAACTTGCACCCTAAAAGCACGAGAGTGGAGGACACAGAGGGACAAAGGACATGCGCTGAAATCTACAGAGGTATAAAACCCACTCTCACAGATAAAACTATAGCTGCTGCTGAGGCATCGTCGCCCAACACCGAAGGTAGGGAGCTGGGAAAGTTAAAAGTCCGCCGAAGAGCGGCTAAAAGTGGGCAGTCCAGCCAGAGGTGGACGACCGTCATTTGGGAGCCACAGCGACACAGAGGTGGGTCCTCGCGACGGAGTAGGTAACCGTGCGTTAGCCACGTATGGCCAATGCGGAGCCGGCAGAGGACAACTGATTCCCTGCGAGAGGACTGCATGGAAGACTTGCACACATTCGCAGTCTCCGTAATGATACGCAGCTTGTTGTCCGTACTGTTACGCCATTCCGTCTGCCAAAGCTTGAAAACCCTGCGGCGTAACACAGAACGCAGGTCAGCTTCGGAGATGCCCGTCTCCAGAAGCGGTTTCCGCGTCGCCTGTTTCGCCAGCCTGTCGGCATGTTCGTTGCCTGGGATTCCGACCTGTCCTGGGATCCACACGAACACCACTGAACGACGGGGCCGTTCCAGGGCATAAATGGACTCCTGAATGGATGGTACCAGAGGGTGGCGACGGTAGCACGTCGATAGCTGGTAGGCTGCTCAATGAGTCAGTACACAGGAGGAATGACGTGCCAGGGCCTGAGCGGATGTGCTCAAGAGCACGAGATATGGCCGCTGGCTCTGCAGTGAAGACACTGCAGCAATCTGGCAAGGACTGCTGTTTTATATGTGCTCCATGAAAATACGCAAAGCCTACGTGACCATAAGCCATCGGGCCGTCGGTGTAAACCACTTCAGACATCTACATCTACATCTACATCTACAACTAGATGATTACTCTGCAATTCACATTTAAGTGCTTGGCAGAGGGTTCATCGAAACACTATCACACTATCTCTCTACCATTCCACTCCCGAACAGCGCGCGGGAAAAACGAACACCTAAACCTTTCTGTTCGATCTCTGATTTCTCTTATTTTATTTTGATGATCATTCCCACCTATGTAGATTGGGCTCAACAAAATATTTTCGCATTCGGAAGAGAAAGTTGGTGACTGAACTTTAGATCTCGCCGCGACGAAATACGTCTTTGCTTTAATGACATCCATCCCAACTCGCGTATCGTATCTGCCACACTCTCTCCCCTATTACGTGATAATACAAAACGAGCTGTCCTTTTTTGCACTCTCTCGATGTCCTCCGTCAATCCCATCTGGTAAGGGTCCCACACCGCGCACCAATATTCTAACAGAGGACGAAAGAGTGTAGTGTAAGCTGTCTCTTTAGTGGACTTGTTGCATCTTCCAAGTGTCCTGCCAATGAAACGCAACCTTTGGCTCGCCTTCCCCACAATATTATCTATGTGGTCTTTCCAACTGAAGTTGTTCGTAATTTTAACACCCAGGTACACAGTTGAATTGACAGCCTCGAGAATTATACTATTTACCGAGTAATCGAATTCCAACGCATTTGTTTTGGAACTCGTGTGGATCACCTCACACTTTTCGTTATTTAGCGTCAACTGCCACCTGCCACACCATACAGCAATCTTTTCTAAATCGCTTTGCAACTGATACTGGTCTTCGGATGACCTTACTAGACGGTAAATTACAGCATCATCTGCGAACAACCTAAGAGAATTGCTTAGATTGTCACCTATGTCATTTATATAGATCAGGAACAGCAGAGGTCCCAGGACGCTTCCCTGGGGAACACCTGTTATCACTTCACGTTTACTCGATGATTTGCCGTCTATTACTACGAACTGCGACCTTCCTGACAGGAAATCACGAATCGAGTCGCACAACTGAGACGATACCCCATAGGCCCGCAGCTTGATTAGAAGTCGCTTGTGAGGAACGGTGTCAAAAGCTTTCCGGAAATCTAGAAATACGGAATCAACTTGAGATCCCCTGTCGATAGCGGCCATTACTTCGTGCGAATAAAGAGCTAGCTGCGTTGCACAAGAACGATGTTTTCTGAAACCGTGCTGATTACGTATCAATAGATCGTTCCGTTCGAGGTGATTCATAATGTCTGAATACAGTATATCCTCCAAAACCCTACTGGAAACCGACGTGAATGATATAGGTGTGTAGTTCTATGGATTACTCCTACTAACCTGCCATTGCAAGACATTTGCAGCCAAGTGTCCGGATACCTTTGATCACATACTACAGGGTGGCGCAGGGGAACGGGAAATTTTGAACGTTACAGTTGGTAGCACTGTAGCGCGGGCAGATGTTCGAAACTTTGCACAATTGATGTGAACGCATTGCTATTTAGTAATCGTGGAGAATTGGACTGGTGCGGAACGTGCAGTAGCTGTGAGAACGTTTTACAAAAATGGTGATAGTGCGACTGCCGCGCAGAGAACATTTCGACAGCATTGCCAGCTTGGACGTCACGGACGTGTCCCATCTGCGCATGGGATTACAACGTGGGTGTGTGATTTTGAAGAAACAGGATCTGCCTCGAAAAAGAAACCTCCAGGTGGCATTCCAACGGTACGTACCCCAGAGAACATTGCAGCTGCTAGAGCTGCAATCGAGAGAAGTCGTCGCCGCTCCGTTCGACAGCACGCATCTTCGCTAGGGATTAAGCGACGAAGCTTACAAAGAATACTGCACGAATTAGACTTCCATCGCTATAAGTTGCAGATTGTGCGACACTTACACGAACGAGACCCAGCGTCACGTGTGGAGTTTAGTAGCCAGATATTGGCTAAAATCAACGAGGACGCGAATTTCCTCGGTATGGATATCAGACGAAGCCCATTTCCACCTGAACGGATTCGTGAGCAAACAGAATTTTCGTTATTGGGCACAGGACAATCCTTGTTGAGTTTCACCAGCGACTACTACATAGCGCCAAGGTCACAATATAGTGTGCTGTATCATGTCATGGTGTTATCGGCCCATATTTCTTTGAACGTGAGGATGGTAGTGCAGTGACAGTAACACCCGCTCGATATGTTGAAATGCTTCAAACATTCTTTGCACCGAGACTGTACGAGCTTAATCTTAACGTCGAAAACATGTGGTTTCAGCAGGACGGAGCCACGTCGCACACTGCTCGACAATCGATGGCAGCAGTTCGTCAGTTGTTTGGAAGACGCATTATTTGACGTAACGGAGACATTGCATGGCCTGCGAGATCCCCTGATCTTAGTGCGTGCGACTTCTTCCTGTGGGGATATCTTAAAGGCGAGGTGTACCGTACACGTCCTGCAACAATCCACGAACTGAAGGAGAACATTGAAAACGAAATCACTGCCATTCCCCAAGATTTGCTACACCGCGCATTCCAGAGTTTTCGTAACAGGCTGTTAGAGTGTGAACGCCGAATGGGAGCACATCTTTCCGATGTCATCCGTAAAAAGTAAAGAGACACTTTTGGACATTTTGATTGTAAAGACATACTGTGTACTGGCATACTGAATACATTCACTTTCGTTAACCCTAGGACGCCCAAGCCCTTTTTTCTAACTTGGATGCCTAAGAGGCGGGGGGGGGGGGGGGGGGGGTTCGGCGAGCCCAGAGGTATTAAGTAAGTTTACTGACGAAAAGTTACAACTTTCAAAATGGTTTATGTATTTTAACTAAGGCATCGGTTTATAAATGTTGTTAATCGTTATAAATATTGGATTGGGTCAATAAAAAATTGACATATTACAATACAAAATACAGATGTGTTCATATACTCTGAGTCCTCAACTTGAAGGCAAGAGACACACTTCACAATTTTTTCTGAATGTGTGTTACACACATGTTTATGACACTGTCCACAATACTGTTTTGGTTTGCTTATATTGTTGTACTTCTGCTTCTTTGTTTTAGCTTTTCTTACACAAATATGGCACCGACCTTTCCCTGCAGGAGGCTGACGTGCTTCTGTTGTCACTTCTTTGATTTGCTTTTGTAGAATAGTCTCCATTGATTGAACAGTTTGGCTAGGTAACCCTCTTGCATTGGCGCTTCTTTCTTCTACCTGCAACTTCACTAGTTCCATCCCAGTTTGCAGAAGATCAAGTTTCCGTTTGTTGTGTTTCTTTTCATTCCATCTTGGATGTTGCTGGATTGATAGCACAAATGTCGATGAGAGAGTAAAATACAGATAGAGGCCATCTCTTTGCTCCCCTCTTGGAGGTGTACATACACGCCATTTGATGAATGGTACCAATTCCACCTTTGGTGGAATTGTAATATGCATTTATTTCGGTTTTATTCTTCTCTCCCCCAACAGTGCCTTTATCTTGGTGCATTGTTGACAACATCAGTAAGTTTTGACTTGGTTTCGTTTTTGCTGTGTAGGACACCAAAGTTACTGGAGGCCTACGTGTTGGGAACTGCACTAACTCACTGCAAGTTTACAAGATAAACAACAGCTGACTGACATCAACAATCACTTCCTCTGAAAGTAAACAGATTGTTGTGAATAACAAGAATACCAACCAAGAAGAAACTAACTTGCATTGTTGTAGAGATGACAAATACGAAATCCTAGTAAGGGAAATTTTCTATAGCATGGAAGCCTAAGGGGGGGGGGTTGTTGGACCCATAATAAGTTTATTTATTTTTTCTTTCAAAGCAGGAATTTTCTATAAAATATATTGACACTAACGTTTCATAAAACAGCCAACAAACAATAACTCAAAGGGAATATGTAGTATGAAAGTTACTTGGGTAAAAGCAGGGGACATAACAAAATTGGGGGTTCAATGAACCCCCCCTTAGGCGTCCTAGGTTAATAAATTACTAGTTTTATTATTTTTTCATGGGAATGACGTTATTTCGAAATTTGCCGTTTCCCTGCGCCACCCTGTATATGTCGGAGAAAGGAATGTCGCCGACGTATATCGACGTTTATTGTAAGACGTATGGTTATAGTGATGCATCGATGCTTTGAATAGAGCCCTATGTTGACACAGGCAGCTGGTAGCTGACTCTGTGCGGCGCGTGAGGAGCGCGGGCCGGGTTACGCAATGCCGCCGCAGGTCCGCTGCGGGCAGCGAAGCGGTGACCTTCCAGTTGCAGCTCGAGGTCAGTGACCCCGCACAGGGAACCAGACGGGCGTGCTGCACCGCCAAGCAGATCCCGACCGCTACTGGCCGCGGGTAGCGGTCGGTGGTGGGGGTGGCGGTGGGGGCGGGGGGGAGCACGGCGGAGGGGACTCGTAACAGCACGGAGAGCCAGGCTGGCGCGTCAGCACTCAGCACCCCGCGGCTGCGTGTCAGGGTTAAAGCCGTCGGCACACGGACCGTGCTGTCGAACGTCAACGTCGAGCGTGCCAAGTCCCACGTGCTGCTGAACGCTCAGGAACGATGCGACTTGTGCACACGGTACAGTGTGTTAACTGTAAGACGGCGGAGTTGTGAGGGGAGTGCGGGGAGAGGAGGAAGCAAGCGTTGGCTGGCGAGGGGAGAGGAGCCGTTGGGACGATGGGACGGGGGGACGGGGGGGGGGGGACAAGGCACGCCTCCCAGTTGCAGTGCTGGCACTACAAATTGCACTTCATGCTTGCACCAAAGCAGACGAATGGCTTGGAAGTAAAACTCGCTTTAAATGTTGTTCGCAAACGAAACTGAAACCATGTATATTTGAAACGGCAATACAAACTAAACGAGCAGCGATAGAAATACACCGTTTGTTGCAATATGCTTGGGACAACAGTACATTTTCAGGCAGACAAACTTTCGAAATTACAGTAGTTACAATTTTCAACAACAGATGGCGCTGCGGTCTGGGAAACTCTATAGTACGATATTTTCCACATATCCACCATGCGTACCAATAATATGGCGTAGTCTCTGAATGAAATTACCCGAAACCTATGACAACGTGTCTGGCAGAATGGCTTCACATGCAGATGAGATGTACTGCTTCAGCTGTTCAATTGTTTCTGGATTCTGGCGGTACACCTGGTCTTTCAAGTGTCCCCACAGAAAGAAGTCACAGGGGTTCATGTCTGGCGAGGCCAATCCACGCCGCCTCCTGTATGTTTCAGATAGCCCAAAGCAATCACATGATCGTCGAAATATTCATTCAGGAAATTAAAGACGTCGGCCGTGCGATGTGGCCGGGCACCATCTTGCATAAACCACGAGGTGTTCGCAGTGTCGTCTAAGGCAGTTTGTACCGCCACAAATTCACGAAGAATGTCCAGATAGCGTGATGCAGTAATCGTTTCGGATCTGAAAAATGGGCCAATGATTCCTTTGGAAGAAATGGCGGCCCAGACCAGTACGTTTTGAGGATGCAGGGACGGTGGGACTGCAACATGGGGCTTTTCGGTTCCCTATATGCGCCAGTTCTGTTTATTGACGAAGCCGTCCAGGTAAAAATAAGCTTCGTCAGTAAACCAAATGCTGCCCACATGCATATCGCCGTCATCAATCCTGTGCACTATATCGTTAGCGAATGTCTCTCGTGCAGCAATGCTAGCGGCGCTGAGGGGTTGCCAAGTTTGAATTTTGTATGGATAGAGCTGTAAACTCTGGCGCATGAGACGATACGTGGACGTTGGCGTCATTTGGACCGCAGCTGCAACACGGCGAACGGAAACCCGAGGCCGCTGTCGGATCACCTGCTGCACTAGCTGCGCGTTGCCCTCTGTGGTTGCCGTACGCGGTCGCCCTACCTTTCCAGCACGTTCATCCGTCACGTTCCCAGTCCGTTGAAATTTTTCAAACAGATCCTTTATTGTATCGCTTTTCGGTCCTTTGGTTACATTAAACCTCTGTTGAAAACTTCGTCTTGTTGCAACAACACTGTGTTCTAGGCAGTGGAATTCCAACACCAGAAAAATCCTCTGTTCTAAGGAATAAACCATGTTGTCCACAGCACACTTGCACGTTGTGAACAGCACACGCTTACAGCAGAAAGACGACGTACAGAATGGCGCACCCACAGACTGCGTTGTCTTCTATATCTTTCACATCACTTGCAGCGCCATCTGTTGTTGAAAATCGTAAGTACTGTAATTTCGAAAGTTTGTCCGCCTGAAAACGTACTGTTGTCCCAAGCATATTTCAACAAACGGTGTATTTCTATCGCTGCTCGTTTAGTTTTTATTGCCGTTTCAAATATACCGGTCATTTTTGAAACACCATATATATATATATATATATATATATATCTACTATGCACTCACAAACCATTCATCAGATTGCAATGAAACTTTGGTGAGTTGTGGTGAGTTGTTCTCCGAACGCCCGAAAAGAGTAATGGACAATGTTTCAACAATTACATCATTGTAACATGTGCAGCGCAATTGAGTAGCTAAAAGCTTGTCATACAGCAGACAAGGGTTCCATTCCCACTGCTCACAATTGTTTTTTCATTTTATTTCATTCCCCGCAATGTTAAACTATTAATTATAAAATTTAAATATACTTAAACAGGTCATACAGTATAACGTAACTGTCGATCTCTATTTATAAAAATGAATGTATGTATGTCTGCCCTCTGTGCGTTCCCAAACCATTCATCTGATTGCGATGAAATTTTGGTGATTTGTTCTCCGTACGCAGGGGTAAAATACAGGGAGCGAAAGGCTATTTACAATTTGTACAGAAACCAGATGGCAGTTATAAGAGTCGAGGGGCATGAAAGGGAAGCAGTGGTTGGGAAAGGAGTGAGACAGGGTTGTAGCCTCTCCCCGATGTTATTCAATCTGTATATTGAGCAAGCAGTAAAGGAAGCAAAAGAAAAATTCGGAGTAGGTATTAAAATTCATGGAGAAGAAGTAAAAACTTTGAGGTTCGCCGATGACATTGTAATTGTCAGAGACAGCAAAGGACTTGGAAGAGCAGTTGAACGGAATGGACAGTGTCTTACAAGGAGGATATAAGATGAACATCAACAAAAGCAAAACGAGGATAATGGAATGTAGTCAAATTAAATCGGGTGATGCTGAGGGGATTTGATTAGGAAATGCGACACTTAAAGTAGTAAAGGAGTTTTGCTATTTGGGGAGCAAAATAACTGATGATGGTCGAAGTAGAGAGGATGTAAAATGTAGACTGGCAATGGCAAGGAAAGCGTTTCTGAAGAAGAGAAATTTGTTAACATCGAGTATAGATTTAAGTGTCAGAAAGTCGTTTCTGAAAGTATTTGTATGGAGTGTAGCCATGTATGGAAGTGAAGCATGGACGGTAAATAGTTTGGACAAGAAGAGAATAGAAGCTTTCGAAATGTGGTGCTACAGAAGAATGCTCAAGATAAGGTGGGTAGATCACGTAACTAATGAGGAGGTATTGAATAGGATTAACTAGAAGAAGGGATCGGTTGGTAGGACATGTTTTGAGGCATCAAGGGAACACAAATTTAGCATTGGAGGGCAGCGTGGAGGGTAAAAATCGTAGAGGGAGACCAAGAGATCAATACACTAAGCAGATTCAGAAGGATGTAGGTTGCGGTAGGTACTGGGAGATGAAGAAGCTTGCACAGGATAGAGTAGCATGGAGAGTTGCATCAAACCAGTCTCAGGACTGAAGACCACAACAACAACAAACGCCCACGAATGTACTGTAATATGAATGTGTTTCGAAATAATACAGTAACCAGTGGTGTTTCCATACAAAGCAATACAGCAGCAAGGAAAAATGAAATATAAGGTAATTCGGACGAAATAGGGGGCTCCTTCAAAGTGATCGCGAACAAAATATCTGAAATGGAAACTCACCTTTTCTTGCCAGGCGTTTGTGGTGATACGCCAGGATGATTCTTGGAAAACTGTTTGGATCTTCAAAATGCTACGCATGCTTTGTTCTGTCTATGTAGCAGCTCTCACAGAATATATGTAAATGCGGTGAAGCAATTTGTTCTGCTCCCTTTACCTTTCGCAGCATTCAATCACACGCAATATAATTTTGCGAGCATCGCTACGTAATACTGGTTTCCTTCTAACCGTAGGCCTACCGGTAGGGGTTGTTGGCGACTCCCGAGATGGGCCAGCAACTACCTCTTCACTCATTTTGATAATGTTTAGCACAACTGCACAATAAAAACGCGCAGGACAGTACAGCGCAAAACAATAACGAAGCAGACGACAATGGCTACCTCGTACAACACAATCAGCTACGTAATGTTGGCAGCAGTCTAAACTGCGTGCTTACCGAAGCCTCCCGAGGTTTACCGACTTCTACCGATTCAGGACTACGGAGAGGTCTGCCATCTAAAAGTTTATGTGGACCCCGACGTGGTATACGCGATCGCAACGCACTCCAGCGGCAGTTGAGGGAAGTTTCTTGTTCGTAAATCACACTCTTTACTCAGCGGGCGCGCGTAAAATTCCCACGTTAGCTCCATTAAAACCCACATTTCCTCCATCGTCCACGAAAAGGAAAGTACCATGTCCAATCAATAAGAACGCATGGTTGTAAAAGTTCCGTTACAAACAGTGCGGTACAAATTTGGAATAACTCTCCGCATAAGATAAACATTATTTGATCACTCCCACATTTTAGTAAAACCCCGAGTCAGTCTTACTTAATCATTGTACCTACCCAGAAGCAGAATCTTTGCAACACGTCAATTACGAAGCGTAAAAGAAAAAGGAGCAAAATATCTTTATACAAGTAGCGCAAGCTGTCCTGTAGATTAAGCCAATCGAACAAAGTCATCTCTCAAAAAAAGCTGAACTTATATTTACATAACATCAAATATTATAGTATATACTTATATTAAACTAATAATAAAGTATGAGAACCTAATGAAAACGCGAATGTTAGGAAAAAAATTGGAAGTGGCAAGACGCGAACCATCGCCCCAAATCACTGCTCAGCACAGGACAGTTACGCTACCCATTACGCTGAACCAACAATCGTATTATTTTACCGCTTGCTGAAAAACTTACTCGTAGCTATGTTACTAATTGAAATTCAATTATAACAAATTGACCAAGAACAATGCGTTTTGGGTGGATCTTCAGTGTGTCGTTGCCTTAAAATAGCTTACTCTCATAACACGCAAGTTACAGTAAGTCTGTTGCCATGTATATGATGTTCCTCATTATTTTATTGGAACGAATCACACAGTTAAGAACGGGTTTTCCAGTGATTCTCAATTTGCAGGGCTAATAATAGAATATCGACACACCGGTACATCGATAATTGGCAAATAAAGATCGATGTATATTTGCGATATACATTCACCCGAAATATCGATATCAAAATGGCAAATCGAATGCCGATATTTTTGTTTTATATTTTAAATTTTTTGCGCAGAGCATAATTTAATCATAGTAAACACTTGGTTCAAGAATTATGAAAGAAGGTTGTATACATGGAGGAACCCTGGAGATACTAGAAGGTTTCAGATAGATTATATATTGGTAAGACAGAGATTTAGGAACCAGGTTTTAAACTGTAAGACATTTCCAGGGGCAGATGTGGACTCTCACCACAATCTATTGGTTATGACCTGTAGATTAAAACTGAAGGAACTGCAAAAAGGTGGGAATTTAAGGAGATGGGACCTGGATAAACTTACTAAACCAGAGGTTGTACAGAGTTTCAGGGAGTGCATAAGGGAACAATTGACAGGAATGGGGGAAAGAAATACAGTAGAAGAAGAATGGGTAGCTCTGAGGGATGAAGTAGTGAAGGCAGCAGATGATCAAATAGGTAAAAAGACGAGGGCTAGTAGAAACCATTGGGTAACAGAAGAAATATTGAATTTAATTGATGAAAAGAGAAAATATAAAAATGCAGTAACTGAAGCAGGCAAAAAGGAATTCAAACGTCTCAAAAATGAGATCGACAGGAAGTGCAAAATGGCTAAGCAGGCATGGCTAGAGGACAAATGTAAGGATATAGAGGCTTATCTCACTCCGGGTAAGATAGATACTGCCTACAAGAAAATTAAAGAGAGCTTTGGAGAAAGGAGAACCACTTGCATGAATATCGAGATCTTTGATGGAAACCCAGTTCTAAGCAAAGGAGGGAAACCAGAAAGGTGGAAGGAGTATATAGAGGGTCTATATAAGGGCGATCTACTTGATTACAATATTATGGAAATGGAAGAGGATGTAGATGAAGATGAAATGGGAGCTATGATATTGCGTGAAGAGTTTGGCAGAGCACTGAAAGACCTGAGTCGAAACAAGGCCCCGGGAGTAGACAACATTCCATTAGAACTACTGACAGCCTTAGGAAAGCCAGTCCTGACAAAACTCTACCATCTGGTGAGCAAGATGTATGAGACAGGCGAAATACCCTCAGACTTCAAGAAGAATATAATAATTCCAATACCAAAGAAAGCAGGTGTTGACAGATGTAAACATTACCGAACTATCAGTTTAATAACTCACAGCTGCAAAATACTAACGCGAATTCTTTACACACGAATGGAAAAATTGATAGAAGCCGACCTCGGGGAAGATCAGTTTGGATTCAGTAGAATTGTTTGAACACATGAGGCAATACTGAACCTACGACTTATCTCAGAAGAAAAGTTAAGGAAAGACAAACCTACGTTTCTAGCATTTGTAGACTTAGATTTTGACAATGTTGATTGGAATACTTTCTTTCAAATTCTCAAGGTGTCAGGGGTAAAATACAGGGAGCGAAAGGTTATTTACAATTTCTACCGAAAACGGATGGCAGTTATTAGAGTCGAGGGACATGAAAGGCAAGCAGTGGTTGCGAAGGGAGTGAGACAGGGTTGTAGCCTCTCCCCGATGTTATTCAATCTGTATATTGAGCAAGCAGTAAAGGAAACAAAAAAAAGATCGGAGTAGGTACTAAAATCCATGGAGAAGAAATAAAAACTTTGAGGTTCGCCGATGACATTGTAATTCTGTCAGAGACAGCAAAGGACTTGGAAGAGCAGTTGAACGGAATGAACAGTGTCTTGAAAGGAGGGTGTAAGATGAACATCAACAAAAGCAAAACGAGGATAGTGGAATGTAGTCGAATTAAGTTCGGTGATGCTGAGGGAATTAGATTAGGAAATGAGACACTTAAAGTAATAAAGGAGTTTTGCTATTTGGGGAGCAAAATAACTGATGATGGTCGAAGTAGAGAGGATATAAGATGTAGACTGGCAATGGCAAGGGCAGCGTATCTGAAGAAGAGAAATTTGTTAACATCGAGTATAGATTTGAGCGTCAGGAAGTAGTTTCTGAAATTATTTGTATGGAGTGTAGCCATGTATGGAAGTGAAACATGGACGATAAGTAGCTGAGACAAGAAGAGAATAGAAGCTTTTGAAATGTGGTGCTACAGAAGAATGCTGAAGATTAGATGGGTAGATCACATAACTAATGAGGAGGTATTGAATAGAATTGGGGAGAAGAGGAGTTTGTGGCACAATCTGACTAGAAAGGATCGGTTGGTAGGACATGTTCTGAGGCATCAAGGGATCATGAATTGGAGGGCAGCGTGGAGGGTAAAAGTCGTAGAGGGAGACCAAGAGATGAATACAATAAGCAAATGATGTAGGCTGCAGTAGATACTGGGAGATTAAGAAACTTGCACAGGATAGAGTAGCATGGAGAGCTGCATCAAACCAGTCTCAGGACTGAAGACCACAACAACAACATTTTTTCCTCAGTTTTCGGTAAGTGTTGTAACGTTCTTAAAAAAAAGAAAAAAACTTTAAGATCACGTTGAATGATTGTCTGAACTGTGGAATGGATGCAAAACTGGAATTCTACATCTAGATCTCCGTGATCACTCTATTATTCACAATGAAGTGCGTGGACCTAACATACCTCCCGTCAGACCCATATTCTCAACGCATCGAGATATCCATTAATGCAGTGCCCCTTGCCCACTACCTTCATTACTCACGGCATTTCGCTGATCTCAGCAAGAGTTCGAGCATTGTACGCACGTGCACTGGCGCCATCTTTCACCTTCGCTGCTCCTCATTACATTCTCAAATGCTATCTATAGCAGTCTGTGTTCCTTTGATGGAGTCCTGTTTTTTTGTTTTTTCCACAAAAGAATTCTTCCGGGCGTTTGCTGAAAACAGCATGTTCTGTCATTTCACACGCAGGTCTACATCTGGCAGAGGGTTCAATGAACCACCTTCAAGCTGTGTACAGGAAACGTACTCACACCGACTTGTACTTACAAGCTAATAGTTGTCACCATTCGGCTCAGCGTGAAGGGGTACTTCGTACCTTGGTACACAGGGCACATGTTTCTGACGCTGAGACTTTGCCAGCTGAGCTGTCCCATCTTGAAGTTACGTTTCGTCAAAATAGTTGCAGTGATAGACAGATTGAACGTGCGTTCCGGTATCGACCAACTGTACATCGGGTGATTGATGGTAATTCTGAGTCAACACCTAAGTCTACTGCCTTTTTGCCTTACGTAGGAAACACGTCCAACAACATCGGTGGTATTTTACGGAAATACTACGTGAAATGTGTTTTCCGACCTTCATCTAAAACTAGAACAGTTTTGAGTTCCGTTAAGGATGATCTTGGACTGCGTAAGGCGGGTGTATATCGTATTCCTTGTAGCTGCGGCATAGCATATATTGGTCAACTATCAGGACCGTGGAGGACAGATGTACTGAGCATAAACGGCACACACGATTACAGCAGCCAAGTAGATCTGCTATTGCCGAACATTGCTTGGATACTGGTCACCCCATGTTATATAACAACACCGAGATATTGGCATGCACGTCCAGCTATTAAGGAGGCAGTTGAGATTAAATTAGCGAGCAACCTCGTTAACAGGGATGGAGGTTTTTGTTTAAACTCAGTTTGGCATCCCGCTCTCTCCCTTGTCAAAAAACAGAGGGATAATGTTACCTAACTTGCAAGTACGTAGTCTCACTATCGATAGCTATGACTTTGGTGGCACTAGTGTTCAGTGTGTGTGTTATCTTTCCTGCATCAGTCCGAGAACCGAGGTTTTAAATTTGCACGTACACCGCCTGTCCGTTGCAGTTTGCTTTGAAAATGGCGGGGTGTTCTCCCGCCGAAATATCGGCGGTCGCTGAAAGTGTTACCTGTCTGAATTCCCGGAAGTTATTTGAATGTCTCTCTACCGTTCCACTCTCGAACGGCACGTGGGAAAAACGAGCACTTAAAATTTTTCTGTGCGAGCCCTGATTTCTCTTCTTTTATCGTGATGATCATTTCTCCCTGTGTAGGTGGGTCCCAACAAAATGTTTTCGCAATCGGAGGAGAAAACTGGTGATTCAGATTTCGTGAGGAGATCCCGTCGCGACGAAAAACGCCTTTGTTTTAATGATAGCCACTCCAATTCACGTATCATGTCTGTGACACTATCTCCCATATTTCGCGATAATACAAAACGAGCTGCCCTTCTTTGCACTTTTTCGATGTCATCCGTCAGTCCCACCCGATGCAGATCCAACACCGCACAGCAGTACTCCAGAATAGGGCGGACAAGCGTGGTGTAAGCAGTCTCTTTAGTGGACCTGTTGCACCTTCTAAAGTGTTCTGTCAATGAATCGCAGTCTTTGGTTTGCTCTACCTACAATATTATGTATGTGATCGTTCCAATATAGGTTGTTTGTAATTCTAATCCCTAAATATTTAGTTGATTTAGAACCTTCAGATTGGTGTGACTTGTCGCGTAATTGAAACTTAGCTGATCTCTTTTAATACCCATGTGAATAACTTCACACTTTTGCTTATTCAGGGTCAACTGCACCATAGAGATACCTTGTCTGAATCATTTTGCAAGTCGTTTTGACCATCTGACGACTTTACAAGACGGTAAATGGCAGCATCATCTGCAAACAATCTAAGACGGCTACTCAGATTGTCTCCTATGTCGTTAATATAGATCAGGAACAATAGAGGGCCTATAACACTTCCTTGGGGAACGCCGGATATTACTTCTGTTTTACTCGATGACTTTCCGTCCATTACTACGAGCTGTGACCTCTCTGAGAGGAAATCACGAATGCAGTCGCACAACTGAGGCGATACTCCATAGGCACGCAGTTTGGTTAGAAGACGCTTGTGAGGAACGGTGTCGAAAGCCTTCTGGAAATCTAAAAATATGGAATCAATTTGACATCCCCTGTCGATAGCACTTACTAGTTCTGTTTCAGAAGAACGATATTTTCTGAAACCGTGCTGACTATGTGTCAATAAATCGTTTTCTTCGAGGTACTTCATAATGTTCGAATACAGTATATGTTCCAAAACCCTACTGCAAATCTATGTTAGTGATATAGGCCTGTAATTCAGCGCATTACTCATCCTTCGCTTTTTGGGTATTGGTCTGACTTGAGCAATTTTCCAGTCTTTAGGTACGGATCTTTCTGTGAGCGAGTGGTTGTATATAATTGCGAAATATGGAGCTATTTTACCAGCATACTCTGAGAGGATCCTGACTTGTATACAATCTGGACCGGAGGCCCTGCCTTTATTAAGCGATTTAAGCTGCTTTGTTAAACCGAGGATACCTATTTCTGTGTTTCTTAACTTGATTGGAATTTAGGTATATTTACTTCGTCTTCTTTGGTGAAGGAGTTTCGGGAAACCGTGTTTAATAACTCTGCTTTAGTGGCACTGTCATCAGTGGCTTCACCGTTGTTATCGAGCAGTGAAGGTGTTGATTGCGTCTTGCCACTGGTGTTCTTTATGTATGACGAGAATCTCTTTGGGTTTTGTGCCAGATTTCGAGACAGAATTTCCTTGTCGAAATTATTAAAAGCATCTCGCATTGAAGTACGCGCCATATTTCGAAGTTCTGTAAAACTTTGTCGATCTTGGGGATTTTGCGTTGTTTTAAACTTGGCATGCTTTTTTCGTTGCTCCAGTAACAACGATTTGACAAGTTTTCTGTACCATGGGGGATCAGTACCATCACTTATTAATTTATGTCGTATATATCTGTCAATTGCTGTCGATAATATCTCTTTGAAAGCATTCGTGTAGCCTGTTGTAACTGCAATTGCTGTGCTTACTCTGTGTTACTTTAGCAGAAACTTTATAGGAATGTTACTTCCAGTACCAGTAAAGAAATACACTCACTACAAAATAGATTTAACCCCTTAGGCAGAGCACCACCAGCAACAAGCAAGAGGGTTGCAATGAGCCACCACCTGCGGCAGACATCTGTGGTCTGAAGATGATCTTATAATAAGATCGAAACCGGTCATGACATTAAAAATTTATGCGATCAAGACTGCTTCCCGTTTATTTACAATAATTATAGATTGCTGTTCCTATAATAAGAACTATGTTCTTTAAAGTGTTAAGCCCCTTGGGCACTGTATCCTGTGGCCCTGTTGAAAACTGGTAACTTTGGTCCCTGCGCACATAACAAATAAATTAAATTGTCTTAGCTCTAAAGCAGCAACAGTGCAACGCGATATACTGTGGTGTCTCATAAAAAAATACAAATATGATAACTACAGGCTCAGCGGTGTGCAATGCTGGCTGTAATAGTTTGAAATGCGCATTAAATTCTTTTGGCTGATAAACGAGAAAATTTATGAAAAATCCAACCTCTTTGAAAAAGTAAGGAGACGAGGTACTGGCGGAAGTAAAGCTGTGAGGACGGGGCGTGAGTCGTGCTTGGGTAGCTCAGTTGGTAGAAAGGCAAAGGTCCCGGGTTCGAGTCTCGGTCCGGCACACAGTTTTAATCTGCCAGGAAGTTTCTTTGAAAAACATATGACCTGGACAGGGAGGCGGTACTGATTGTATTGAATTACTAACACTGAGCTTTATTTTTTTTAGCAAAATTATATTCCAAGTTAAGTTTGTCTTTTCAAAAACATCTACAACTGAAGTTACATTGCTTACAATAATATACCACATTTACTAATAGATCCACAAACAAAAAATGGTTCAAATGGCTCTGAGCACTATGGGACTCAACATCTTAGGTCATAAGTCCCCTAGAACTTAGAACTACTTAAACCTAACTAACCTAAGGACATCACACACACCCATGCCCGAGGCAGGATTCGAACCTGCGACCGTAGCAGTCCCGCGGTTCCGGACTGCAGCGCCAGAACCGCTAGACCACCGCGGCCGGCGATCCACAAACAATGAGATTTATGCAGCAAGTATTATCTAACCTCAGTAAACCGGATGAATGCTAGTCATCAAATTACATATAGCTCTGTTAGCAAATCATACAAACATTACAAAATTAAACATCTTACTAGCCTTTTTATCAAATCAGTTTACGAATATTATGGGTTTACTCAACATTTACAAATTACCAGCCAACTCATCTATATTAACGCGCTGGCAAAACAAAATTCATAATTATTTAACATCTTAACCTTGCTTACAAGAAGACTTCGGCTTTCATGTTAAACGATATTGACATACCTACACTAATCCAACATTCGGTGGTTTCACACAGCGTACCACAAAAACTGCCTACTCCATTGTCTTTCGCTCACAGACAGCTACCTACACTCACGCTCACAAATTAAGTATAACGCTGATACATGGTGAGACAACGCTCTGGTGGGCGGTTTGCGGGTTTATCACCTCTGGGTATGACCGTGCGGTGCATTTGACCTGCGGTCGTCGCACGGTGGCGCTGGCAGCAGTCCACATACGCAGAGGTGTGTTGGTGCATGTCAGAGTACGGTGCAGAGAGCAAGTGTGCAGACGTTTTCAGACCTGCTAATGGTGACTGTGTGTCGAAAATGGCTGAAAGAACACATATTGATGACGTTGTGAGGGGTAGAATACTTGGGCGACTGGAGGCTGGTCAAACACAGCAGGTCGTAGCACGGGCCCTCCGTGTGCCACAAAGTGTGATCTCGAGATTGTGGCAACAATTCCAGCAGGCAGGAAACGTGTCCAGGCGCTACAGTACGGGACGTCCACAGTGTACAACACCACAAGAAGACCGATATCTCACCATCAGTGCCCGCAGACGGCCACGGAGTACTGCAGCGAGCCTCGCTCTGGACCTTACCGCAGCCACTGGAACATTTGTCTCCAGACACACAGTCTACAGACGACTGAACAGACACGGTCTATTCGCCCGGAGACCTGCAAGGTGCATTGCACTGACACCTGGTCACAGGAGAGCTCGTAAAGCCAGGTTATGTTCACAGAGGAGTCCAGGTGTAGTCTGAACTGATTCTCGCCGGGTTTTCATCTGGCGTGAACCAGGAACCAGATACCAACACTTTAATGGCCTTGAAACGGACCTGTATGGAGGTTGTGGTTTGACGGTGTGGGGTGGGATTATGATTGGTGCACGTACACGCCTGCATGTCTTTGACAGAGGAACTGTAACAGGTCAGGTGTAACGGGACGTCATTTTGCACCAGTGTGTTCGCCTTTTCATGGGCGCAGTGGGTCCCACCTTCCTCCTGATGGATGATAACGCACGGCCCCACCGAGCTGCCGTCGTGGAGGAGTACCTCGAAACAGAAGATATCAGGCAAATGGAGTGGCCTGCCTGTTCTGCAGACCTAAACCCCGTCGAGCACGTCTGGGATGCTCTCGGTCGACGTATCGCTGCACGTCTTCACACCCCTACGACACTTCGGGAGCTCCGACAGGCACTGGTGAAAGAATGGGAGGCTATACCCCAGCAGCTGCTCGACCACCTGATCCAGAGTATGCCAACCCGTTGTGCGGCCTGTGTACGTGTGCACGGTGATCATATCCCACACTGATGTCGGGGTACATGCGCAGCAAACAGTGGAGTCTTGTAGGACATGTGTTTCGGGACGGTTTTCTCAACTTATCACCAATACTGTGGACTTACAGATGTGTGTCGTGTGTGTTCCCTATGTGCCTATGCTATTAGCGCCAGTTTGGTGTAGTGCCACGTTGTGTGGCTCCACATTCTGCAGTTATCCTTAATGTCATCGTGCGTAACAACAACAGATACCATCTCGTCCAGACCATCCTGCAAGGAAAAATACCAGGGAAGAGAAGCGTTGGCCAGAGAAGAATATCCTGCGTTAAGAACATCAAAATTGGGACCTCCAAAACATCTACAGCGCTATTTAGAGCTGCAAGTGACAGGTAAAGTACTGCCAAGATGGTTGCCAACATCCAGAACAGATAGGAGCCAGAAGAAGAAGAAGAATGTAAACAGGATAAGAAAAAAATGGCTCTGAGCACTATGCGACTTAACTGCTGAGGTCATCAGTCCCCTAGAACTTAGAACTACTTAAACCTAACTAACCTAAGGACATCACATACATCCATGCCTGAGGCAGGATTCGAACCTGCAACCGTTGCAGTCGCGCAGTTCCAGACTGAAGAGCCTAGAACCGTTCGGCCACCGCGGCCGGCACAGGGTAAGAGTCCTGCAAAATTGTGATAATAGTAATGATCTTCTCAAAATAATTTATTTTCATGATGAAACATAACCAAATAGTTCAGTTTTTACCCCTCACAAAATTTCATTTTATCACTCACGAGGTAAGTACCCTCCAGGTTGGGAACGACTACCTTAAAAGTCTATACAGTCCCGCTGTCTCGCCATGCGATATCCACAGTTCTGGCGCTCTGAACGAAGACATTTGCGGTCGTCGATTTGCTTCGGAGTAAGAGCTGTGCGCTTGAGACAACCGTGGTTCTGTAGGCAGCCGCAAACATTTCTCTATGAAGGCAGTCACCGTCTTGTTTCACAGTGGGTATTAGCAGTAACAGTGTTAACTTTTGCAACAATAAAAGTGTACTCGTATGTTAACCGGGGACCTAGAAACAACGGAGAGGCTCCGTCCCCACCGCAACCGCAGAGGTCCACAACCCCACGACGACTACCGCAGTCCACTTCATCCCTCCGCCGCCCCACACTGAACCACACTTTCAGGGTTACTGTGTGGTTCGGCCCCCGGTGGACACCCACCCCCCCCTCCCCCGCAGCGAATGTCTCACACCAGACGAGTGTAACCCCTAAGTTTGCGTGGTAGAGTAATGGTGGCGTAGACGTACGGGGAGAAAGTGTTTGCGCAGCAGTCGCCGACATAGTGTAGCTGAGGCAGAATAAGGGGAACCAGCCCACATTCGCCGAGGCAGATGGAAAACCGCCTAAAAATCATCCACAGACTGGCCGGCTCACCGGACTTCGACATTGGTCTGCCGGGCGGATTCGTACCAGGGACAAGGCGCTCCTTCCCGCACCAGAAAGCCGTGCGTTAGACCACTCAGCTAACCGGGCGGGCTACAGTCTACTTACTTTCCTCCCATCTGTCTCGTCTTCATTTGTCGGGCCCTAACGCAGCATTCACACACACTGACAATGGTCATCAGACAGTGTGGCCAGAGACTGCCCGATAACGCTGGTCGACACCTTTCTCACTGTGCGTCCATTCTTATTCATCAGTTTTTGGCGGGATTGAGAAAGGTCAGAATCTGTTCTATGTGTGAAGTAGGTTAGATTTTAACGTCCAAGGGTGTGATGTGACCGAGCACATAGTGGCGTACTGATTTGAAACGATCAGCCGAATGTGGCGTACTGATCTGAAATGACCGTCCGTCTTCGGATGATGTCGGTCGTCGGCGGAATCCACCGATATCGGAGCGACTGTGACCGCAGTTTTCTACACGGCCGTTGGACTCATCAAAGAATTGGGGGTTTACTGGCAGCAAGCTAATGGCTGGGTCTGCCCAGAATGTCAATGATTCTGGGGGAATGTGGCCTACCCCAGAGGCCTCGTTTCCACTATAGCACTGCTGCATCAAATTGTTGCCGCAGTAACGTATCTCCCACCTCATGTTTATCTACTTCGAAATAGGCTGCCTGGGGTCCTATGCTGTATCTGTCCGCCATTTTGCCGATCGGATCGGTACGTCCTGTTTTCGAAACAGAGCCCCAACATTATTCCGTACGCATTTCGAAAGTCGTGCCGAACGGTCCTAGCGAACCGAACCGCTGTTGTCAGTTCTCCCCGCGCCAACCAACGAGAAGCAGTCTGCCTCAGATCCGCGCATGCGCACTGCAGCGCCACGAAATCGAAGCGGCTAGCAGCCGACACAGGCACGCCTTTCTTCACAGCACCGAAAAGTGTGGTTAGAGTACGTAATACTGTTCAAATTCCGCTGCCCACGGGCTTCCATGAATGCATGATAACGATAGAATATTGACTGTGTTCTGGAAACTATCGTAAATGTCTCATTACGTCATTTTATTCTCATTCACATCGACGTCTCGTTTTGGATTTCACATTTCGGAATATGAGTTGTACAAATACATCTATAGAAACACCCGAAAAACTCATTTTTTCTGTTTTCTGGCGTTCCTTAGTTGCTTTGAAATTCATGGAGGTAAGTTCCACCTATGCATCTAATTGAAGGCAGTTTGTTTATTGCCATACACGTTTATTTGTGATGATGCTTCGTAAATAAAAGAAGCGAAATCCGTATGGGAATAAACTGCCTTCAATTGCACTACTGGCCATTAAAATTGCTAGACCACGAAGATGAGGTGCTACAGGCGCGACATTTAACCGACAGCAAGAAGATGCAGTGATATGCAAATGATTAGCTTTTCAGAGCATTCACACAAGGTTGGCGCCGGTGGAGACACCTACAGCGTGCTGACATGAGGAAATTTTCCAACCGATTTCTCATACACAAACAGCAGTTGACCGGCTTTGCCTGGTGAAACGTTGTGATGCCTCGTGTAACGAGGAGAAATGCGTACCATCACATTTCCGACTTTGATAAGGGTAGGATTGTAGCCTATAGCGATTGCGGTTTATCGTATCTCGACATTGCTGCTCGCGTTGGCCGAGATCCAATGACTGTTAGCAGAATATGGAATCGGTGGGTTCAGGAGGGTAATACGGAACGCCGTGCTGGATCCCAACGGCCTCGTATCACTAGCAGTCGAGATGACAGGCATCTTATCCGCACGGCTGTAACGGATCGTGCAGCCACGTCTCGATCCCTGAGTCAACAGATGGGGACGTTTGCAAGACGACAACCATCTGCACGAACAGTTCGACGACGTTTGCAGCTGCAGGAACTATCAGCTCGGAGACCGTGGCTGCGGTTACCCTTGGCGCTGCGTCACAGATAGGAGCGCCTGCGATGGTGTACTCGACGACGAACCTGGGTGCACGAATGGCAAAACGTCATTTTTTCGGACGAATCCAGCTTCTGTTTACAGCATCACGATGGTCGCATCCGTGTTTGGCGACATCGTGGTGAACGCACATTGGAAGCGTGTATTCGTCGTCGCCATACTGGCGTATCACCCGGCGTGACGGTATGGGATGCCACTGGTTACACGTCTCGGTCACCTCTTGTTCGCATTGGCGGCACTTTGAACAGCGGACGTTACATTTCAGATGTGTTACGACCCGTGGCTCTACCCTTCATTCGATACCTGCGAAACCCTCCATTTCAGCAGGATAATGCACGACCGCATGTTGCAGGTCCTGTACGGTCCTTTCTGGATACAGAAAATGTTCGACTGCTGCCCTGGCCAGCACATTCTCCAGATCTCTCACCAACTGAAAGCGTCTGGTCTTATGGTGGCCGAGCAACTGACTCGTCACAATACGCGTCACTACTCTTCATTAACTGTGGTATGGTGTTGAAGCTGAATGGGCAGCTGTACCTGTACACGCCATTCGAGCTCTGTTTGACTCAATGCCCAGGCGTATCGAGGCCGTTATTACGGCCAGAGGTAGTTGTTCTGGGTACTGATTTCTCAGGATCTATGCACCCAAATTGTGTGAAAATGTAATCACATGTCAATTCTAGTATAATATATTTGTCCAATGAATACCCGTTTATCATGTGCATTTCTTCTTGGTGTAGCAATTTTAATAGCCAGTAGTGTAGTTGCATGGGTGGAACGCATTTGCAAGAACGCTAAAAATTGTTTAAGAATAAGAGGACTTGTAGGATGTGGCTGTAGCTCGCTCCTAGAGATACAAATGATGAAGTAGCCTAATTCCCTATATGATATATCAACGATTTGGTTCATAAAAACAAAGTTTAAAAAATAGCCTTTTCGAGAGCGTGTGGCGTGTGCAGGTATAGAAGTTCTTCAAAACATGCATCTGATGGATCAAAAAGTTTCACTTATGGAGGTATATTCTGAAAATGTTGTGGTGGGAACCTTTCAGCTCTGTCTACTGTTGTTAAGGATTCGATCGCAGACAAATACTTGTGACAAGGTAGTATATAAAGACGATTGCTGCTAGTTTCATTCGCAGTGATACACGTTGTGCTTAGATTCCTGTCTGACCACACTCTAGGAAATCGCTGTGTCGTCCGAAAAAAATGGAGAATTATTCGTGACGGGAGGAAGTATAAATGTCACTGTCATTTGTTTCAGGCACAGTAATTTCATCTTTCATTTGTTGAACATATGGAAGTCACGGAATCGGAGATACTCGTTACTGAGCGAGCGCGCTCTTACGTGTAAATTGCAACAAATATTTCGGAAAAATGCTTAACTTGGACGATTATTGAAGTCTCAGAATGCGTTGCAAACACGAAAATGAAATATATATATATATACAACCAGCAGTATACGAACCTACGTTCTTAATCATGTCAGTTCATTACCTTACCAACTTCGCTACTAGAGCTTACGTGCTACCGTCGCTTTACTTTATCTAATTCCCAGACACAGAGACACAGGCTGACTTCGTTGCAGAATGATACAGGCGTGAGCCGTAAATGCATTAAATTTTGGAAGGTTTCCTCTGTAAGGCTTCAAAAAATTCCTTTGCATTGTTACTGAAATGTTTTAAACGCGTCTCGATAGTTAATAAGTAAACCATTTTACGGAAAAAGAGTTCGCGAAGTCACTAGCGATTCATGTAACACTCATGTAATGTACGTAAGCAGAGCCGATGTCTTGATATTTAATGATCTTTAAACTCTTAAGTGCATAAAATAACTGGAAACCTTTTTGGATTTTGTAATCATTCACAGTAACAACCTGTTGTTGTTGTTGTGGTCTTCAGTCCAGAGACTGGTTTGATGCAGCTCTCCATGCTACTCTATCCTGTGCAAGCTTCTTCATCTCCCAGTACCTACTGCAACCTACATCCTTCTGAATCTGCTTAGTGTATTCATCTCTTGGTCTCCCTCTACGATTTTTACCCTCCACGCTGCCCTCCAATGCTAAATTGGTGATCCCTTGATGCCTCAGAACATGTCCTACCAACCGATCCCTTCTTCCAGCGAAGGTGTACCACAAATTTGGCTTCTCGCCAATTCTATTCAATACCTCTTCATTAGGAATGTGATCTATGCATCTAATCTTCAGCATTTTTCTGTAGCACCACATTTCGAAAGCTTCTATTCTCTTCTTCTCTAAACTATTTATCGTCCATGTTTCACTTCCATACATGGCTACACTCCATACAAATACGTTCAGAAATGACTTCCTGACAAATGTGTACTCGATGTTAACAAATTTCTCTTCTTCAGAAACACTTTCCTTGCCATTGCCAGTCTACATTTTATATCCTCTCTACTTCGACCATCATCAGTTATTTTGCTCCCCAAATAGCAAAACTCCTTTACTACTTTAAGTGTCTCATTTCCTAATCTAATTCCCTCAGCATCACCCGACTTAACTCCACTACATTCCATTATCCTCGTTTTGCTTTGTTGATGTTCATCCTATATCCTCCTTTCAAGTGACTGTCCATTCCGTTCAGCTGGCTGCTCTTCCAGGTCCTTTGCTGTCTCTGGCAGAATTACGATGTCATCGGCAAACCACAAAGTTTTTATTTCTTCTCCATGGATTTTAATACCTACTCCGAATTATTCTTTTGTTTCCTTCACTGCTTGCTCAATATACAGATTGAATAACATTGGGGATATGCTGCAACCCTGTCCCACTCTCTTCCCAACCACTGCATTACTTTCATGTCCCTCGACTCTTATAACTGCCATCTGGTTTCTGTACAAACAGTAAATATCATTTCGCTCCCTGTATTTTACCCCTGCCACCTTCAGAATTTGAAAGAGAGTATTCCAGTCAGCATTGTCAAAAGCTTTCTCTAAGTCTACAAATGCTAGAAACGTAGATTTGCCTTTCCTTAATCTTTCCTCTAAGGTAAGTCATGGGGTCAGTATTGCCTCATGCATCCCAACATTTTCACGGAATCCAAACTGATCTTCCTTGAGGTTGGCTTCTACCAGTTTTTCCATTCGTCTGTAAAGAATTCGTGTTAGTATTTTGCAGCTGTGACTTACTAAACTGATAGCCGGCCGCGGTGGTCTCGCGGTTCTAGGCGCTCAGTTCGGAACCGCGTGACTGCTACGGTCGCAGGTTCGAATCCTGCCTCGGGCATGGATGTGTGTGATGTCTTTAGGTTATTTACGTTTAAGTAGTTCTGAGTTCTAGGGGACTGATGGCCACAGATGTTAAGTCCCATAGTGCTCAGAGCCATTTTTTACTAAACTGATAGTTCTAACGATATTTCTAACAAATGAAAATAGTGTATCAAGAACTCACATTCGAACCGCACGTGTCCTGTGGTGATTCTTTAGTGACACAATCACTAAATCCGAAGCTAAAACCGTTCAATATGTTTAAAATATCAAGCTATAGGTGTAAACATACCACAGGTAACCGAACTACAGGGTCGTACCGGAATCGAAAACCCCTCGGTACAGTTGTCGAAAAATCGGCGGTAGGACCGTTCGGTAACAGGTGTCAGAAGCTTACTGAAAATGACGTCACTACCGAGACTAACCTACTGCACCGATCGGTACGAACGATGCAGACTAGGGCCCCTGGTCCACGGAACAGGGCCAGCCGCACAGTAGGTTGCACACAGCGGGCTGATGAGCGAAGTGTAGCAGCTAAGCGGCGCGTGCAGCTGGACGCCGTAGCGGCAGACACAGGCGGGCCCTGTCTTAACGCGCCTCTCACTCCAAGCCGAGCTAAGCGGCGTGCTCTCTCTTCCGGGACGCCACGGCGGCGATAGGCGGACCAGCACGACACGACTGCGGTCACAGAGGCTGGCCGGCCGACATACGCCTACACACGGGCCGGGTCAACACCACACATGTCGTAATGGACACCTCGTTTCTTCGAGATTCTAATTTAACCGTCGGAAATGCTAACTGTGTAAAGGAGGGGCGGGCAAACGCTGCGCGCGGCCCATGAGCGCACAGCGCTGCACGTGTGCTGCTCGCGTGGAGTCGTTGTCCGTGTCAGTGGCGACAGCCGGCAGGTTGCGGCAGGCTAAGCTGCGGACGTCGATGCGAAGCGACCACTACGTAGTGAAAGCTGTATTTCAAGAACCGGAAAATGCAGAGTGAATCAAGGAAACGGAGAAGTGCAGTGCTCTCTTTTAAAAAGAAATGGGAGAATCGTTTTCTCTTTGTGCAAAAACGTGACAATTCGAAATGTTTAATATGTGGCAGTATTCTCGCTCGTCGGCGTAAGTTTAGTATTGAACACCATTATAATTAATTTGACAAGGACGAGTACAATTTATTGTCGGATTCTGAGCGGATGGGGAAATTGACTGAGCTTAAGAAGAGCGATCTGACGATACGAGATGAATCTCGCGTAAGTTGCTGCTGTCACAAGAGATCTGCGAGTTTCTTTCGTCATGTCTCTCATCTAACTGATTTAACATTTTACGGAGCACAGCCGGCCAGGGTGGCCGAGCGGTTCCACTACGGTCGGAGGTTCGAATCCTGCCTCGGGCATGGATGTGTGTTAGGTTTAAGTAGTTCTAAGTTCTAGGGGACTGATGACCTCAGCAGTTGAGTCCCATAGTGCTCAGAGCCGTTTGTAAAGGTATACGAAGAAGGTACACAACATTGCTGTGGGCGGAGCTTGTGTAGTACGCATTTCTGCCACTAGGTGTGTACAGCTCAACTCACTTCCAGTTCAATGCAGCCTGCGTTCTCGACCTGCGTGCCTATTATGCATCTTTCCGCCATTGTGCCGATCGTTTCGGTACTCCAGAGCACCGAACGGTCCCTGCGTTACTCAGTATGCATTTCGGTAGCGATACCGTTCGGGTCTAGAGAACCGAAGCGCTGTTGTCGGTTCGCGTCGGGCAAGCCAATCAAAAGCGAGCGGCCTCAGATCCGCGCATGCGCACTGCAGCGTGCACAGCGCCACGAACACAAAGCCGCTAGCAGACGACACACGCGCGCTATTCTAACAAGTACCGAAAACTGCGTCTACGTTGCCATAACGCATGACGCCGCATTGCATGGAGCTGACGTGCCCGCCTTCATCGCCCTTGCCACAGTATCAGGCGCAGTATATCCATTTCCATGACTCTCAGCTGGAATGCATAGCAATTTTTACAGTTTCCCTGACCGCATGTTTCCATGAATGTATAATAACGATAGCGTATTTGACTGTATTCTGCAGATTGTCGTAAATGCCGCATTATGTCATCTTATTCTCATTCACACTGACATCGTGTTTTGGATTTTACGTTTCGAAAATGAGTTACGAATAGTGTCTGGTACCACATTGTACTAATACATCTATAGAAACACCCGAAAAATTGATTCTGAGAGTTTCAAAGAATAAGAAGATAAACAGAGTGTGGTTATAACTCGCTCCTACAGATCCAAATGATTAAGCAGCCCACTTTCCTATATGATACGTCAACGATTTGGATCTTAACAACAAAATTGAAAAAACGCATTTTCGAGAGCTCCTGCAGTTCATCGAAGTTTATAACATTCATCTCATGAATGAAAGTGTTTCGTATATGGTGCTACAGTCTAAAAATATTAGCCGGTCGGTGTGGCCGAGCGGTTCTAGGCGCTACAGTCTGGAGCCGCGCGACCGCTACGGTCGCAGGTTCAAATCCTGCCTCGGGCATGGATGTGCGTGATGTCCTTAGGTTAGGTAGGTTTAAGTAGTTCTAAGTTCTAGGGGACTGATGACCTCAGATGTTAAGTCACATAGTCCTCAGAGCCATTTGAACCATTTTTAAAAATATTACGGCACAGATCTTTCATCTCTGTCTACTGTTTTTGAAGATTCGATCGCAGATAAATACTTGTGACAAGCAAGATTATGAAGATCACTGCTCCTAGTTACATTCCCAGTAATTTAATTGTGCTCTTAGATTCCTGCCTAACCGCATATTCGGAAATTGCTACATATTCGGAAAAAAATGGTGAATTATTTCCGACAAGAAAAAATATAAAGGTCACTGTCGGTTGTTTCACTCACAGCAATTACATCTCCAGCAATTCCATATTTCGTTTTTAAACACACAGAAACCACGAAATCATTACTGAGGAAGTGTGCTCTTACATGTAAGTAATGACGAATATTGCAGAAAAGTCTTAACTTACACGAATAACAATGTCTCAGAACGTGTTGCATATATGAAGAGAAAAAAAAATTTTTTTGCACCCATCCGTGCGCGAACCCGTGTCCTTTCATTTCGCATTCACGCGCGCTAAGCACTTTTTTCTTAATCTCATTTTGTTCTACAGGGTGATTCACAAAGAATACCACAACTTTAAAAATGTGTATTTAATGAAAGAAACATAATATAACCTTCTGTTATACATCACTACAAAGAGTATTTAAAAAGGTTTTTTTCACTCGAAAACAAGTTCAGCGATGTTCAATATGGCCCCCTCCAGACACACGAGCAATATCAACCCGATACTCCAACTCGTTCCACACTCTCTGTAGCATATCAGGCGTAACAGTTTGGATAGCTGCTGTTATTTCTCGTTTCAAATCATCAATGGTGGCTGGGAGAGGCGGCCGAAACACCATATCCTTAACATACCCCCATAAGAAAAAATCGCTGGGGGTAAGATCAGGGCTTCTTGGAGGCCAGTGATGAAGTGCTCTGTCACGGCTGCCTGGCGGCCGATCCATCGCCTCGAGTAGTTGACGTTTATAAGAAACCTTTTTCGTAGGACTCTCCATACAGTTGATTGTGGAATTTGCAGCTCTCTGCTAGCTCTGCAAGTCGATTTTCCTGGGCTGCGAACAAATGCTTGCTGGATGCGTGCTACATTTTCATCACTCGTTCTCGGCCGTCCAGAACTTTTCCCTTTGCACAAACACCCATTCTCTGTAAACTGTTTATACCAACGTTTAATACACCACCTATCAGGAGGTTTAACACCATACTTCGTTCGAAATGCACGCTGAACAACTGTCGTCGATTCACCTCTGCCGTACTCAATAACACAAAAAGATTTCTGTTGAGCGGTCGCCATCTTAGCATCAACTGACGCTGACGCCTAGTCAACAGCGCCTCAAGCGAACAAATGTACAACTAAATGAAACTTTATAGCTCCCTTAATTCGCCGACAGATAGTGCTTAGCTCTGCCTTTTGTCGTTGCAGCGATTTAAATTCCTAAAGTTGTGGTATTCTTTTTGAATCACCCTGTATATTGTTCGTTGACGTTGTTCGTGGCGGAAGTGCGATGACACTCGGTCAGGTTGTTGGTTGATCCGTTCACTCAGTTTTTTAGCCAAACCCTCTGTCCCTCTGACAGCTACTGTGCCGGAAGCCACTTGGCCACGCCAAATAACGGAAACGTAACGCTCAATTCTTGTACTATCGCGGAGAGGAACGTAAGCTGACTTCGTTGCCAAACGGTGCTTCATAAGCCATAAATGCGCCATAGTTTGGAAGGTTTCCAATATCAGACTTCACATGATTGCTCCCTATTGTTACTTGCAAGTTGAAAACACGTTTCGATAATTATTAAGTAATCTATTTGTGGGAAAAAGTACACAAAGGCACTAGTGACGTCACTTCACACTCATGTAATATACATAACCACAGCCAATTTAATGATCTTTAAACTCTTATTTGCATAAAAATAGCACGTATGATGAGGGAATGTTGACCAAAAACTTTTTTTTTATATAATACTTCACAGTAACAACCTGACGTAACTATATTTCTAACAAAGGAAAATAGTTTATTACGAACTAACTTTCCTACCGGATGACTCATCTAGTGATTCTTTAGTAACACAATCACTAAATCCAGAGCTGAAACCGCTAAATATATTTAAAATAACGAATTATAGGTGTACATAAACCACAGCTCACCGATCGACAGGGCCAGACCGAAATCCAAAACCTCTCGGTACTATTGTCATAAACTCGGTGCGAGGACCGTTCGGTAACAGGTCTCAGAAGCTCACTGAATGGGATATTTCGGTAAAGAACCGAAAATTACGTCACTACCGACACTAACCTACTACACCGATCGGTATGAACGATACAGAACAGGGCCCCAGTGTTCCGTTCATCTGCCGTGACTGTTTTTGCTAGCGCTATCCCGTGTCGTTTTGTTTTATAATGGCGACTTTAAGTGAACAACGTGCAGCTGCGAAAATTTCTTTTCTACTCGGTAAAATGCTGCTGAAACTGTATCAGTGTTCAAAATTACTCACCTAGATGGCGCTATGGCCAAAACTCGAGTGTACGACTGGTTTGCTCGATTTAAAAATGGCGACTTGTAGACCGGTGACAAACCTCGTTCTGGACGTCCATCAGCCGCCCGAATAGACGGAAATATTGAAAAAATTCCAGAGCTTGCACTCACAAACCGTCGACAGACAAATTGATCAACTGTTAGAGATTAGTGAGCTATCATGGAGCTCGGTTCAGTGAATTTTAACAGGAGATTTCGGAATGCAAAGGGTTGCTGCCAAGTTTGTTCCTCGAGTTCTGACTGACAATTAGAAGGAACGTCGTGTTGAAACAACAGCTTGAAACTGATCCAGATTTTCTGTCGGAGGTCATTTCTGGGGATGAATTATGCTGCTATGGTTATGACGCAGAAACAAAGCAAGCAGTTAAATCAACGCGAGACGTCATGGCCACCTCGTCCAAATAAATGTCGTCAAGTCAAATCAAACATCAAAACAAGGCTGACTTTCTTCTTTCGTGCCAAGGACGTAGTTCATTCAGAATTTGTTCCCTAGGTCAGATCATCGATCAAACCTTTTATTTGGAAGTTTTAAGAAGACTGCGCAATAGTGTTCGTCAAAAAACGCCGAATTTGTGGCAGACAGGAGATTCGTTCTTCCACCATGACAACGCACTATCACACACAGCCATCTCTGTTTTTGGCTAAAAATGTCACGCTTCCACTGCCCCATGAGCATCACTCGCCTGACCTGGCTCAGAGCGACTTTTCCTTATTGCCATGCATGAAAAGGGGCAGAAAAGGACACCCATTTGACAACATTGAAGAAGTCGAAAAAAGAAGGAGCTGTCAGCCATATCTAAAGATTGATTCAAATGGCTCTGAGCACTATGCGACTTAACTTCTGAGGTCATCAGTCGCCTAGAACTTAGAACTAATTAAACCTAACTAACGTAAGGACATCACACACATCCACGCCCGAGGCAGGATTCGAACCTGCGACCGGAGCGGTCGCTCGGCTCCAGACTGAAGTGCCTAGAACCGAACGGCCACTCCGACCGGCATCTAAACATTACTGCAAAAAATATTTCGAACAGTGGAAGCAGCGGTGGGGCAAATGTATTAGGTTGCAATGGAGAGTATTTTGAAGCGGATAAGCTCGCTTTGTGAACACTTTGAAAATATATAGCTTTTAAAAAATTACTCCGTTTTTTTTTTTTTTAGTCCAGTCTCATACAGAGTGGGAAACAGATGCCCGTACATTAAAGACAGCTTAAGACAAAAGAGAAGCGCCTGTTTGAAGAGTAAGACGTCAGAAGGCAGGCCCGTACTAAACAAAGAAGGGAAACAATGCCAAAGATGAAACTTCCTGGCAGATTAAACTGTGTGCCCGACCGAGACTCGAACTCGGGACCTTTGCCTTTCGCGGGCAAGTGCTCTACCATCTGAGCTACCGAAGGTAGGAGACGAGATACTGGCAGAAGTAAAGCTGTGAGACGGGGCGTGAGTCGTGCTTCGGTAGCTCAGATGGTAGAGCACTTGCCCGCGAAAGGCAAAGGTCCCGAGTTCGAGTCTCGGTCGGCCACACAGTATTAATCTGCCAGGAAGTTTCATATCAGCGCACACTCCGCTGCAGAGTGAAAATCTCATTCTGGAAACATCCCCCAGGCTGTGGCTAAGCCACGTCTCCGCAATATCCTTTCTTTCAGGAGTGCTAGTTCTGCAAGGTTCGCAGGAGAGCTTCTGTAAAGTTTGGAAGGTAGGAGACGAGATATTGGCAGAAGTAAAGCTGTGAGACAGGGCGTGATTCGTGCTTCGGTAGCTCAGATTGTAGAGCACTTGCCTGCGAAAGGCAAGGGTCCCGAGTTCGAGTCTCGGTCGGGCACACAGTTTTAATCTGCCAGGAAGTTTCATATCAGCGCAGACACTTCGCTGCAGAGTGAAAATGTCAAACTGGAATGCCAAAGATGATGCAGGAGAAGATGAAAACGGGACTGCAGATATGACACTGCAGGAAAGAGTTGGACGAGTGGACGGCATTTCCTAAGAATTATTCAGATCCGTGGGAGAGCCACTCTGGAGAAGACAAGATGCAAGCAGTGGTGTTAGCGAGGTGACTTTATGATCTGGGGAAACAGGGAGGAAGAGATTCAGGGTTCAGGAACAGCTCGATGCTTGGGAGGAAACTGTGACACAGTATGGGATCAAATTTAATACAAACAAATGTGAGATGCTCATTAGAACTACAAAGAAACATAGACGAACTAGCAGAATAAGGATTGAAGAAGGTGAAAGTGTTAAGTATCTGGTAAATGTGACAGAGGAAAATGGAACAAATGAGAAAGAGAACAGTGAACATGACAGACAGGTAGAAGCATAGCTGGAAAGTGTTGGGAGCATGGTTCGGAACAAAGACGTTCCACAAAACAGCAAAGAAGTGATATATATATAGAAGTTACTACAATCCAATGACGACTTACGCATCTGTAACATGAGTAATCAGCAAATGAGATGTAAGCAGATTACAGACATGTGAAATGAAGTTCCTCAGGAACAGAATAGGAGTAACAAGGAGAGAGAGAGGATCAGGAATGAAAGCGTTAGGGAGACGGTAAAAGAGGAACCCTCGCAGAGCAGCATAGAAACATTAAGGCTAGGATGGTATGGGAATTTAAAGAGAATGGAAAACAGTATTCCCAAGAAGAAATGGAGATGCGAAGTAAACGACTGACAGGAATTCCAAGGGACCGATGGGTGAAAGCTGAACAGGAGTGTGTTGAAGAAAGAGGCGAGGACTGGACCAGAGTGAACACGGAAAGATGGTGGGAGAACAGGACTAGGTGGCGAGCGTTGTGTTCCAAAGAGACCCAGCCTGGGGCTCGAAACCGTTCCAAATGACGATGATCCATCTGGTGTTCAAGATACGAGGGGCTTTCAGAAACGATTTACAATTGCGTTGTTTTACGAATAATGCTCAAACTACGGACAAATCCTCTCGTTGCATGATGTACTGACTCTAGTACACTACGCAGACTGTAGATACCAGTTTGGAACAGTATCGTGGTTCAAATGGCTCTGAGCACTATGGGACTCCTGAGGTAATCAGTCCCCTAGAACTTAGAACTAGTGAAACGGTCCTGTAGCCAGCTTTCATTAGTCCGGTAGCCCATTTTCACTAGTATTTCTCTTTCCTTCCTTGTTTCTCTTTTCCCATGATTATCATAGTGGTGTGATTGAATGAATGTGGTTGTGTGTCACGTTGCTAGACGGTGGCGTAGTCTGCTGCAGAAAGTCTGCGGTAGTCATACAGATTCAGCAGCAATGGTACAGAATAGCCAACTCTCGTAGTGGTCAAGTCGGCAAAGAGGTTTTCGCTACTTGTGAGAAATCCACCTGCGTTAGGTTGGTGGCGGAAATGGCATCTTTGGGTTTTCCGGGCCACGCGGAGCGTGGAAGAGGCTGGAGATGGAAAAGGGTGGCAGTCTGCCGCCGGTACGGGAAGCGTCCACAGCTGTGCTCCAGTTGGAGAAGCGTGAGTTAGACTGACCGCGTGGCGCGTCGTTACTTGGCGAGGGGAGAGCTGTTAGCTTTTGGACACGCTTTTCAAATCTGGAAGATTGCTTTGCCTTGTCGCAGCAAGGAATGCAAAACTTTGCCAGATTTTTCTTTTAGCAAATTTCTGTAGCAGACTTGGATCCGCCGGAAGAGCGCCACACAAAGAGTGTCGGGAATAGTACTCGCTTCCGTATGAATGTCTGTTTGCCTTCAGCTGTGCCTGTATAAGCTTTCACCTTTCTAAATATTAATAGCTTTGCCTTCTCGTAAATTTTCCTTGCTTTATGTGTCTTTCGTCCGTGGGGAGCCAACCACGTGGTAGAACATTATAGTTGTTGGGCTACCGGCATCACTAACTGTCCGATTGCATGTTTGTTTTAGATAATGTAAACATGATTGTGTGATGTGATATTGTTGGAATTTGGGCACTATACCTAGAAATTGTCTCTCCACAAACCACGTGTTATCAGGAATCGTGTACATGCCTCACATCCTTATGATTTTATCTACAATTTTCTCTTGTGTTCCGAGATTACGTTACGTTTTTGCACCTAAGCCACTCACCTCGTAGCTTTCCCGTTAGCACATCCAACGCGTTTCCTTATGCACCGGTCCAGTGATTAGTCTCCCCTTGTATTTTATAACAAATGATTAGATTATGTCTTTTTTCAGGTGTGTTGCTGGGAGCTAATCTTCTGCACAATGTTCTTGCATGTGCTATTTTATTTTAACTGTTTGATTGTCGTGAACGATGCACGGGGAACACTATTAATTACATCGTATCCCCTATGAGCGACATCATAACGTATTCATTTTTGTGAGTTTTTGGTCTGTGATCAAATTACTTTATTTTCCGACTCGACCAAATCTTTGATTAGTTGTATCGTTAGAGTCGGTGGCGACCCTACTCTTCTCACGTTAATTTCATAAGCAATAAGTATTTCCATTCCCAATAATAAGGAATAACCCGTAGTAACAGCTTAGTTACACTAGTTAAACCTAACTAACCTAAGGACAGCACACACAACCATGCCCGAGGCAGGATTCGAACCCGCGACCGTAGCAGCAGCGTGGCTCCAGACTGTAGCGCCTAGAACCGCTCGGTCACCCCGGCCGGCGAACAGTATCATGGGATAGCGATATGCAAGAATAAGGATGACGGCTTACACAAGGTGTGAAAGGGCACTGCATTGGCGAAACTGTCATTTCTGCTCAGGTGATCCACGTGAAAACGTTTCCGACGTATTATGGCTGCAGGGCGGAAATGACCAGATCTTGAAAGCGGGATGGTAGATGGAGCTAGACGAATGGGACATTCCATTTCGGATATCATTAGGGAATTCAGTACTCCAGGTTCCACAGGGTCAAGAGTGTGTCGGGAATAGTACGTTTCAGGCATTACCCCTAACCAGAAACAACGTAGCGGCCGCTTGCCTTCACTTAAGGACCGAGAGCAGCGGTGTTTGCGAAGTGTTGTCAGTGATAACAGACAAGCAATGCTGCGTGTACACTACTGGCCATTAAAATTGCTACACCAAGAAGAAATGCAGATGATAAAAGGGTATTCATTGGACAAATATATTATACTAGAACTGACATGTGATTACATTTTCACGCAGTTTGGGTGCATAGATCCTGAGAAATCAGTACCCAGAACAACCACCTCTGGCCGTAATAACGGCCTCGATACGCCTGGGCATTGAGTCAAACAGAGCTCGGATGCGTGTACAGGTACAGCTGCCCATGCAGCTTCAACACGATGGCACAGTTCATCGAGAGTAGTGACTGGCGTATTGTGACGAGCCAGTTCCTCGGCCACCATTGACCAGACGATTTCAGTTGGTGAGAGATCTGGAGAATGTGCTGGCCAGGGCAGGAGTCGAACATTTTCTGTATCCAGAAAGGCCCGTACAGGACCTCCAGCACGCGGTCGTGCATTATCCTGCTGAAGTGTAGGGTTTCGCAGGAATCGAATGAAGGGTAGAGCCACGGGTCGTAGCACATCTGAAATGTAACGTCCACTGTTCAAAGTGCCGTCAATGCGAACAAGAAGTGACCGAGACGTGTAACCGATGCCACCCCATACCATCACGCCTGGTGATACGCCAGTATGGCGATGACGAATACACGCTTCCAATGTGCTTCTACCGCGATGTCGCCAAAGACGGATGCGACCATCGTGATGCTGTAAACAGAACCTGGATTCACCCAAAAGAATGACGTTTTGCCATTCGTGCACCCATGTTCGTCGTCGAGTACACCTTCGCAGGCGCTCCTGTCTGTGATGCAGCGTCAAGGGTAACCACAGCCACGGTCTCCGAGCTTATGGTCCACGCTGTTACAAACGTCGTCGAACTGTTCGTGCAGATGGTTGTTGTCTTGCAAACGTCCCCATGTGTTGACTCAGGGATCGAGACGTGGCTGCACGATCAGTTACAGCCGTGCGGATAAGATGGCTGTCATCTCGACTGCTAGTGATACGAGGCCGTTGGGATCCAGCACGGCGTTCCATATTACCCTCCTGAACCCACCGATTCCATATTCTGCTAACAGTCATTGGATCTCGAGCAACGCGAGCAACAATGTCGCGATACGATAAACCGTAATCGCGATAGGCTACAATCCGACCTTTATCAAAGTCGGAAACGTGATGGTACGCATTTCTCCTCCTTACACGAGGCATCACAATGTTTCACCACGCAACGCCGGTCAACTGCTGTTTGTGTATGAAAAATCGGTTGGAAACTTTCTTCATGTCAGCAAGTTGTAGGTGTCGCCACCGGCGGCAACCTTGTGTGAATGCTCTGAAAAGCTAATCATTTGCATATCACAGCATCTTCTTCCTGTCGGTTAAATTTCGCGACTGTAGCACGTCATCTTCGTGGTGTAGCAGTTTCAATAGCCAGTAGTGTAATAAGGGTAATCACAGCTCGTACTGAAAGATATAGGTGTTCGTTTTTTGCGGGCGCTGTGCGAGATTGGAATAATTATTGTTAAGGTTGTTCGATGATCCCTCTGCCAAGCTGTTAAATGTGATATGCAGGGTATCCGTGTAGAGACAGATGCAGATGTAGATGTAGAGTGTAGCCTCTTACGGAAGTGAAACGTTGACGATGCATAGTTACGACAACAAAAGTATAAGATGGTTCGCAGGAGAGCTTCTGTAAAGTTTGGAAGGTAGGAGACGAGGTACTGGCAGAAGTAAAGCTGTGATTACCGGGCGTCAGTCGTGCTTGGGTAGCTCAGTTGGTAGAGCACTTGCCCGCGAAAGGCAAAGGTCCCGAGTTCGAGTCTCGGTCCGGCACACAGTTTTAATCTGCCAGGAAGTTTCATATCAGCGCACACTCCGCTGCAGAGTGGAAATCTCATTCAAGAAAAGTATAGAAGCTCTTGAAATGTGGTGCTGCATAAGAGTACTGAAGATTAGATGGGTAGAACTCAAGAATGAGGAGATACTGAATAGAACTGATGAGAAGAGAAATTTGTGGCACAACCTGACTAGGAGAAGGGATCGTTTGGCAGGATACATTCTAAGGGAAGACCAGTTCAGTAGTGGAGGGCAGCGTGGAGGGTAAAAATCGTAGAGGGAGACCAAGAGATGAATACACTAAGCAGATTCAGAAGGATGTAGGTTGGAATAGTTATTTGAAGAGGTTTACACAGGCAGGCGTGCGCGAGGACTGGAACCAGTGTTCGGTCTGAAGACCACCACCACAGCTACAACAGCATGTGTTTGACGTGATTCTGTTGCAACTAACATACGTACCCTTCACGTAAGAGTCGACCCTTGATTTGCCGACTCGGTGGCTAACAGCTTATAAATTGCTCAAGATTATATACAAGAAAACAAATAAGCCAGCCACAGTGGCGCGTGTGAATTAAAACTCCAGCTGGTCCGCCCGCTCACACACACACACACACACACACACACACACACACGCACGCACGCGCGCGCTGTCACCTCAGCCTACTACATACTCTTTCCTTGCTCTTTTTTTTTCAGTCTTGCCTCAGCCACACCGCACGTGCTAGCTTGTTTAACGCCCGCGGCCATTTGACGCAACAGGTGGCCCGCGTGAGTTTCGCAACCTGAGGCGGTCGTAAAAAACTGTCTCGAAGGCCTCTCGGCTGGCAGTTTTAGTCACTCCTGACGCGCGCTGCAACACGACAGACAGAGTAGAGGACGTCTGTGGACCTGACAGCCTTCACACGGACAAACTGTGATATTTCTATGCAGCGCACGTTGCCTCCCAGGTCGCGTGACTTCGTTACGCGGTACGGTTCGCCCGTAAGGTCGGTATTACACTATCAAATTTCTTTGTCAAAGATGTGATCCAATATTCCGTCCAATATATTTGACAAAGATCTTTGACGTAGCGCTAGAAGGGGTATTACACTGTCATCAAATTTTTCGTCAAAGTCCAAGATGGCTGACAACAACTTGTTATTAACCGCAGCAGTTGTACGTACTCCAATTGCATTGTGTGCACATGCGGAAAAGAAGTGGGGGAAAAAATGGAACCATACATACGAGGTTGACAGTCTTAAAAGTCTTGGGATTACAACTTGATAATAAATTCAGTTGGGAGGAGCACACCACAGAACTGCAGAAAGGCCTTAACAAATCTGTATTTGCAATTCGAGTGTTAGCAGACATAGGCAACATAAAAATGAAAAAGCTTGCATACTTTGCCTACTTTCATTCCATAATGTCATATGGGATAATTTTTGGGGTAAATCTTGAAGTCAAACAAAAGTTTTCAGAGTCCAAACGCGTGTAATACGTATTATTTGTGGAGTAAATTCACGGACGTCCTGCAGAAACCTCTTCAAAGAACTGGGTATACTACTGCCTCTCAGTATATTTACTTCTCAATGAAATTTGTCCTAAATAATATATCTATTTTTCCAACAAACAACTCAATTCATACATACAATACCAGGAACAAAAATGATCTGCACAAGGACTTAAAAGCACTTACTTTAGTTCAAAAAGGGGTCCACTACTCAGGAACACTCATCTTCAATAATTTGCCAGCAAACATAAAAAATTTAGTTAGAAATAAAGATCAGTTTAAAAGGAGCCTGAAAGACTTACTACTGGCCAACTCCTTCTACTCCATTGGCGAAATTTTTAATAGAAACAAATGATGTATTGTATTTATTCAGACTATTAGTATTGTTATTTCAGCTTAAAAAAATCGACATGTTCCACATCCACGAGGATCTCCTCAGCACGGATCTATGGAACGAAAAACTAATCTAATCTGGGTGAAGCCGTGGGTTTTACGACGACACGATAAAAGCATTCAAGAAAACTTGTCACGTGAGCTTACAGTGGAAGACGTCAAGTCGTACATCAATTACTTAAGAATGGATGAGCATACATTTCTGTATGTGCTCAATGAAGTGTATCCTCATATCACAAAGCACAATTTTCACTTAAGAACTGCTACATCTTCAGAAGACAGGCTCACTATAACACTCCGATTCCTTGCTACAGGAGAGGGTTATGTTAGGTTAGGTTAGGTCAGGTTAGGTCTCCAATCTTCTTAATCTATTTTTGTATTCAGGGTGCCTCACGTTGTAAAGCGCCTCATCAGCTTCAGACATCTCTATTAATTCTGTAGCTGTCGGCACACACCAATTGTATTTACCGGCAATGGTTATAAAAACACTACAGACGACAGAACGCTGCAGCGATGCTAGCGCTCCGCGTGGTAACATATCGCATTGCAGTGAACAGAAGACAAGCGATTTCTTTGATCAAATATACGGCCTCGGCCTAGATTTGATCAAATATTGGACGACATTTGTCAAAGATCCCTATTACACTATCAAAAATCTTTGACAAAGATATTGGACAAAGATATTGGACAAAGAAATTTGATAGTGTAATACCGGCCTAACCGCTCTCTCTCTCTCTCTCTCTCTCTCTCTCTCTCTCCTGACAAGGGAACCTCCCCATCGCACCCCCCCCCCCCTCAGATTTAGCTATAAGCTGGCACAGTGGACAGCCTTGAAAAATTGAACTCAGATCAATCGAAAAAACAGGAAGAAGTTGTGTGGAACTATGAAAAAAAAATAAGCAAAATATACAAACTGAGTAGTCCATGCGCAAGATAGGCAACATCAAGGAGAGTCTGATCTTAGCAGCGCCGTGGTCCTGTGGTTAGCGTGAGCAGCGGCGGAACGAAAGGTCCTTGGTTCAAATCTTCCCTCGAGTGAAAAAGGCTAATTTTTTATTTTCAGACAATTATTATCTGTCCGCCCGTCCGTCCGATGCGATCACTTTTTTGGGAGTTATTATCACATCCACAAGAAAACCTAAATCGGGCAAGGTAGAAGAATCTTTTTACCCATTCGCCAAGTGTACAAGTTAGGTGGGTCGACAACATGTTCGTGTCATGTGACGCACATGCCGTCACCAGTGTATTATAGAATATATCAGACGTGTTTTCCTGTGGAGGAATCGGTTGACCTATGACCTTGCGATCAAATGTTTTCGGTTCCCATTGGAGAGGCACGTCCTTTCGTCTACTAATCGCACGGTTTTGCGGTGCGGTCGCAAAACACAGACACTGAACTTATTACAGTGAACAGAGACGTCAATGAAAGAACGGACAGAACATAACTTTGCGAAAATAAACATTTCACTCGAGGGAAGACCTGAACCAAGGACCTTTCGTTCCGCAGCTACTCACGCTCATCACGGGACCACGGCGCTCCTGAGTTCACATCATCCTTGATGTGGCCTATGTGGCCCATGGACTACTCAGTTTGTATATTTTACTAATTTTTTTCATAGTTCCACACAACTTCTTTCTGTTTTCTCGATTGATCTGTGATCAGTTTTTCAAGGCCTATCCACTGTGCGAACTTACAACTAAATCTGAGGGGGGTGTGATGGGGAGGTTCCCTTGTAAGTTCTAGGCGACTGATGACCTGAGAAGTTAAGTCCCATAGTGCTCACAGCCATTTGAACGATTTTTCAAAGAAATCAGTAACAGCTTGCACTGTACGTGCTTGAACATTGTGCTGCAAAATGATGGTCAGGTCCTGCAGAAAGTGTCATCATTTCTGTCTGTAAGCTGGTCGCAGGTTGTGTTCCAAAAATTAACAGCTTAGAGACAGAAGTGATTACACTTTCTGCAGGACCTGACCCTCATTTTGCAGGACAGTGCTCAAGCACGTACAGTGCAAGCTGTTACTGATTTGTTTGAAAAATGGTTCAAATGGCTCTGAGCACTATGGGACTTAACATCTGAGGTCATCAGTCCCTTAGAACTTAGAGCTACTGAAAGCTACCGAACCTAACGACATCACACACATCCATGCCCGAGGCAGGATTCGAACCTGCGACCGTAGTGGTCAAGCGGTTCCAAACTGTAGCGCCTAGAACCTCTCGGTCATCCCGGCCGACTGACTTGCTTGACTGAAGGGGCTGCTAAGTGCTATACCACCTACTGCACTCCCCTGACTTAATCCCTCGTGGGTTCAACTCGATTTCTAAACTGAAGGAAACGCTTCACGACATTCGCTTCAGAAGTGCTACAAATTCGTCGGGCAATAGACCGCGCCGCTCCAACTGTCAACACAACTGGCACTGCTAAAGCCGTCGGCACACGGGCCGTGCATCCGAACGTTGAGCGTGCCGAGTTTCTGCCGTCATAGCGTGGAACAGCACGTTCGGGAGTCCTTCCGAACGTGCAGAGCAATATCTGGCATGTCAGATATTTTGAGCGTGCGCCTGAGCATCGACCAATGAGATGGCACAACGCCACCTACGTCACACGCACGCCGTCTCCCTTCAGTACAGAGTTGTGAGGCGCCATATTGGCGTTCATTTCAAGCCTGTATGTGTATGTGCCGTTTCTGAGCACCAGCAAATTGACAATCACTGGAAAACCCGTTGTTAACTGTGTGATCCGTTGCAATAAAACGATGAGAAACATCATATTCGTGGCAAAAGAATTATTGTACCACGCGTGTTATGAGATTAGGCTATTTGAAGGCAGCGACACACTGAAGATCCACCCAAAACGTATTGTTCTCGGTGCAATTTGTTATAGTTAAATTTCTACTAGTAACATAATTACCTACAATTAACGTTTTTAGAAAGGGGTAACACAATATGAGTAAGTATACAGAGGAAGTTGTTGGTTGAGCGTAGCCGCCACGGTAACTCAGCAGCGCTCTGCAATAAAAAGACTGAGCTAATCGATCAACAAGGAACTGACATGGGTGTCTTTCGACGTCCGCCCCCAACAGGTTCAACGAACGAAATGAGATTTAAAAAAAAAAAGAAAAGCGTAATAAGTAGTGTCTTGTCCCGAAGTGACTTTTTGTTAGGGCGGTGGTTCGCATCTAAACACTTCCAAATTTTTTTCCCTAACTTTCGCGTTTTTATTAGGTTATGATAGTTTATTGTTGGTTTAATGTAAGTATATGCTATAATATTTGATACTATGTAAATATAAGTCCACCTTTTTTGAGGGGTGAGTTTGTTGGCTCTGAGCACTATGGGACTCAACTGCTGAGGTCATTAGTCCCCTAGAACTTAGAACTAGTTAAACCTAACTAACCTAAGGACATCACTCACATCCATGCCCGAGGCAGGATTCGAACCTGCGACCGTAGCGGTCTTGCGGTTCCAGACTGCAGCGCCTTTAACCGCACGGCCACTTCGGCCGGCGGTGAGTTTGTTCGATCAGCTTAACCTACGGGACAGCTTGCACTACTTGTACAAAGATATTTTGCTCCTTTTTCTTTTACGTTTCGTAATTCACATGTTGCAAACATTCTGCTACTGGGTAGGAACAATGATCAAGTAAGAATGACCTTGGGGTTTTCTAAAATGTGGGAATGATGAAATAATGTTTATCTTATGCGGAGAAGTATTCCAAATTTGTACCGCACTGTTTGTAATGCAACTTTTTACAAGCCTGTGTCCTTATTGATTGGACACGGTACTTTCCTTTTCGTGGACGATGGAGGAAATGTGCGTTTTAATAGAGCTGACGTGGGAATTTCACGCCCGCCCGTTGAATAAACAGTGTGATTTACGTACTAGATACATCCCTCAACTGCCGCTGGAGTGCGTTGCGATCGCGTGTTCCACGTTGGGGCCCACGTATCGTGTGCACAAGGTGCATCGTTCCTGAGCGTTCAGCAGCACGCTGGACTCGGCACGCCCATCGTTGACGTTCGACAGTGCGGCCCGCGTGCCGACGGCTCCGTGCTAGAATCGGCACGGACAAACAGACACGGTGGCTGGTGTCGCGTTTCGCGCTGCGGAAGGGGCGAGTTTGGGGGAGGCGGTGGCCGGCGCTTTTTGCGGACAGACAGACAGACAGAGCCGGCGGTCGAGCTGTGGTGTGCAGCGGCTCGGAAACGACCGCCGGCCGCCGGCCAGGTAGCTGGCGGAGTTCCGCGCCAGCCAATGACCCCGCGGCGGACAGGAGTCGGAAAAAGCGGCAGGCCGGCGCGCCATTCACAAAACGTGGCGGGGGCGGCGGGGGCGTCAGAGCAACCACTGTGTCAGATTGCTGGCTCCACTCGCCATCACGCCTGCAGCGGTCGCACAGGCGACACACGCCGAACATCGGGAGAAAAACATCGATATACCGATACCTTTCCCCACAAAGTATCGATATTTACAGTGGTGGTGGTGGTGGTGGTGGTTAGTGTTTAACGTCCCGTCGGCAACGAGGTCATTAGAGACGGAGCGCAAGCTCGGGTTGGGGAAGGATTGGGAAGGAAATCGGCCGTGCCCTTTCAAAGGAACCATCCCGGCATTTGCCTGAAACGATTTAGGGAAATCACGGAAAACCTAAATCAGGATGGCCGGAGACGGGATTGAACCGTCGAAAAAAAAAGCGAAATATACAAACCACTGCGCCACCTCGCTCGGTATTTACAGTGCATATTATCTTCATCGATATATATTGAAAAGGAACTAAAAAATGTTGTAATTTAATCTCAAAGATACGAGAAGAAAATTTGTTCGACTGTCATACCAGAGGAATACTTTAAAAAACTTTTTTTTTTATCATTGTGAGACAAAGGACTAATTTAGAGATTCTTTTACACTCCTGGAAATTGAAATAAGAACACCGTGAATTCATTGTCCCAGGAAGGGGAAACTTTATTGACACATTCCTGGGGTCAGATACATCACATGATCACACCGACAGAACCACAGGCACATAGACACAGGCAACAGAGCATGCACAATGTCGGCACTAGTACAGTGTATATCCACCTTTCGCAGCAATGCAGGCTGCTATTCTCCCATGGAGACGATCGTAGAGATGCTGGATGTAGTCCTGTGGAACGGCTTGCCATGCCATTTCCACCTGGCGCCTCAGTTGGACCAGCGTTCGTGCTGGACGTGCAGACCGCGTGAGACGACGCTTCATCCAGTCCCAAACATGCTCAATGGGGGACAGATCCGGAGATCTTGCTGGCCAGGGTAGTTGACTTACACCTTCTAGAGCACGTTGCGTGGCACGGGATACATGCGGACGTGCATTGTCCTGTTGGAACAGCAAGTTCCCTTGCCGGTCTAGGAATGGTAGAACGATGGGTACGATGACGGTTTGGATGTACCGTGCACTATTCAGTGTCCCCTCGACGATCACCAGTGGTGTACGGCCAGTGTAGGAGATCGCTCCCCACACCATGATGCCGGGTGTTGGCCCTGTGTGCCTCGGTCTTATGCAGTCCTGATTGTGGCGCTCACCTGCACGGCGCCAAACACGCATACGACCGTCATTGGCACCAAGGCAGAAGCGACTCTCATCGCTGAAGACGACACGTCCCCATTCGTCCCTCCATTCACGCCTGTCGCGACACCACTGGAGGCGGGCTGCACGATGTTGGGGCGTGAGCGGAAGACGGCCTAACGGTGTGCGGGACCGTAGCCCAGCTTCATGGAGACGGTTGCGAATGGTCCTCGCCGATACCCCAGGAGCAACAGTGTCCCTAATTTGGTGGGAAGTGGCGGTGCGGTCCCCTACGGCACTGCGTAGGATCCTACGGTCTTGGCGTGCATCCGTGCGTCGCTGCGGTCCGGTCCCAGGTCGACGGGCACGTGCACCTTCCGCCGACCACTGGCGACAACATCGATGTACTGTGGAGACCTCACGCCCCACGTGTTGAGCAATTCGGCGGTACGTCCACCCGGCCTCCCGCATGCCCACTATACGCCCTCGCTCAAAGTCCGTCAACTGCACATACGGTTCACGTCCACGCTGTCGCGGCATGCTACCAGTGTTAAAGACTGCGATGGAGCTCCGTATGCCACGGCAAACTGGCTGACACTGACGGCGGCGGTGCACAAATGCTGCGCAGCTAACGCCATTCGACGGCCAACACCGCGGTTCCTGGTGTGTCCGCTGTGCCGTGCGTGTGATCATTGCTTGTACAGCCCTCTCGCAGTGTCCGGAGCAAGTATGGTGGGTCTGACACACCGGTGTCAATGTGTTCTTTTTTCCATTTCCAGGAGTGTATATTGAAAAGGAACTAAAAAAATGTTGTAATTTAAACTCAAAGATACAAGAAGAAAATTTGTTCGACTGTCATAGCAGAGGAATACTCAAAAAAACTTTTTTTTATCATTGTGAGACAAAGGACTAATTTCAAGATTCTTTTATTACATCTAGTATTAACTACCTTTTTTGCTCTGATGTGCTGGCGTAAAGACGTACTGTATAGTTTCATGTCTATGTGTGTTTTAAATGAAGGTGTTAAATGTTGAAAAATGTGTTTTATGATTCCTGTCAAGATCAAGCCTAAATCAATACCAATGGAGTACAAATTATTCTGTTAATTCGAGAAGGCGAATTTTGGATGGAGGCGACGATCTTTACGACGGCGCTGCTCAACAACAGAGGCACGTGATTGTGCTCACTACTTCCCTTTGGTGGCCGCTAAGATTAATTTCGACGAGTTTTTGCCCAGACATTCAGAACCTGCAATTTTCCTTTTCGTATAAAAATAGGAGTCCGGTTGAAAAAGAAATATTCTTAAATTTAAATAATTGCAATTCTTTTACCCAGGCCACGGGGAATGATAGAAAGGACGTGCCTCTATCCTGATTGTACGTTCGCAATCTCCGAGTGTGTTACGACGTAATTATTTTACACCCCAAAAAAAATTAAGATAGATCTTTCTCATCAGATCACAACCACTCGTACGCGAATGTACGTACCCTCTGAATGTGTCTAGTCAGTCGTGCGCATTGTTCTAAAGCTTTTCTGTTAATATTCTGTGAATTGCATCTCCTCAACTATTTTTTGTTTATGCTGCAAATCGCACTTCCCGCGAAGTATTTATTACCCAAGTTTAAGGCTCCATTTAATGTCAAAAAAATTCTGAAGTACGGCTGACTAAGCAAACCGCTACAATAATTTCGTATCTCTACAACTACAATAACAAAAAAAATAACAAAAAACAAAAACAATAACAAAGAGGGTACGTTACAATAAGCTGCAAAATACAAAAAGGGAGACAGAAATTCACCCCAAAATTACAGACCTATAGCAATAGTACCAATGTTATCTAAAATTATTGAAAAATTAATGAAAGACCAATTAAACGTTTTTTTTTACTGTCACAACCTTCTCAATAAGGCTCAGTATGGATTCCGAACTGGACTATCAACAATAAATGCAGTTCAGGAAGTTGTCTTATCAATGTTACAAGGTTTTGAAATAAGGGAACATACCTATACAACTTTAGTTGATTTAACCAAGGCATTTCACACTGTCTCACATAGCATTTTAATTAAGAAACTAGAAAAATATGGAATAACTGAAACAGAACTACTACTGCTGAAATCATATTTGACAAACAGAAACCAAATGGTCTACATAAATTCAAACAACAAATCTCACTTTCTCAAGGTAAAATATGGAGACCCACAAGGATCTGTACTGGGACCTTTCTTATTCATTGTGTGAGTGAATGACCTGCCCAACACATTACCATATAAATCTGTAATTTATGCTGACGACACAACTTTTATCACGTCAAATAATGATGTGAATGTTGTCAAACAAATGAACAAATTCGTGATTGAAAAGGCAGCTCGCTGGTTCCATGAAAACAGGCCGTCATTAAATAAAAATAAAACTGAACACATCCTCTTTCCCCTTAGAGATATCTCCTTAGGAAACTGAAGGATTGTGTCAGTAAGGAGTGCATACTTATGGCATATCATGCCTATTTTCATATTCACCTGCATTATGAAATACTTCTTTGGGGGAAACTCTGCTGGGGCAAAAGATGTTTTCCTCTGGCAGAAGAAAGCCATTAGATGTATTTTTGGTGTGAGCAATTTAACTTCTTGCAGACAGTACTTCATTGAGCACAAAATTCTTACACTTCCCAGTCTATACATACTTAAAGCACTTATGCATGCCAAAGAGAATGCCCACATGTATGAAAGCTGGTCAGACGTGCACTCATATGAAACCAGAAATAGGAACTCATTCCTTGGACACGTTTGAGTAAAATCCGAAATAATTTTTTACATGCTGGCAAAACTTTTACATCACATCACATGGAACAAGGGAATTACATGAGAAGAGATTTGAAATGTTTGCAGAGACCTGGTTGAAAGAGAAAGCATTCTATAGCATAACTGAATTCCTACATAATGAAAAAATATCATTCTCTATTATTATAAATGTGATTGTGATCAAAGAAACTGTTATTTATTTCATACAACCATACTGACCTTTTGTATAATCATATACCATATGTTAACTTTTGTGTAATCATTTGTACCACAATCTGTATAACTAAGTAACTACTGACCATATGTATAATCATTTCTAACAGTTCTCTACAAGCAAATAAATAAATAAATAACATGAATTCTTTACAGACGAATGGAAAAACTGGTAGACGCCGACCTCGGGGAAGATCAGTTTGGATTCCATAGAAATGTTGGAACACGTCAGGCAATACTGACCTTACGACTTATCTTACAAGGGAACCTCCGCATCGCAACCCACTCAGATTTAGTTATAAGTTGGCACAGTGGATAGGCCTTGAAACACTGAACACAGATCAATCGAGAAAACAGGAAGAAGTTGTGAGGAACTATGAAAAAAATAAGCAAAATATACAAACTGAGTAATCCATGCGTAGGAAATCCAACCTCAAGGATAACATGAGCTCAAGAGCGCAGTAGTCCCGTGGTTAGCGTGAGCAGCTGCGGAACGAGAGGTCCTTGGTTCAAGTCTTCCCTCGAGTGCAAATTTTAATTTTTTAATTTCAGACAATTATGAAACTTCAGGCACTTACACATAATAAACTTCGCTTTCCAAAATTCCAGGACATGTTAAGATTTGCTTGGACATATGCAGGATTTGACGGTCTACACACGGAAAAATCTGAAAACGTTAAAAACATATGTTTTGACAGAGCACAGGGAAAACTGTGTGACTGTGAAACTGTTGCATTCATTTTTTGCAGTTTATGTGACAAACTCTTATGTTTTCATCACTTTTTTGGGAGTGATTATCACATCCACAAGAAAACATAAATCGGGCAAGGTAGAAGAATCTTTTTACCCATTCGCCAAGTGTACAAGCTAGGTGGGTCGACAACATATTCCTGTCATGTGACGCACATGCCGTCACCAGTGTCGTATAGAATATATCAGACGTGTTTTCCTGCATCAAATGTTTTCGGTTCCCATTGGAGAGGCACGTCCTTTCGTCAAATAATCGCACGGTTTTGCGGTGCGGTCGCAAAACACAGACACTAAACTTATTTCAGTGAACAGAGACGTCAATGAACGAACGGACAGATCATAACTTTGCGAAAATAAAAAATTAAACTTTTCACCCGAGGGAAGACTTGAACCAAGGACCTCTAGTTCCGCAGCTGCTCACGCTAACCACGGGACCACGGCGCTCCTGATCTCGCATTATCCATGATGATGAATATGTTGCGCATGGACTACTCAGTTTGTATATTTTACTTATTTTTTTCATAGTTCCACACAACTTCTTCCTGTTTTCTCGATTGATCTGTGTTCAGTTTTTCAAGGCCTATCCACTGTGCCAACTTATAACTAAATCTGAGGGGGGGTGCGATGGGGAGGTTCCCTTGTTAGATCTTTTGAAGCAAATGAAGCATCGTATTTTATTGCTACTTAACTTCGTAAAAGTATTTCCAGGCTAGGGTTGGTGCCCATGTCCGGGGACCACTGCGAGAAATTCCCGTATATGTCAGATGGGGGCGAGTCTTGCACATTGCATTCACATGCGTAGCTCAAGCCACGACAGACGGCAACAGGGACACCGCTGCCTCAGCAATTCTGTTCCTATTCCCTTTGCCACGAGTTTGTTGCTCGTTTCTGTAGGCATTGTTACTAAAATAGCACTTATCGCTTCTCCCATTTTCTATAATAACGCAATATTATAAACCAATCCAAATTTTACAAAAAAAAAAATTGTCCTGTTTTTTTGAAAAAAAATGTACTTGAAAACGAAAAATTTTAGTAGTGCCCCTACAGCTAATTGATATTTCGGTTTTTTTACTCGGTTGTTAGTAAAAAAATCCAACAGAACGCCTGTTACAACTGAGACCAAAGAAATATCGGTTATTCAGAAGTAAAACCCCTAGGACCGTTGCCTGTAATTCCTTGTTGTTTCTGAACCTTTTGTCCCGCAGCGTGTCCTTGTCATCCAATAAAGCGTAGTGAGTTGGTGCGATATCCGGTGAATATAGAGGATTTAGCACAACAGCGAACCCCAGTTGAGTGGCGTGCTCATCTCGCCATTGCTGATGTCTCGCAAACAGGAGCTTCTTGATCAGACGCCAAAGCTAACGCTTATGAATATCGGTTGTTTTGACGATGCGGTCCTCCTTTTCCGAGGTAGTCGCCTTCCGTCTTATCCATAGCTGCACTACTTAACAAACAAGCGTTGACCTTTCACTGTACAGTGGGATGGCAAACGTCAAAGGATATCTCTTAATATCGTGTCGAACCTTCTTTGCCGGCCGGGGTGCCCGAGCGGTTGTAGGCGGTACAGTGTGGAACCGAGCGACCGCTACGGTCGCAGGTTCGGATCCTGCCTCGGGCATGGATGTGTGTGATGTCCTTAAGTTAGTTACGTTTAAGCAGTTCTAAGTCTAGGGGACTGATGGCCCCAGATGTTATGTCCCATGCTCTTCAACCAGGCAACCACCAATTGAAGTTTTCGGATACCGAAGTTTTATCTACAACGTTAAATTACTATCCACGGCTATATAGAGAAGCTATTGAAATTTATAAACATCACGACAATTTTAATAGGAAAGAGGAGGCTATGAAACTTAGCGATATATGGACAGTGGCTCTGCAAAAATGCTAACAATTTTTATCTTGGACAAGGTGGTAATCGATAGTCAACCTTATCTTTGCTATGGATTATCACTGCTCATCACGTGTCACCTGAACCACGCCCCCTTTCTCACAATATATAAGTCGCTCTCAGACACCAGTCAGTCGGCAAGACTCAGCGGAGCAGCGCCTCTGAGTAAGTCCAGCGCAGTCGTGGACGAAACGTAAGGAGCAGAAAAGTTTTGGACCACGACCTCACATCCCGGAAAGTATATCAACAGCCATGTCCCATAGTGCTTGGAGCCATTTGAACCGTCCATAATTGCTGAAAGTGTTGCCGGTGCAAGACTGTTATGAATGAACTGACCTTTAGATTATGTCCCACTATGTTCTTTACATATATGCATGGTGGCCCTGTTGATCTGACATAATTAAATCGTTCCGCAAAAAAAGAGGTATAAGCAGTTCGTTATCCACAAAATTAAACAATGATGACAATAAATTCAGTTTTATTGCATTACGATATTTTTCAAGCCTTGAAAATCCTAAACTAATACCTCGGAGAGCCTGGTCGGGCCATCTAGGGTCTGATTATGAAGTAGTTGATGTTGTTGTGGTCTTCAGTCCTGAGACTGGTTTGATGGAGCTCTCCAGAAGAAAACGATTTTCTGACACATATCAGCACGGTTTCAGAAAACATCGCTATTGTGAAACGCAACTAGCTCTTTATACTCATGAAGTAATAACTGCTATCCACAGGTGATGTCAAATTGATTTCATATTTTTAGATTTCCAGAAGGCTTTCGACACCGATCCTCACAAGCGTCTTCTAACCAAACTGCGTGCCTACGGAGTATCGCCTCAGTTGCGCGACTGGATTTGTGATTTCCCGTCAGGAAGGTCGCAGTTCGTAGTAATAGGCGGAAAGTCATCGAGTAAAACAGAAGTAATATCAGGCGTTCCCCAAAGAAGTGTTATAGGCTCTCTATTGTTCCTGATGTCTATTAACGACATAGGAGACAATCTGAGTAGCCGTCTTAGATTGTTTGCAGATGATGCTGTCATTTCTTGTAAAGTCATCAGATGATCAAAACAACTTGCAAAATGATTTAGATAAGAGATTGCAACGAAAAAAGCCTTTGTTTTAATGATTGCCACTCCATTTCACATATCATGTCTGTGGCACTACCTCCCGTACTTCGCGATAATACAAAACGAGCTGCCCTTCTTTGTACTTTTTCGATGACATCCGTCAGTCCCACCTGATGCGGATCCCACACACCACAGCAATGCCCCAGAATAGGGCGGACAAGCGTGGTGTAAGCAGTCTCTTTAGTGGACCTGTTGCAGCTTCTAAATCTTCTGCCAATGAATCGCACTCTTTGGTTTGCCCTACCCACAACATTATCTATGTGATCGTTCCAATTTAGGTTCTCTGTAAATGTAATCGCTAAGTATTTAGTTGAATTTAAAGCCTTCAGATTTGTGTGACATCGCTTAATCGAAATTTACCGGATTTCTTATTCAGGGTCAATTGCAACATTTCACACCGCAGATATCTTAGTGATTCTGCAGTTCATTTTCGTCATCTGATGAATTTAAAAAACGGTAAATGACAGCATCATCTGCAAACAATCTAAGACGGCTACTCAGATTGTCTCCTATGTCGTTAATATAGATCAGGAACAATAGAGGGCCTATAACACTTCCTTGGGGAACGCCGGATATTACTTCTGTTTTACTCGATGACTTTCCGTCAGGCTGTTAAAAACAGACTCCGGGCAGCACGGGACATGTGTGTGAATTCCTAAGGGACCAAACTGCTAATGTCATCAGTCCCTAAGCTTCACACTACTTAACCTAAATTATCCTAAGGACAAACACACACAACCATGCCCGAGGGAGGACTCGGAACTTCCGGTGGAACAGGCGGGCAATCCATGACATGGCGCCTAGAACCGAGAGGCAACTCCACCCGGCACGCGACATGTCAGTCAGTAAAATATATCCTCAAAAGGAGTTTGAAATGTCGGGTTTAAATGTGAAATCCATTCGACGACAGCGTAATAGCCTGGAACATTTTATTATTTGTGACATTTCCCTGCTGTGAAAGTTTACATTTTACAACATCGTGACTCTTGGCGTCTGAACACCTGATGACGCGCCCAGCCCCCTAGTCTTCCGTCAGCTGCTGCTCTCGCCGGCTCTACGTCCTACACACGCCCGCTCGCTCTCACCCGAGTATAATACAGTAGTGGAAATAAGTATAAAGGCATCGATGTTTGTAGGAAAATTTACACTTCAGTTGGAATCGTTCCGCACAGTATGCAGGGTGTTACAAAAAGGTACGGCCAAACTCTCAGGAAACATTCCTCACACACAAATAAAGAAAATATGTTATGCGGACATGTGTCCGGAAACGCTTACTTTCCATGTTGGAGCTCATTTTATTACTTCCCTTCAAATCACATTAATCACGGAATGGAAACACACAGCAACAGAACGTACCAGCGTGACTTCAAACACTTTTTTTACAGGAAATGTTCAAAATGTGCTCCGTTAGCGAGTTGTGCCACAAACTCCTCTTCTCCTCAATTCTACTCAGTATCTCCTCATTAGTTATGTGATCTACCCATCTAATCTTCAGTATTCTTCTGTAGCACCACATTTAGAAAGCTTCTATTCACTTCTTGTCTAAACTAGTAATCGTCCATTTTCACTTCCATACATGGCTACACTCCATACAAATACTTTCACAAACGACTTCCTGACACTTAAATCTATACTCGATGTTAACAAATTTCTCTTCTTCAGAAACGCTTTCCTTGCCATTGCCAGTCTACATTTTATATCCTCTCCAGTTCGACCATCATCAGTTATTTTGCTCCCCAAATAGCAAAACTCCTTTACTACTTTAAGTGTCTCATTTCCTAATCTAATCCCCTCAGCATCACCCGATTTAATTCAACTACATTCCATTATCCTCGTTTTGCTTTTGTTGATGTTCATCTTATACCCTCCTTTCAAGACACTGTCCATTCAGTTCAACTGCTCTTCCAGTTCCTTTGTTGTCTCTGACAGAATTACAATGTCATCGGCGACCCTCGAAGTTTTTATTTCTTCTCCATGGATTTTAATACCTACTCCGAATTTTTCTTTTGTTTCCTTTACTGCTTGCTCAATAGACAGATTGAATAACATCGGGGAGAGACTACAACCCTGTCTCACTCCTTTCCCAACCACTGCTTCCCTTTCATGCCCCTCGACTCTTATAACTGCCATCTGGTTTCTGTACAAATTGTAAATAGCCTTTCGCTCCCTGTATTTTACCCCTGCCACCTTCAGAATTTGAAAGAGAGTATTCCAGTCAATGTTGTCAAAAGCTTTCTCCAAGTCTACAAATGCTAAAATCGTAGGTTCGCCTTTCCTTAATCTATGTTCTAAGATGAGTCGTAAGGTCAGTATTGCCTCACGTGTTCCAACATTTCTACGGAATCCAAACTGATCTTCCCCGAGGTCGGCTTCTAGTAGTTTTCCTAATCTTCTGTAAGGAATTCGTGTTACTGTTTTGCATCCGTGACATATTAAACTGGTAGTTCGGTACTCCTCACAACCGTCAGCATGTGCTTTCTTTGAAATTGTAATTATTATATTCTTCCTGAAGTCTCGAGAGTATTTCGCCTGTCCCACACATCTTGCTCACTCAGTGGAAGAGTTTTGTCATGGGTGGCTCTCCCAGTAGTTCTAAAGGAATGTTCTCCACAAGCGGGGCTCAAAAATGGTTCAAATGGCTCTGAGCACTATGGGACTTAACTTCTAAGGTCATCAGTCCCCTAGAACTTAGAACTACTTAAACCTAACTAACCTAAGGACATCACGCACATCCATGCCCGAGGCAGGATGCGAACCTGCGACCGTAGCAGTCGCGCGGTTCCAGATTGAAGTGCCTAGAATCGCTCGGCCACTCAGGCTGGCTCTAGAACCGGGGCCTTGTTTCGACTTAGGTCTTTCAGTGGTCTGTCAAATTCTTCTATAAATTACAGGAGAAATATTAAGATTGCTTACATTTAAATGGAACACCGTGGATATTTCAAATGTTACCGTAATCGTTTCTAAGTGATCACGTTAGGGTAATCTGTCTCAGATCTCTGGTGCAAACCCTCTCGTGTCGACATGTTCCGTAGGAGCGTCCAAAAATTTAACACTGCATAGACGATGCTCCAATCAACAATTTGAGATAGTTAACCTGGGGTCGGAGAAGCCAGCTTAAGGAGATAGGAATAAAATTACATTACTGTGTACCTTTCTTATTTACATTATTCCCTCGGACTTCAAGAAAAATATAATAGTTCCAATCCCAACGAAAGCAGGCATTGACAGATGTGAAGATTACCAAACTATCCGTTTAATAAGTCACAGCTGCAAAATACCAACGCGAATTCTTTACAGACGAATGGAGAAACTGGTAGAAGCCGACCTCGGGGAAGATCAGTTTGGATTCCGTAGAAATGTTGGAACACGTGAGGCAATACTGACCTTACGACTCATCTTAGAACATAGATTAAGGAAAGGCGAACCTACGATTTTAGCATTTGTAGACTTGGAGAAAGCTTTTGACAACATTGACTGGAATACTCTCTTTCAAATTCTGAAGGTGGCAGGGGTAAAATACAGGGAGCGAAAGGCTATTTACAATTTGTACAGAAACCAGATGGCAGTTATAAGAGTCGAGGGGCATGAAAGGGAAGCAGTGGTTGGGAAGGGAGTGAGACAGGGTTGTAGCCTCTCCCCAATGTTATTCAATCTGTATATTGAGCAAGCAGTAAAGGAAACAAAAGAAAAATTCGGAGTGGGTATTAAAATCCATGGAGAAGAAATAAAAACTTCGAGGGTCGCCGATGACATTGTAATTCTGTCAGAGACAACAAAGGACTTGGAACAGCAGTTGAACGGAATGGATAGTGGCTTGAAAGGAGGATATAAGATGAACATCAACAAAAGCAAAACGAGGACAATGGAATGTAGTCGAATTAAGTCGGGTGATGCTGAGGGAATTAGATTAGGAAATGAGACACTTAAAGTAGTAAAGCAGTTTTGCTATTTGGGGGGCAAAATAACTGATGATGGTCGAAGTAGAGAGGATATAAAATGTAGACTGGCAATGGCAAGGAAAGCGTTTCTCAAGAAGAGAAATTTGTTAACATCGAGTATTGATTTAAGTGTCAGGAAGTCGCTTCTGAAAGTATTTGTATGGAGTGTAGCCATGTATGGAAGTGAAACGTGGACGAGAAGTAGTTTAGACAAGAAGAGAATAGAAGCTTTCGAAATGTGGTGCTACAGAAGAATGCTGAAGATTAGATGGGTAGATCACATAACTAATGCGGAGGTATTGAATAGAATTGGGGAGAAGAGGAGTTTGTGGCACAACTTGACTAGAAGAAGGGATCGGTTGGTAGGACATGTTCTGAGGCATCAAGGGATCACAAATTTAGCATTGGAGGGCAGCGTGGAGGGTAAATATCGTAGAGGGAGACCAAGAGATGAATACACTTAGCAGATTCAGAAGGATGTAGGTTGCAGTAGGTACTGGAAGATGAAGTTTGCACAGGAAAGAGTAGCATTGAGAGCTGCATCAAAGCAGTCTCAGGACTGAAGACCACATCATCATCAACAACAACGACAACAACAAGAATCGGTAGAAAAGTAGCCATACCGGCGAAATTTGTTCCGCATCTGAAAATCTTTGTTATATCTGACCCGGCAACGTTGTTTTTCCATATAAATTATTTCTAGTCTATAAGAATAATGTATACGTGTAGCACAATGTATACGTGTAACACAATAGCCCTTGTTGGCGGGAGCTCGTCACACAAACAATAATAATGGCCGAAAACTGTGTAGGGAGTGAGAAAAGGCTAAGGGGGAAGTCCGGCAGTATCGGCCACTGTTAGTTCTGGCGTTTCTACAGCAGACCGCGCGGATTTAACAACTGCAGCCGATACACGGCTCGCCCATGAGCACACAAACATGGCGGCAATTTCGTGTCGAAACGTGTTCGCCAGCATAATGAATAAGGCCAAGCGCACACGCATCGACTTATATCGTACGTTAAAATATTGTACGATTAAATTATTTTAGAGGAACAAAGGGTAGAATAAGAACTTCTTTCTTCCACTAAAAGAATTTGGTCGTACGATATATTTCCGTACGATAAAAATCGATGCGTGGCGCTAGGCCTAAATGTCGGTTTGGCGAATGACGCGTGCTACCTAGTTAACTTCTCGGTCTAGTTACGTTGATTCAGAGAGGGATATTCCAGTCGTTGCTTCTGGTAAGTTTTCTTCAATTGTCCATCTGTCGAATAGTGAAAGACTATCATCGGTAGACACCTGGCGGGGATAACTGATCAAGTGATAACTGATCAGTTATGTCGGGGTTAAAAATTATTAAATTACTAAAATCGCTATTAAAAATAATGGTTGGTGGTAGAAGGGTGAAAATTTAAGTTTGTGTGTATTTTTTAATGCGACATCATAAAAAATAAAAATAAAAAATTCTGTCCACGAAATAAAGAAATTTTTGGGGTGCACCACCCTTAGGGGCATGAAAAATAGATTACGACCGATTCTCAGACGTAGCGAATATACAGGGTGATCAAAAAGTCAGTATAACTTTGAAAACTTAATAAACCACGGAATAATGTAGATAGACGGGTGAAAATTGACACACATGCTTGGAATGACATGGGGTTTTATTAGAACAAAAAAAAAAAGAACGAAGTTCACAAAATGTCTGACAGATGGCGCTGCACTGCAGGTAACTGCTACCGTGACGGGTGATATGTTACATAATCGCATCATCCCCAGCCTGGCTGATAAACACCTGCTGGAACGTACGATATTTATGCAGGATGGCGCTCCACCCCATATTGCTAGACGCGTGAAAGATCTCTTGCGCGCGTCGTTTGGTGATGATCGTGTGCTCAGCCGCCACTTTCGTCTCGCTTGGCCTCCCAGGTCCCCAGACCTCAGTCCGTGCGATTATTGGCTTTCGGGTTACCTGAAGTCGCAAGTGTATCGTGATCGACCGACATAGACTAGGGATCCTGATAGACAACATTCGACGCCAATGCCTCACCATAACTCCGGACATGCTTTACAGTGCTGTTCACAACATTATTCCTCGACTACAGCTACTCTTCAGGAATGATGGTGGACATATTGAGCATTTCCTGTAAACAACATCATCTTTGTTTTGTCTTACTTTGTTATGCTAATTATTGCTATTCTGATCAGATGAAGCGTCATCTGTCGGACATTTTTTGAACGTTTGTATTTTTTTGGTTCTAATAAAACGCCACCTTATTCCAAGCATGTGTGTCAATTAGTACCTATCTACATTATTCCGTGCTTTATTCAGTTTTCAAATTTATACTGACTTTTTGATCACCCGGTACATGTGAAATTTCCCCCGAGTCGGTCAAGCCGTTTCGGTAGAGTATCGCAACTAACACACTGACACGAGAATTTTATATATAGGGTGTTACAAAAAGGTACGGCCAAACTTTCAGGAAACATTCCAAACACACATAGAAAGAAAATATGTTATGTGGACATGTGCCCGGAAACGCTTACTTTCCATGTTAGAGCTCATTTTATTACTTCTCTTCAAATCACATTAATCATGGAATGGAAACACACAACAACAGAACGTACCAGCGTGACTTCAAACACTTTGTTACAGGAAATGTTCAAAATGTCCTCCGTTAGCGAGGATACGTGCATCCACCCTCCGTCGCACGGAATCCCTGATGCGCTGATGCAGCCATGGAGAATGGCGTATTGTATCACAGCCGTCCACAATACGAGCACGAAGAGTCTCTACATTTGGTACCGGGGTTGCGTAGACGAGAGCTTTCAAATGCCCCCATAAATGAAAGTCAAGAGGGTTGAGGTCAGGAGAGCGTGGAGGCCACGGAATTGGTCCGCCTCTACCAATCTGTCGGTCACCGAATCCGTTGTTGAGAAGCGTACGAACACTTCGACTCAAATGTGCAGGAGCTCCATCGTGCATGAACCACATGTTGTGTCGTACTTGTAAAGGCACACGTTCTAGCAGCATAGGTAGCGTATCCCGTATGAAATCATGATGACGTGCTCCATTGAGCGTAGGTGGAAGAACATTACATCACCAACAATGCCTGCCCAAACGTTCACAGAAAATCTGTGTTGATGACGTGATTGCAAAACTGCGGGCGGATTCTTGTCAGCCCACACATGTTGATTGTGAAAATTTACAATTTGATCACGTCGCAATGAAGGCTCGTCCGTAAAGAGAACATTTGCACTGAAATGAGGATTGACACATTGTCGTATGAACCGTTCGCAGAAGTGTACCCGTGGAGGCCAATCAGCTGCTGATAGTGCCTGCACAAGCTGTACACGGTACGGAAACAACTGGTTCTCCCGTAGCACTCTCCATACAGTGACGTGGTCAACGTTACCTTGTACAGCAGCAACTTCTCTGACGCCGACATTAGGGTTATCGTCAACTGCACGAAGAATTGCCTCGTCCATTGCAGGTGTCCTCGTCGTTCTAGGTCTTCGCCAGTCGCGAGTCATAGGCTGGTATGTTCCGTGCTCCCTAAGACGCCGATCAATTGCTTCGACGTCTTCCTGTCGGGACACCTTCGTTCTGGAAATCTGTCTCGATACAAACGTACCACGCCACTGCTATTGCCCCGTGCTAATCCGTACATCAAATGGGCATCTGCCAACTCCGCATTTGTAAACATTGCACTGACTGCAAAACCACGTTCGTGATGAACACTAACCTGTTGATGCTACGTACTGATGTGCTCGATGCTAGTACTGTAGAACAATGAGTCGCATGTCGACACAAGCACCGAAGTCAACATTACCTACCTTCAATTGGGCCAACTGGCGGTGAATCGAGGAAGTACAGTACATACTGACGAAACTAAAATGAGCTGTAACATGGAAATTACGCGTTTCCGGACACATGTCCACATAACATCTTTTCTTTCTTTGTGTGTGAGGAATGTTTCCTGAAAGTTTGGCCGTACCTTTTTGTAACACCCTGTATAAGGGTGGTGTTATGTTGTAGACATTGATATGTATACATTTGTGTGTCTGTGCTGCGTGTAAGATGGCACATATGATGGGCTGTGGCAATAGCCCACGGTGGAGAGGAAGACGTGTTGTAACAGAAGTGAGGAATGACAGAGGACGTACCGTGACGGAGGGGCGTCGATCGATGCCCGGCGGGGTCCCTGCAGTCGCACGCTGCGCTAGCCGCTGTACAGGCAAGCCGGCGTCGCGCCACAGAACTGACGCGGCAGCGGCCGCTGAGTCGCTGCACGGAGCCGCTTTTCCCACGGCGTCGGCCACTGTTAAACTGACGACTCGGCACACGGCGAGCGCACCGCCTCGCAAGCACCCACAGCGCGACGTCCGCGAATGCACGCGGCGCGGAAAACGGGCCGCGGAGCGCAAGCGAACCCGGCTGCCTGTTGTGCAGCGCGAGCGGACTGCTCCGTAGGCCGCAGATGACAGGCACCGCACGTCACGTGTTTCCGGTATGATTTTACCTTCGTACGGAGCCACAAGCATATAAAATTTTCCCGAAGTTATAACCGATTCCGTAGAAATATTGGAACACCCCGGCAATACTGACCTTACGACTGATCTTAGAAGAAAGATTAAGGCTAAATTTACACTGCCCGCGATGCGATGCGATGCCGAGCCGACCGGGGCGAAGAGGCGCTGAAATCGCGTGACAATGGGCAGCCTTGGTTTAGGCTAGCCGCAAATTGAGACCCGTATAGCGCGTGTGGCGCGACGCAGCGCAGCGCGCATTTTTTGCAACATCACAGGTTCAAATGGAGCCGCGCAAATTGCGACGCGACGCGACTGGAACGCGACTCGCGCCTGCGCCAGGTCGCGCGGCGTAGTGGTTGCGTCGCAGTTTCTCGCGCCTTGCACCGTGGGAAATTTGAGGCGGGGAGCGGAAAAGAAGCCCGGCCATATGCTCACATCGGAACGGCGCATATCAGCAGTGGTACTATTGCCCATACGATAAATTTTGCCTCACTGTGTAATAAATTTTATTGCCTTCGGGTAGCGTTTCATTTTTTCCCCATTTAAACGCTCCAGCTTTCTTCGTTAGTACATATTCTTTTCTGTTTTTTTTTTATATCTGTATAATTTTGTTTTGCGTTTCTTCTGTCAAGACAAATGCATACTTAAGCAACTGATAAGCCATTCGCCGCCGGAATTGCACCATATGCCCCGCGATGTTTTCAGATCGCAAGAAGGGACAGAAGGTAGTGAATAAGAAAGCAAGGTTTATTATAAAATCGTGTTATTAAGAAGTAAGGCAGGAAAGTAAAACAAGGTTACCTCTTCGCTGCCTAGCGTGCTTTTTTGTAACTTCACAGGTTCAAATGGGCCCGCGCAAATAATATAATACGAGACACTGTACTACATGCATGTGAACATCACATTTACACTGCAGGCTAGAAGCAGTCGAAAAGCAATCACAAATAACAATGTTTTAATTGGTTCGCCTTGATGAGAAAAAGCATTTCAATTGTTGCATGGACATTATCAGCATTAATAAACTAATTATACAACAGGCTACACAAATGAAGAAAATGGTCGGTATTATTACGAAAGTAGGAATATCCAAAAAGAGTGTTATGATTAGACATATTTAATTTGTTGAAATGTACTGCTGACAAAGGCAGATCTACTTTCATGACAATGTTTTTCGAACTCCAACTCACAGGGCACACATGGCTAGCTTGTGCATTCCTGTCGCGCGCATTATCCTTCGCTGCTGACAATACACTGACCATTGTGTTGTGCGACAGATGAATTGTTTATTTGTCTCAATAACAACTATTTTATTCGCGATCACGCATTGTCAGTTTGGCAAGCCGTAGGTGAGTAAACAGTATCTGGCATGTGCCTATCATTCAGCCTGAAGGAAGGCTCGTCATTATTTTAATACTGCTCAGATCAAGAGAAGGAATAAAATCCTTTGGTAAGTTTTCATTCCAGTCGCTCAGTGTTAAAAATACGATGGGTTACGGGGATTCCACCAAAATTCCAACAGAGTTGGCAATCTATTTTTTGTGTGAGTTGTTAACCTTTTCTCATTCGAAGAAGCATCACCGTTTATCAGTAAAGGCCACATTTCTCTTGGTGACTGGTCTAATTCTACTTTCAAAATGGTTCAAATGGCTCTGAGCACTATGGGACTTAACATCTATGGTCATCAGTCCCCTAGAACTTAAAACTACTTAAACCTGACTAACCTAAGGACATCACACAACACCCAGTCATCACGAGGCAGAGAAAATCCTTGACCCCGCTGGGAATCGAACCCGGGAACCCGGGCGCGGGAAGCGAGAACGCTACCACACGACCACGAGTAATTGTATTTTCTTCGTCACAGTGTAATTTGCCAAACTCATCTCACAGCACCTATTGAGATAAAATTCCGAAACGGAGTGCCTCATTAAACGAGTAATTGCCAATCACATAGCTCAATAGCTTACGGAAAACCTCATACTGTCGGTTAGCAGGAACATAAAAGAAGAAATTTCGTGTTTATTTTCATACAAGTAAACTCTTGCTTCGGTAGCTGTCGATAACTCTTAAAAAATTACAGTCTCTGGAGTGAAATAAATAAAAAGGCATTTCGATGTCTTTAGCGGTTTAAGAGATACGAGACATGTTGCGAGTATTTCATTCTCGCGGGCGTGAGATTGGAAGTGAGCGCGGAACAGGGGGTCCATTTTCTCGAGAGCGGAGGCAGATAGAGACCTCCTCCCAAGTCTAAACAAATATTGAACATGTTAGCTAAATTTCATAAGCAGCAACATATGGCATAATACGCACCAAACGCAAAATCATAGCGACCCCTAATTTTCGTTGCAAACTTGAGTTTTGCGCAGTGTCTTACTTAAATGTATACATCACAATAATAATGGTCATTAGCGAGATGATAGGCACTTCGCCACGAAGCTGACATATAACGCTATAAGTAAGGCAAAAATCATATATTTTCAGTCAATAGTTTGTGTAAAATCGTTTGAGAAAGATAACAGGGTGCGCGCGCTTCGGTTCTGTCGCCTCCAGTGGCAACAGAGCGGTGCCCGTTTAAGTTACGTTGTGCAAGACGCGACAGTTGGCTGCGACTGCGACGCTGCCCCCTCCTCTCCTCTTTTCCCACCGTGGCAGACGGCGACACGGCCGCAACACGACTGGAGTCGTCGCTGTTTCCCAAGCTCCGGTCGGCGGCGGCAGATCCAAATACATAAGAAAAATAAGAATTCCGATTTTCTTGCTGTAAAAAATACTGTATGTTAATGCAACAAAGTTACATCGGTTCCCAGAGTTACTTTTTCGATACAGATTCTCCTTTTACTTTAAAAAATTGAAAAGTATCTCTTCCGGTTTCGCGTGTTTTTTTTCGCTGTATATTACTTCTCTATCAATTGTGAGGAAAGTAAAAGGCACAAAAAATTGATGTTTGCGTATCTTACAGTTTCACATCACAGCTTGATAATGAGGTGTCTATTTTTCCGATATTCGTCACAGTTATTCCGATACTTAATTTACAAGTAACCTACTGCATAAAATTTGAATTGTGTACAGTGAAAAATGTGGTCGCTGGCTACTTTACGTATGGTTCACGTTAGGTCATACATCGTTGCCGATGAAAAGAAGCCAACATATCGAAATTATTTTTAAAGTTGAGATCAGAATGATATCGATCTCCGTTTCCGAGATTTGGGCTCATATATCTCCGGGAGCGTCGCGACTAGCCGCCAGTTCTGTCGACGCGCAACGAGAATCGTGTGGTCATCACACGATAGAGAATGCATTTGTTTTGTTTCGCTGACACATTTGGACCTAATGAAACCATTTTATGTAATATATTTCTCCGGTATGAGTTACTACTATTTCTCCATATGCTCTTGACAATTTCATTTAAAATGCCACGAAATGTAGGTTTCTTAAAGCCAAGTGATCAAGCAGAACCCATTTTCTTGGTTTTGCTGAGGCATCTGAACCTGTTCCAAGCTTTCTTTCTCGTTTATTTCTCTGATACGAGTCCCGAATATTCCTCCATCTGTTTTTGCACATTTCACCTAAAATTCCAATGAAAGATAAGTTTATTAACAATAAGCGCACGCTAGCGTCATTGCATTGTTTCAAGTTCTTGACAACAAGATAGGGTCACACCTTAAACATTTCTAGAATTTTGATTCTGAACGTCTACAGTATACACTGGCAGAAATGTGGAAGAAATAATGTCCGTGCTTGTTCACAAAATTTCCCCAAATTATACTTGTCAGTTTTTCCCATGCAGAAACTTTTGGAACAAGCTAAGGCAACTTTCATAGCCGACTGACTCTTTATTCCCATCCAAATGAACTTCCATATTCTTATATTCTGACAGCATACATCGTTATGGATGACATGAACATTTAATCTTGTCAAGCTGCACTCAAAAGATGACTCCAGGATTTACAAAAGACGAATTTCAATTGTGAACTGTGTCAGACCAGAAGGGCCTTGTAAAACAGTAGTGCACTTTTGGCACAAGTTTTTTGAGCACCACCTTCTACCAATGAATTGAAGTGAATGTGACAAATTACTTATTGCAGCAAACTGTTTGCGCAATCTGTTGAGAAACGCCTTCCTCAAAAACGAACATCTATTGATTACAGAAAGCTGTACAACAATCTGGTGGTGGTTTTTCACAACTAGAAGGTATCATCAAGACACCAATCTACCGTTTACTTTCGAAGTGAAGGTATTGTAAAATGTAACTTTCTCGTTATACTTTAGATTGTTCATTTTATAATGTACTTGCCGTTTTCAATTTTTATCGTCACAAAAAAGAGTAATGCAAAAATTGACCTTCAAGTTCATTTTCATCATTCTAATTCTACATCTGCATGGATTATATGATTTTCATAACAGGCCTGAAAAATTTGCATTAATGGGAAAATATTATATATTTCACTCACCTGCCAGTTTCAACTGTGCATCAATTTCTTCCCAAATTCTGTCTCTGAACATAGTGTCTCTATATTTAGGGTTCTTCAAATCGTAAAGGCAAGGATGTTGCGAGACCAGCTCACAGAGCATCACATCCTGTGAGTGGCTCATTTCAGTTTTCCTTGACTGGCTCGACATCTTTCTGGCAGCCGTACGTCTTCGTGTCGTCCGACTTCCGTCGCAACACTGCTCACTGGTGCAGTGCTGCGACAGCTGCCGCAACAGTCGCGCGTCGCATCCCAAACTCGAACTGCGCATGCGCCAGCAGGCAACTTCTGACGTCACGTAGCGACCCGTCGCAGTCGCTAGTGTGCGTCGCGTCTTGGACAACGTACCTTTAGACTGCAGGCTGGGCCGAGCGGTGTGATGCGGTGCGATGCGATGACTCCACTGCAGTCGCAGCCGAGTTTGCGTTTCGCGCGAGTGTTGGGAGCGATTGCTTGTTTGCGCTTGCGTCTGGAGTAATTGCTTGCTTGCGACGGACATCAATGGCCCCCACACAATTCGGAAAATTCCAGTTGGCATACATGTGTTTTGCAGCGGTTTGAAGCAGTGGTATAGTAGGAGAAGGCAGGTGTTCAGGGCTCAGAATTTCACATATTGTGGCGCACGTTTCATGCACACGTTGTGCGACTGTAGTTAGACCCATCCGAAACGACTGTGACAGTGCATGGAAAGACATCGCAATCGACAAATATCTGAAAAAGAATGAAATGAGCGTAATCGAAGGATGTGTAGGATCTCCGTAGGATTTGCAGTTAATGTGCTAAGGACAAAAAATGTATTAAGTATACAGTGTACTTAATTATTTACGCATATTTTCACGTCTATATTTTCAGGCGAGGTACTGAAGAATAAATGCAAGACCCTACGTGACACTTTCCGATCTGAACTCAAAAAAACTCTTGCTGAACGTTCTTAGGCAATTTATAACACTTAAAACACTTGATAATGGCACTTTGGAGCCGAAATAATGATTGTGTAAGTGTAAATGTTTCTGCGGATCGGAGCGTGGAATGTCAGATCCCTTAATCGGGCAGGTAGGTTAGAAAATTTAAAAAGGGAAATGGATAGGTTAAAGTTAGATATAGTGGGAATTAGTGAAGTTCGGTGGCAGGAGGAACAAGACTTTTGGTCAGGTGATTACAGGGTTATAAATACAAAATCAAATAGGGGTAATGCAGGAGTAGGTTTAATAATGAATAAAAAAATAGGAGTGCGGGTTAGCTACTACAAACAGCATAGTGAACGCATTATTGTGGCCAAGATAGACACAAAGCCCATGCCTACTACAGTAGTACAAGTTTATATGCCAACTAGCTCTGCAGATGATGAAGAAATTGATGAAATGTACGACGAGATAAAAGAAATTATTCAGGTAGTGAAGGGAGACGAAAATTTAATAGTCATGGGTGACTGGAATTCGTCAGTAGGAAAAGGGAGAGAAGGAAACATAGTAGGTGAATATGGATTGGGGGGAAGAAATGAAAGAGGAAGCCGCCTTGTAGAATTTTGCACAGAGCATAACTTAATCATAGCTAACACTTGGTTCAAGAATCATAAAAGAAGGTTGTATACCTGGAAGAATCCTGGAGATACTAATAGGTATCAGATAGATTATATAATGGTAAGACAGAGATTTAGGAACCAGGTTTTAAATCGTAAGACATTTCCAGGGGCAGATGTGGATTCTGACCACAATCTATTGGTTATGAACTGCAGATTGAAACTGAAGAAACTGCAAAAAGGTGGGAATTTAAGGAGATGGGACCTGGATAAACTGACTAAACCAGAGGTTGTACAGAGTTTCAGGGAGAGCATAAGGGAACAATTGACAGGAATGGGGGAAAGAAATACAGTAGAAGAAGAATGGGTAGCTCTGAGGGATGAAGTAGTGAAGGCAGCAGAGGATCAAGTAGGTAAAAAGACGAGGGCTAATAGAGATCCTCGGGTAACAGAAGAAATATTGAATTTAATTGATGAAAGGAGAAAATATAAAAATGCAGTACATGAAGCAGGCAAAAGGGAATACAAACGTCTCAAAAATGAGATCGACAGAAAGTGCAAAATGGCTAAGCAGGGATGGCTAGAGGACAAATGTAAGGATGTAGAGGCTTGTCTCACTAGGGGTAAGATAGATACTGCCTACAGGAAAATTAAAGAGACCTTTGGAGAGAAGAGAACCACTTGTATGAATATCAAGAGCTCAGATGGAAACCCAGTTCTAAGCAAAGAAGGGAAGGCAGAAAGGTGGAAGGAGTATATAGAGGGTTTATACAAGGGCGATGTACTTGAGGACAGTATTATGGAAATGGAAGAGGATGTAGATGAAGATGAAATGGGAGATAAGATACTGCGTGAAGAGTTTGACAGAGCACTGAAAGACCTGAGTCGAAACAAGGCCCCGGGAGTAGACAACATTCCATTAGAACTACTGATGGCCTTGGGAGAGCCAGTCATGACAAAACTCTACCATCTGGTGAGCAAGATGTATGAGACAGGCGAAATACCCACAGACTTCAAGAAGAATATAATAATTCCAATCCCAAAGAAAGCAGGTGTTGACAGATGTGAAAATTACCGAACTATCAGTTTAATAAGTCACAGCTGCAAAATACTAACGCGAATTCTTTACAGACGAATGGAAAAACTGGTAGAAGCGGACCTCGGGGAAGATCAGTTTGGATTCCGTAGAAATGTTGGAACACGTGAGGCAATACTAACCTTACGACTTATCTTACAAGAAAGATTAAGAAAAGGCAAACCTACGTTTCTAGCATTTGTAGACTTAGAGAAAGCTTTTGACAACGTTAAGTGGAATACTCTCTTTCAAATTCTGAAGGTGGCAGGGGTAAAATACAGGGAGCGAAAGGCTAGTTACAATTTGTACAGAAACCAGATGGCAGTTATAAGAGTCGAGGGGCATGAAAGGGAAGCAGTGGTTGGGAAAGGAGTGAGACAGGGTTGTAGCCTCTCCCCGATGTTATTCAATCTGTATATTGAGCAAGCAGTAAAGGAAACAAAAGAAAAATTCGGAGTAGGTATTAAAATTCATGGAGAAGAAGTAAAAACTTTGAGGTTCGCCGATGACATTGTAATTCTGTCAGAGACAGCAAAGGACTTGGAAGAGCAGTTGAACGGAATGGACAGTGTCTTGAAAGGAGGATATAAGATGAACATCAACAAAAGCAAAACGAGGATAATGGAATGTAGTCGAATTAAATCGGGTGATGCTGAGGGGATTAGATTAGGAAATGAGACACTTAAAGTAGTAAAGGAGTTTTGCTATTTAGGGAGTAAAATAACTGATGATGGTCGAAGTAGAGAGGATATAAAATGTAGACTGGCAATGGCAAGGAAATCGTTTCTGAAGAAGAGAAATTTGTTAACATCGAGTATAGATTTAAGTGTCAGGAAGTCGTTTCTGAAAGTATTTGTATGGAGTGTAGCCATGTATGGAAGTGAAACATGGACGATAACCAGTTTGGACAAGAAGAGAATAGAAGCTTTCGAAATGTGGTGCTACAGAAGAATGCTGAAGATAAGGTGGGTAGATCACGTATCTAATGAGGAGGTATTGAATAGGATTGGGGAGAAGAGAAGTTTGTGGCACAACTTGACTAGAAGAAGGGATCGGTTGGTAGGACATGTTTTGAGGCATCAAGGGATCACAAATTTAGCATTGGAGGGCAGCGTGGAGGGTAAAAATCGTAGAGGGAGACCAAGAGATCAATACACTAAGCAGATTCAGAAGGATGTAGGTTGCAGTAGGTACTGGGAGATGAAGAAGCTTGCACAGGATAGAGTAGCATGGAGAGCTGCATCAAACCAGTCTCAGGACTGAAGACCACAACAACAAGTGTAAATGTAACACTATAAATAAACAAGTCTATTGGCGGTACTGACTTTAAAGAAATGTGTTATGACAGTGACCCCGCATTATGAAAAAATTATTAACTGTCCATGTGTCATATTTCTCAGTTGTGCTTTTAAGTCGCCACAGCATGGATATTCGTTCACAGTTCACATATACACTTTTCATAAATTTCGGCTTATGCCTCTCAGTTTTGTCCTTTCGAATCTTGCGGTATCTTGTTCTTTAGAGAAACATGATCTGAGACACTTTATCTAATACGTGACGCTCTCCGAAAACATCTCGGACTTTTGCTTAAATAATCCCCAGAACCTGCGTTCCGCACGACTTTTTTTTGCCTGTAATGATCTATAAACTTCACGGTGCTTTCTCTCGATTCAACAGACGGTATTGCACAGAAATCGCAGCAAAACCTCGGCACACTACATAATCAGACACATTCGGCCCCAAGCTGCCCGTCTTTTGCTAAATAGCGCACAGATTCCCCACCAAAGGCGGGTAACAATGCGCTTCGCGCACGGCCTCCATGTCCAGGAAATTGCGCATGCACAAACGCGCATGCGCAGTTGCGCCGTTGGAAGCTGCCGCGCAAGCGTGAAGTTGAACAAAAGAAAGGCACCGTGCGCGCGCCTTCATACTCGTACTGACACACAGCACCTCGTGACCGCTTGCGGCTTCCGTCCGCAAGGCACACCTGGAATCCTTTTTTTAGTACACTGACGAAAAAAAAAAAAATCGGAACACCAAGGAGGAGCTGCGCGACATAACGAAAGTTGTTAGGCGTGTTACTATATCTACTCAAATATGGCACCGCTCGCATAAGATTGTCAGTAGTAGCGCCACTATGAGGACAGAAATTAAGTTTGCTATAATACAAACAGTTACGGTCGTGGGCATTACTTATCATTCAGACTGAACACGGTGAGTTATGTTAGTCAAGAAAGCCTTTAAGGAGGCAAAGACGCCATTATTAACACTTCACTGAGTTTGAAAGAGGCCATGTAATAGGGCTACGATAAGCAGAAATTTCCTTCTGCAATGCTGCAGAAACACTTGGCAGGAATGTAGCCACTAAACATGATTGCTGGCAGTGGTGCTCACGCAAATGTACGGTCGCAAGAACACCGGGGCCCTAGCGACACAGAAGACCATCATTGGCGTATGGTTCTCGCTCATCGTACTGCACCTGCAGCAACAATCTGAGCAGCAGCTAGTACCACAGCGACACAACGAACTGTTATAAATCAGTTACTTCAAGGACAGCTCCGAGCCAGACGCCCTGTAGCGAGCATCCCACTGACCCCAAACCACCACCATTTGGGAGTTCAGCGGTGTCAAGTGAGAGCTCACTAGAGCATGGAGTGGAGGTTTGTTGTGTTTTCTGATGAAAACTGGTTTGCCTCGGTGCCGGTGTTGGCCGTAAGCTGGTCAGAAGGAGGCTAGTTCAGAGTTTGCAAGCAACCTGTCTGCGTGCTAGACACACTGGACCTACACCTGGAGTTATGCTCTGCGGTGCGATTTTGCACGACAGCAGGAGCACTCTTGTGGTCATCGCTCACACACTGCCAATCTGGTGATTCGACCTGTTGTGCTGGCGTTTACGATCAGTATTGCAGAGCGTGTTTTCCAGCAGGATAACACTCGTAGCGTGTTTTCCAGCAGGATAACGCTCGCCCACATATCGCTGCTCTAACCCCAAATGCTCTACAGAGTGTCGCATTGGCCTGCTGGATCACCGGGTGTCTCCAATTGAGCACGTACGGGACACCATCAGACGAGAAATCCAGCATCATCCACAGATAGCGTTAACCGTCCCCGTACTACCGACCGAGTGTAACAGGCGTGGAACTCCATCCCACAAACTGACATCCGCCACCTGTACAACACAACTGAGGCCTGGTAATTAAGGATAGCAGGACGGGATTACAATTGTGGATGGGACCCGAATCAGTTACTATTGGTTTCCTTCGCAATTTCACTCATTTATTTTAGTAAATAATTTTTAGAAACAAGCCAATAAGGTCGGAATCAGACTTTTAAGGCACGTAGCCACAATCACGCGAAAAATGGCAATTATTTAAAATTTAAGAAATACATGAAATAAAGACAGCCAATAATTTTGAAGACAAACCAATGATGTCGCAATCGGAATGTTACGGCAAGTAAGCACAATCACAGCTGAAGGCCTTTTAACGCCAAAATGGCAATTACAAAAAAAATTAAAAAATATACTGTCAAACAGCGAATAGCATAGCAAAAGTTAATTTAAAAAAAAAAAAAAAAAAAAACAAGCAACAGATCACCAAACATCTTCGTGTATCCATAATTGAAACGACTTGGGGCGTCAGCTTGTATAATATATGTTCAAAAAATGGTTTTATTGGCAACTAGTTTCGATATTGTTACAACATCATCATCTTCAGGCCCATACTTATTGACGGCAACCGTATGTGTCTAACACCAGTAGTCAGTAGTGAGATAGGCGTGTTCACACTTAAACGTTTTGTATGTTTTCACAGTAAAGCTTCGGAAAATAGCGTAAGCAGAGTTGTAGTCCTAATAATAACAGCCAAGATGAGAAATGTTCTCCTTCCTGAAATGCCAGTATCTCCACAACCCCAACTCCGGTATATTAAAGGATTTTCCGTGTATAAAGCAGCTACGTTATTAAGCAAAATCTAGTTTCTGAGGCATCTCAATGTTAATGACCACATATCCGCTGAAGTGTGTGTCGTGGAGTGATATAATTTTGCATGTACATTGTAGTGGGACGTGAAACTGAAGCGTCACCCATCCACCAGTGTGCAGGTGAATATAAGTTTAATTTAGTGTTTTGTTTATGTATTTTTGTAATATTTGTAATGGCTGTGAATTATCTAAAGTTTTGTATTTATTTTTATGTTTCATGTACGGAGAGGGCGGCGCAACGAACGGAGACAGCATCTTCACTGCCGGGACCAGAGAGAAAACTGCTGGCCACTGTACGTCGCGGGTCGACAGCCAAGGAGCAACAGAAGATCCTGAAATCGAGATGTTGCGTCGTGCTTCTAAATACGAAAAAATAGGAATTTGTAATGTTTGTACAACAATGACGTCATAGAAAGTTTATCATGTTGTAAATGTTCAGTTCTATCTTGTCAAGGCTCGGGTCTACGTCTATATGTAGGAAGATAATAAACTAGTGGATGCTACTAAAGTTTATATACGTGTTCCGAGAATTTATTTATGAAGAATTATGTTACGTAATTTATTTGACAAGATTATTAATTTTTGACAGCGTTCATCGCGAGTGTGATTCTTGAAAGTTTATTCAATGTGGTTCTAATATTTATTAAAGCAGGTAACTTGCATTAATATAACTTCTGAGGAGAAACAAACGACATCTAGAATGAGATTTTCACTCTGCAGCGGAGTGTGCGCTGATATGAAACTTCCTAGCAGATTAAAACTGTGTGCCCGACCGAGACTCGAACTCGGGACCTTTGCCTTTCGCGGGCAAGTGCTCTACCAACTGAGCTACCCAAGCACGACTCACGCCCGGTACTCACAGCTTTACTTCTGCCAGTACCTCGTCTCCTACCTTCCAAACTTTACAGAAGCTCTCCTGCGAACCTTGCAGAACTAGCACTCCTGAAAGAAAGGATACTGCGGAGACATGGCTTAGCCACACCCTGGGGGACGTTTCCAGAATGAGATTTTCACTCTGCAGCGGAGTGTGCGCTGATATGAAACTTCCTAGCAGATTAAAACTGTGTGCCCGACCGAGACTCGAACTCGGGACCTTTGCCTTTCGCTAAAGGCAAAGGTCCCGAGTTCGAGTCTCGGTCGGGCACACAGTTTTAATCTGCTAGGAAGTTTCAAACGACATCTAAATTGAAAAAAGTTTGCGCAAACCAATTGGACTAAGTGACGTAATTCTGCGCATACGTCTCAAATGATGATGTTTTAATTACAGTTTCGTTCAAGAACCATTTAGAGACAATTTTAAAAAGAATTTAAATAATTTTGAAGTGTGCTAACTCACGTAGGTGACGAAGTCTACACATGATCATATGTCAAAAGAAAACCATTTATACAAAACTTACGCCGTTACACTACAACATTTAGTGGTACACGTGGACACTGTCTGGAAAATGTGTTGCGAGTGAAGTTAGTAATAAGGAAGTAAGAAATTGACACGTCATTCGTGGTGCTGAAGGTTTACTCCAGGAGCAGCGAAAACGTTAGGAGCTACAAACTTCTTTCCTTTGATCATTTTGTGTGGGGGGTGTCAGCGACAAGAAGTTTCGCGAAGTTTCGAAATGATGGGTAAAATTTGTCAGAAGTAGCTAAGTACTGTCATTCTTACATACTGGATGAATATAGTCCGAGTATTTGCGCGCCATCAATTACGTTCCGTCATGTACACAGTTCCTACCTGTAATACATTCGACTTATTGTGCTACGTATTTAACGTGTGAGCATACTTATTAATTAGTAGTTTACGCGAAATTCTGAAACTAAATTTTTTGTTCGCTCTCGAAAGCGTTTGACAGGCAACTGGTGACTCGTGAACCGCTTGGCAGTAGAGCTACGTTGACAAGTGTATGTGGCTACAGTACGGGGAAACACACACAGGGAGATTTTTTCCACCGTGTACAAACTCTGGAGATTGATCGGTGACAGGATACGGAACGAAAAAGGTCTAATGAACTTATATCCGGAAATGCACGGTTTCCATGCTAGAGATCATTTATTAAATCACTCATTGTTACTGGTACTGCGGTCTGATACGCGCTGTACCATACGGGCACAGTTACAGTATGTGCTGAAAATGGTTTCCTTCTGCCTCAACGCATGCGTGTACACATCGGCCAGGCTGCAGCCGAACAGTGTCAAAGGCAGCATGAATACAGGGCTATTACAAATGATTGAAGCGATTTCATAAATTCACTGTAGCTCCATTCATTGACATATGGTCACGACACACTACAGATACGTAGAAAAACTCATAAAGCTTTGTTCGGCTGAAGCCGCACTTCAGGTTTCTGCCGCCAGAGCGCTCGAGAGCGCAGTGAGACAAAATGGCGACAGGAGCCGAGAAAGCGTATGCCATGCTTGAGATGCACTCACATCAGTCAGTCATAACAGTGCAAAGACACTTCAGGACGAAGTTCAACAAAGATCCACCAACTGCTAACTCCATGCGGCGATGGTATGCGCAGTTTAAAGCTTCTGGATGCCTCTGTAAGGGGAAATCAACGGGTCGGCCGGCAGTGAGCGAAGAAACGGTTGAACGCGTGCGGGCAAGTTTCACGCGTAGCTCGCGGAAGTCGACGAATAAAGCAAGCAGGGAGCTAAACGTACCACAGCCGACGGCTTGGAAAATCTTACGGAAAAGGCTAAAGCAGAAGCCTTACCGTTTACAATTGCTACAAGCCCTGACACCCGATGACAAAGTCAAACGCTTTGAATTTTCGGCGCGGTTGCAACAGCTCATGGAAGAGGATGCGTTCAGTGCGAAACTTGTTTTCAGTGACGAAGCAACATTTTTTCTTAATGGTGAAGTGAAGAGACAGAATGTGCGAATCTGGGCGGTAGATAATCCTCACGCATTCGTGCAGCAAATTCGCAATTCACCAAAAGTTAACGTGTTTTGTGCAATCTGACGGTTTAAAGTTTACGGCCCCTTTTTTTCTGCGAAAAAAAAAACGTTACAGGACACGTGTATCTGGACATGCTGGAAAATTGGCTCACGCCACAACTGGAGACCGACAGCGCCGACTTCATCTTTCAACAGGATGGTGCTCCACCGCACTTCCATCACGATGTTCGGCATTTCTTAAACAGGAGATTGGAAAACCGATGGATCGGTCGTGGTGGAGATCAGGATCAGCAATTCGTGTCGTGGCCTCCACGCTCTCCCGACTTATCCCCACGCGATTTCTTTCTGTGGGGTTATGTGAAAGATTCAGTGTTTAAACCTCCTCTACCGAGAAACGTGCCAGAACTGCGAGCTCGCATCAACGATGCTTTCGAATTCATTGATGGGGACATGCTGCGCCGAGTGTGGGAGGAACTTGATTATCGGCTTGATGTCTGCCGAATCACTAAAGGGGCACATATCGAACATTTGTGAATGCCTAAAAAAACTTTTTGAGTTTTTGTATGTGTGTGCAAAGCATTGTGAAAATATCTCAAATAATAAAGTTATTGTAGAGCTGTGAAATCGCTTCAATCATTTGTAATAACCCTGTACGCTGCTCGGGTGTCTCCGTATCTGGAATGGGCCCTGCATGCACGATACTTCTGAGGTGGAACCATAACCAGAAGTGGCACAGGTTGAGATCCGGTAAACGAGCAGGCCATGCAACTGCGATCTACTGACCAGGGCAGGCACGACTGAGATGCGTGCGGACTTTAACGGCGAAGTGGGCTGGAACACCATCGTGTAGCAGACACATAACCCTTCGCATCACCAGTGGTACATCTTCCTGAGGGGGAGGCAAAGTCACCCGAAAGAAAAGCCGATACTTCCGGTCTTTTAGCCGATGTGGGACGAACACTGGTCCCAAAATACAGTCACGAATTACCCTGGCCCACACATTCCGGCTGCACCGATGCTGATGGTTGACTGTCACCACGCCTTGCGGATCCTGCTTATTATCCCACAGTTGAATGTTATGATAGCTGAAGATACCACTCAGAGTAAATGCGGCCTCATCTGCATCTACATCTACATCCATACTCCGCAATCCACCATACGGTGCGTGGCGGAGGGTACCTCGTACAACAACTAGCATCTTCTCTCCCTGTTCCACTCCCAAACAGAACGAGGGAAAAATGACTGCCTATATGCCTCTGTACGAGCCCTAATCTCTCTTATCTTTGTGGTCTTTCCGCGAAATGTAAGTTGGTGGCAGTAAAATTGCACTGCAGTCAGCCTCAAATGCTGGTTCTACAGGGTGTTACAAAAAGGTACGGCCAAACTTTCAGGAAACATTCCTCACACAGAAAGAAAGAAAATATGTTATGTGCACATGTGTACGGAAACGCTTACTTTCCATGTTAGAGCTCATTTTATTACTTCTCTTCAAATCAATTAATCATGGAATGGAAAGACACAGCAACAGAACGTACCAGCGTGACTTCACACACTTTGTTACAGGAAATGTTCAAAATGTCCTCCGTTAGCGAGGATACGTGCATCCACCCTCCGTCGCATGGAATCCCCGATGCGCTGACGCAGCCCTGGAGAACGGCGTATTGTATCACAGCCGTCCACAATACGAGCACGAAGAGTCTCTGCATTTGATACCGGGGTTGCGTAGACGAGAGCTTTCAAATGCCCCCATAAATGAAAGTCGAGACGGTTGAGGTCAGGAGAGCGTGGAGGCCACGGAAGTGGTCCGCCTCTACCAATCCGTCGGTCACCGAATCTGTTGTTGAGAAGCGTACGAACACTTCGACTGAAATGTGCAGGAGCTCCATCGTGCATGAACCACATGTTGTGTCGTACTTGTAAAGGCACATGTTCTAGCAGCACAGGTAGAGTATCCCGTATGAAATCGTGATAACGTGCTCCATTGAGCGTAGGTGGAAGAACATGGGGCCCAATCGAGACATCACCAACAATGCCAGCCCAAACGTTCACACAAAATCTGTGCTGGTGATTGCACAATTGCGTGCGGATTCTCGTCAGCCAACACATGTCGAATGTGAAAATTTACAATTTGATCACGTCGGAATGAAGCCTCATCCGTAAAGAGAACATTTGCCTGATATGAGGATTGACACATTGTCGGATGAACCATTCGCAGAAGTGTACCCGTGGAGGCCAATCAGCTGCTGATAGTACCTGCACACGGTGTACACGGTACGGAAACATCTGGTTCTCCCCATACATTAGGGTTATCGTCAACTGCACGAAGAATTGCCTCGTCCATTGCAGGTGTCCTCGTTGTTCTAGGTCTTCCCCAGTCGCGAGTCATAGGCCGGAATGTTCCGTGCTCCCTAAGACGCCGATCAATTGCTTCGAACGTCTTCCTGTCAGGACACCTTCGTTCTGGAAATCTGTCTCGATACAAACGTACCGCGCCACGGCTATTGCCCCGTGCTTATCCGTACATCAAATGGGCATCTGCCAACTCCGCATTTGTAAACATTGCACTGACTGCAAAACCACGTTCGTGATGAGCACTAACCTGTTGATGCTACGTAATGATGTGCTTGATGCTAGTACTGTAGAGCAATGAGTCGCATGTCAAAACAAGCACCTAAGTCAACATTACGTTCCTTCAATTGGGGCAACTGGCGGTGAATCGAGGAAGTACAGTACATACTGACGAAACTAAAACGAGCTCTAACATGGAAACTAAGCGTTTCCGGACACATGTCCACATAACATCTTTTCTTTGTTTGTGTGTGAGGAATGTTTCCTGAAAGTTTGGCCACACCTTTTTGTAACACCCTGTAGATTTGGCAATGTTAGCTTCAGACGGTGGCAGGATGCCCTTCCTGCCGCCACCCCGCACCCCGTGGGGTGGAGTTGGTGTGCCCCAGATGTCTATGTCAAGTGTAAGGCACGAAATAGGGCGAATGTTGTTTCAAATACCTGCAAGTCGTGTAACTGAGGCGGAACGTGGGGACCAGCCCAGTATTCAGCTGGTGATGTGTGGAAAACCGCCTAGGCTGGTCGGCACACCGCCCCTCGTCGTTAATCCGCCTGGCGGATTCGATCCGGGGCCGGCGCGCCTACCCGAGACCAGGAAGCAGCGCGTTAGCGCCCACGGCCAACCCAGTGGGTCTAATATGTGAGTACAGTATGGGGGATCATTTATAACGACAAATTGTGGTCCTTTAATTGTTATAAATTTTTATTTTTATCTCTTTGTACAGCTGCAAAAGTACAATTTACTGGATTTTACATAATCGAAGTGGTTCAAATGGCTCTCAGCACTATGGGACTTAACTGCTGATGTCATCTGTCCCCTAGAACTTAGAACTACTTAAAACCTAACTAACCTAAGGACATCACACACATCCAAGCCAGAGGCAGGATTCGAACCTGCGACCGTAGCGGCCGCGCAGTTCCAGACTGTAGCGCCTAGAACCGCTTGGCCACACCGTCCGGCTTACATAATCGATTGCTACATTATACACCTTGGTCTTTTATGTTAACCTATCGCATGACTCTTACATCAACATCTTTGTGTATCACCTATGTACCTCGAGTAGCACGTCTTTGTATATTTGTGTGTTCTTTCTCATGAGAGCTGTGAAACAGGATCATTGCAGTCCCATGCGGCCATAATGGATATGTTGAGTGGCACTGTACGTCAAATATACGTATAGTAACTTCAAAAACTACGATCTGCAACCATACCAATGGTGTTGGTGATATCAGTTTTATAAGAACTAAGACAGGGGCACTCACGAGCACAATTACAAAGAATGCTATTTAAATACACACAAGTGCAGAGATGTGGGTAGCATAATGTGTCACTGATGAATTTTTTTGTAAACTAAGTTGTATTAATCCTAGCACATCTTCAGCTTTCAACGACTGCTAATACGTTCAGTGTATGCTGTTTCCGTTTTATAGGACACTTGACAATGGTATGAGATTGCAAATGTGTAACAAATAAAGAAAAAAATGAAACTGCACATGACATAAAATCATTTAAACAATAAATAAATACAATTAATTTTCCTCAACACATTTGATTCTCATCTCTATCTACGATAATGATGGAAGATGGAGAAATGAATCAAAATTTTTGCCACGGCTGGGACTTGAACCCAGATCTCCCTGTTCACTAGGAATAATTGATCTGCGTAAAGTGCGCGTCATTTATGGCAGCGGCCGAGTTTAGGTTCGTTCTGCGCATCTGACGTCACAAAACACAGTCAGCCAATGAACAGAGAACGACGTTGCCAGAGCTCGACTGCAGTGCAGAGCACGGACGAGTGTCTTCAATTTCAGAAACGTTCAATCATAAATAAAGTAATTGAACAAAAGCAATGCCTGGATAGCGGAGTTTCTTTTACAGAAAGTTTGGAAAAAGCATTCTTTACACGAACTGCTTCATATTCTATTAATTAATTAAACCAAACAAGCAATAAGACTCCTAATTCAGGCGATAGCAAGGAAACTCATTCTCACCAACCGCTTTTTCGCAATAAAGGACAGCGGTAATTGTTTATTTCCTATTGTACTTCGACGAAACGTGAGTAATTCATAGTCATACCAACAGTGTTTATCGGTATTTTGCGTGAGTTTTTAACGTTCTCAAGGAATCTGTTGAACGACGAGCTGTGTTAGCGTAACGGTTGAAGTGCTTGGCTGCTAAGCAAAAGGTTCCAAGTTCAAATCTTGTTCAGTGCTCATTATTTTCTTTATTTAAAAACAATATCGAAGTGTCTTACTTCATGAATTTTTTTCGTTTGAATGTAATTTTTTGAAATTTCTAGTGGCAACTAAAATCGACCACATGGAAAGTATATGCTATGGGCTTTTACTTCTGCAAACTCTTCAAAATTTCGTACAATGGTTTACTACATTTAATGCTGCACAATAACTGCGTTGAACATCGAAACAAAATTAAGTCATTTATGGGGGGAAGATATCGGTCAAGAAGATGTGTAAAAATCAAATTTTTGGGCCAAACAGTTTTTGTGAAGTCGAATGATAAAGTGTGTCGAAGCAGTCGGAACACTGTGTGTCTGCACAGGCGAGCAGTGCAGTGATGACAAAGTCGCGCACAGTGCGGAATGCGGGGAGCACGTCTGTGCAGCAGCGAAAGGGTTAATGCGGCTTTACTCCATAAACTGTGCGCTCCCCCCTAAACTTAAGTTTGCGAACTATACTATACTAAGGTGCTGCTTCTCTTGGTGCGTACAACTGGCAACTCAGCAATCTCTCGCGTCTGGGCGGGTATGCGCGACCCGCCAAGATAAAAGAATTGTAGTAAGGAAGGAAACGCAGGTTCCAGTCCTGGCGATGGCACAAATTTTAATTCATTTCTTCACCTTACATCATTATTGGAAAGAAATAAATACCTAAACATAGAGTTAGTACTTACACGCAACATACTAACGGTCGAAAAATGAATATTTAGTTTTTTTACTGATGTAAATATACACATTGACAGCTCTTTCAAGTCCGCAGCTCGTGGTCGTGCGGTAGCGTTCTCTTTTCCCACGCCCGGGTTCCCGGGTTCGATTCCCGGCGGGGTCAGGGATTTTCTCTGCCTCGTGATGACTAGGTGTTGTGTGATGTCCTTAGGTTAGTTAGGTTTAAGTAGTTCTAAGTTCTAGGGAACTGATGACCATAGATGTTAAGTCCCATAGTGCTCAGAGCCATTTTTTTTAGCTCTTTCAGTCGGGTTAACTGCATCAATTAAACCTCTCACAGTGCCAGAAGGTAAATTGCCTACTGCAGTACATACCTGTATGTCACATAATTTGCGCCACTAGAAGAATGCACCAAACAGGAGCACGTAGTGATGTGGTGGATATCAGGTCCTTACCTGTAACAAAACAAAAGAGTTATTATCAAAAGAGGATCAAGTCATAGCATTCTGTATGGTACCATAACAAAATTTGGAAACACTATCAGTTTGTGCATTCTGTCAAGACGAACTTGTCAGAATCATAATTTCAGACCACGCTAAAAACACGACAGCGGCCTCGCCGTAGACGTGCGACTGGACTGAAGACTTCCCGGCACGAGCTGAGTCCTATATGGTTACAGATGACAAGAATCGAAAATCCGGACGCGGCTTTGTGCTCTGTTGAGGCGTAACGACAAGCGCCGGCACGACCACGAGGAACGGAAGAGCAGAGAGGGCGGTGAGACGGCGTCAGCCAATAGCACGCCGACTAGGACGTCGCCGGCACACGAGCGGCCTCTACCGACACCACTTGAACTACAGGCCTGCGCCGACACCCCCGGGATAACAAGGCCTCCCAGCAGTGTCAGTGACGTCACACTAAGCGGCCCACAGCCGACGCAGCGGTCCACGGACACCTCCGTACAGACGCGCCTCATGCTAACCATCTTCTGTCCGTCATACAGAAGGGAGCGAACTATACCTTGAACCAAAGACCAAATTATATATATTCTTGTAAACAGCATAAAGGTTCATAACGAAATACCGATTACATATACGGGCAGGAATAAGTTTAATCGATTGAGGAACTTTGCCACTATTTTATAATTGTCAGAACACTATTTAGCTTTAACACTCGCATACAGGTGGTGACAAATGCCAACTGACAGCAGGACGTAACATTTTCAAGCTATTACACTGAAAGTAAATTATCTTAAACACTGTCATACATAGCAAAACCCTCACAACTTTCGTTTACAATAATGTAACAAGAGTTCGCTTTATCTCATAAAACACATGACTATTGTGAATTTACCCATATGTTCATGGTGACAGCTCTTTTCAAGAATTTTTACAAGTGTATCCCCAGTAATAAAGAATGGAAACAAAAGATAGATATCAAATATTCTCCTTTTAACATAGACATCACTGAACACAAGATTCTGTCTTGCACTGTGATACTAAGGGACTGCTCTTTCCTTTAAGAAAAGCCTGACAATTTGAAGTTCACTCTGCTATTGAAGATACACTTCTTGAAACAATATTAAAAATGTTATGAAAGGTAACGAAATGAAAAACAACCAAGTGCATTACGTGTAAGAATGTGAGCAAAAGGCTGAGGCTCTCTTTACTTACCATTTTCAATCTCTCTACAGCTTATTTCCTTTTCCACATAGAAATCACCAACTGTCTCATTATTGCTGTCTGTTACTAACAAAGTGCTTTTCTATTTACAAAACCTGACAATTTGATGTTCATTCTGGTACTGAAGATAAACACTTTTCAGAGGAGTTCTAGAACCTATTCCTGCCGTATATGTAATCGGTATTTCGTTATGAACCTTTATGCTGTTTACAAGAATATATATAATTTGGTCTTTAGTTCGAATTATCGATTAGTTGGCTCCTTTCTGTATGACGGACAGAAGATCGTCAGCATGAGGCGCGTCTGTACGGAGGTGTCCGTGGACTGCTGCGTCGGCTATGGGCCGCTTAGTGTGACGTCACTAGCACTGCTGGGCGGCCTTGTTATCCCGGGGGTGTCGCCTGCGCGCACACTTGTGACGTCACATACTGATGGCCGGGTCTGTATCTGGACGCTCCTGTTAAACACTCTGCGTCTATACGAACTTTACGAGTTTTAGAGCTGAGACCACATAGGGATTCTCGTGCTTTCCTCTTCCACGTGTCGTCCTAATGAAAGTGTGGAAATTTATATCATTGCGTAAAGTAACTGAACAAACGTCCCTATGTTATTTCAAGATATAAAATTATTTTGGCGATTTGCCTTAAATACGCGTCTCTTGGCTTGAATACAAACTGTAATTTTAAATTCTTTTACCTCATGAGCTACGCTTTCTTGCAGTAAAAAATCGGCAATATGCAAAAACAAGAAAACGTTGTAGGTTTTAAATAAAGTAGCTGGAGCTCCAGCAGAATTTAAGAATTTGTTTCCCTGGTTATTTTCGTAAATTTTCCTCTCCGCTTCAAAATTTGCTGACCTCACACAAAACTCAGATCATTCGACGAAATCGAGCTCCTCCTGACATACTGTTTAATAAATCAAAACACCCAAAAAAATATTTTATTTCCATGTTTCTCCAGAGCTTTAGAACCTTAAACATGAAAAGATTGTTTCTCCTATATCCTTGATTGACATTGGTGTCACAGAGTGCTGTTAATTTAATCATAATGCACTTACCTCGAAATTCTGCTTTCTATACTGCTTAATCTGTCGAACACCGAATTCATTAAAGCAATTTTCTAAGGTAGTTTACTCAAATTTCGGAATAGCTGTATATGTAAAACTGAACAAAATCATTCTGTAGCTCTTCTAAATAAAAGTACTGGAAACTCAATAACATGGTAGGAATGATAAGGAATACCAAACATTTTCGAGTCACACTAATTAACCCATTAAGTACCAGTGTCTTATTTTGAGGACAGAGCACATATTTATTTATAAATACACAATAAATCATTAATTTGCAGCTATTACTGTTCTATGTCATTTGTTGATACTTTTTATAACAAATGTATGCTTAGGGGAAATTAAAAGCAATAAATCCTACCATTAATTGATTATTCAATACTAAGGCACACTTTTCGTTATTACAGGTATTTACTTTATCGACAATTTAGTAATATTTGAAATATGTGGCAAAGATCTTTTTGTGATTATTTATAGTCAACAATGTGTCTTTTAAACTACTTGCATTGTTAGATCAATTGGAGTTATATTCATTGTTCTCCATTGTTACAAAATTTGGTGTACTCGAAATAGGACACAGGGACTTGGTGTTATCATTTCAGTTATTTGTATTGCTGCACGTTCGAATATGAAACTCTGCTACTGCTGATCTATTTTCTGTTTAGAACGTGGTAATTTTACTATATATATATATATATATATATATATATATATATATATATATATATATATACTCCCGGAAATTGAAATAAGAACACCGTGAATTCATTGTCCCAGGAAGGGGAAACTTTATTGACACATTCCTGGGGTCAGATACATCACATGATCACACTGACAGAACCACAGGCACATAGACACAGGCAACAGAGCATGCACAATATCGGCACTAGTACAGTGTATATCCACCTTTCGCAGCAATGCAGGCTGCTATTCTCCCATGGAGACGATCGTAGAGATGCTGGATGTAGTCCTGTGGAACGGCTTGCCATGCCATTTCCACCTGGCGCCTCAGTTGGACCAGCGTTCGTGCTGGACGTGCAGACCGCGTGAGACGACGCTTCATCCAGTCCCAAACATGCTCAATGGGGGACAGATCCGGAGATCTTGCTGGCCAGGATAGTTGACTTACACCTTCTAGAGCACGTTGGGTGGCACGGGATACATGCGGACGTGCATTGTCCTGTTGGAACAGAAAGTTCCCTTGCCGGTCTAGGAATGGTAGAACGATGGGTTCGATGACGGTTTGGATGTACCGTGCACTATTCAGTGTCCCCTCGACGATCACCAGTGGTGTACGGCCAGTGTAGGAGATCGCTCCCCACACCATGATGCCGGGTGTTGGCCCTGTGTGCCTCGGTCGTATGCAGTCCTGATTGTGGCGCTCACCTGCACGGCGCCAAACACGCATACGACCATCATTGGCACCAAGGCAGAAGCGACTCTCATCGCTGAAGACGACACGTCTCCATTCGTCCCTCCATTCACGCCTGTCGCGACACCACTGGAGGCGGGCTGCACGATGTTGGGGTGTGAGCGGAAGACGGCCTAACGGTGTGCGGGACCGTAGCCTAGCTTCATGGAGACGGTTGCGAATGGTCCTCGCCGATACCCCAGGAGCAACAGTGTCCCTAATTTGCTGGGAAGTGGCGGTGCGGTCCCCTACGGCACTGCGTAGGATCCTACGGTCTTGGCGTGCATCCGTGCGTCGCTGCGGTCCGGTCCCAGGTCGACGGGCACGTGCACCTTCCGCCGACCACTCGCGACAACATCGATGTACTGTGGAGACCTCACGCCCCACGTGTTGAGCAATTCGGCGGTACGTCCACCCGGCCTCCCGCATGCCCACTATACGCCCTCGCTCAAAGTCCGTCAACTGCACATACGGTTCACGTCCACGCTGTCGCGGCATGCTACCAGTGTTAAAGACTGCGATGGAGCTCCGTATGCCACGGCAAACTGGCTGACACTGACGGCGGCGGTGCACAAATGCTGCGCAGCTAGCGCCATTCGACGGCCAACACCGCGGTTCCTGGTGTGTCCGCTGTGCCGTGCGTGTGATCATTGCTTGTACAGCCCTCTCGCAGTGTCCGGAGCAAGTATGGTGGGTCTGACACACCGGTGTCAATGTGTTCTTTTTTCCATTTCCAGGAGTGTATATATATATATATATATAATGTTACCCATTAGTAAATAATACAGTTCCAGATTGACAAAGGTATTTACACATTCCCTTTTCTGTAGTTTGTGCTAATGTATTATTCTTTCATTTCACTTTATTTTATTACATTTCATTTCATTTCATTTTACATAGATTATAATGGCCTTCAGACTAGATAGATACCTCACTAACGAAGAAGTAGAAGAAATAATAAACAGTGACGCATTCTATAATGTGGTGTCAGATGAGGAGGACCATATTGATATCACGGTATGCCCTCCTGGAATAGACTGTATGACCGACGAAAAAGAAGGTCCAAACGATGTTACTGCAACTGTGGAAGTCCCAGATGTGCCAGGGGCTCTTGAATTACGTTATGTTGCATCAGAGAATAACGAAGAAACTGTATGCAAAACTTCACTGCCAAGTACATCCCAAGTTTCGAGAAGTAAATCGAAGAAGGGACGTCTTACTGATCAGAAAAGCAATTGCAAAAAGATACCTCCAGTTTATACAAAGCTGTCTCAAACTAGTGAGCATGGCATCATCACAAAGAGAGAGGAATTGAAGGAACAACTTTCGTCCTTGACTTCGAAGGAGATGTTTGAAGAATTGATGAACGAAAACATATACGACGGTAATTAGAGGGAAAAAATGGTACTGGGTCCTATTTACACGTATGCTGGAAATGGCCCTCGTAAATGCCTGGCTCTTCTGCAGACTAGTACATGGGAAAAATGCACTGAATTTACTGGATTTCAGACGTGCTGTTACAGTTACATACCGGAAATTGGACACTGGAAGACCGAATATTGGACGTCCAATGGAATACCCATCAAGTCAGTTGAGAGTGATACCAGACACCAGGTTTTGATGGAACTGGTCATATGATTGACAAAAGAAGCACTCAAAGAAGTTATGTAAGAGTTAAATGCAACGGGAAACAAAAACATACTGTGTTAAATGCCATATAACACTGTGTGTGAAGTGTTTTGTACCATTTCACAAGAAATAAATAGTTAAGACTTGAATACAGTTTAGTATGCTATTCGATACTGTTAGATACGAGCGTCCTATTTTGAGGACGGCCATTATATCAGCATGTATAAATATGTTTTGGCTATTTTTGTACTTTTTGTGGTTCATACACAACGTACATTACAATTAAAGAATAAAAAATTCAATTAAAAAAATTAATTTGGGACTTAATGGGTTAATATAGCTATTCTGTGTGACAATAGTTGCAAATATGAGACACATTTCACAGCCAGCTTCATATTAACCTCGCAATAATGGTCCAGAATTAAGAAACAAATAATACTGGTACAAGATACATAGCTGCTTTTAAAAACAATTGGCAAATGTGGTGCAATAGAAACAAATAACACGCTACAAATTTTATGTTATTTCCTTACCCTTGAATGATGCGTACACACAAATTCTTGTCTGGGAATAGCTGCAATCCAGCGATTTCTCAACTTCACACATTTGGGAAATCGAAACATGTGCACTTTCATGCCTTTTCGGGATTTATAAATTGCCTGGCAAATGGGAACGCAGCACTTGTATCCCATACTTCGAAGAACTGTAGGCGAATACTGTATGAAATATGTATCACTTTCACGTGTCACACACTTTCAACACAACATACACGCCAACAGGACTGCCGACTACGGATAAGATGGCCAACAGTTTGTGACGTCGCGTGCCAATATGGCCGCTGTGCTTAGGCCTTGTATCTAGAAGGCTTTGCCTCTACACACAGAATATAAGCATTGCGTCTTCAGGCCTCAAGTGGCCCATCGGGACCATCCGACCGCCGTGTCATCCTCAGTGACAATGCGCATAGGAGAGGCGTGTGGTCAGCACCTCGCTCTCCCGGTCGTTGCGATGGTTTTCTTTGACCGCAGCCGCTACTGTTCGGTCGAGTAGCTCCTCAATTGGCATCACGAGGCTGAGTGCACCCCGAAAAATGGCAACAGCACATGGTGGCCCGGATGGTCACCCATCCAAGTGCCAACCACGCCCGACGGCGCTTAACTTCGGTGATCTGACGGGAACCGGTGTATCCACTGCGGCAAGGCTGTTGCCCTGAGTTGAAGACGAGCCATCATACAAACGCTACAGCAGCGACTTACGAACCGTATTGTTTTGCTTCCATTGGAATTGTGTACAAGGTGTTACAAAAAGGTACGGCCAAACTTTCAGGAAACATTCCTCACACACAAAGAAAGAAAAGATGTCATGTGGACATGTGCCCGGAAACGCTTACTTTCCATGTTAGAGCTCATTTTATTATTTCTCTTCAAATCACATTAATCATGGAATCGAAACACACAGCAACAGAACGTACCAGCGTGACTTCAAACACTTTGTTACAGGAAATGTTCACAATGTCCTCCGTTAGCGAGGATACACGCATCCACCCTCCGTCGCATGGAATCCCTGATGCGCTGACGCAGCCCTGGAGAATGGCGTATTGTATCACAGCCGTCCACAATACGAGCACGAAGAGTCTCTACATTTGGTACCGGGATTGCGTAGACAACAAGTTTCAAATGCCCTCATAAATGAAAGTCAAGAGGGTTGAGGTCAGGAGAGCGTGGAGGCCACGGACTTGGTCCGCCTCTACCAATCCGTCGGTCACCGAATCTGTTGTTGAGAAGCGTACGAACACTTCGACTGAAATGTGCAGGAGCTCCATCGTGCACGAACCACATGTTGTGTCGTACTTGTAAAGGCACATGTTCTAGCATCTGAGGTAGAGTATCCCGTATGAAATCGTGGTAACGTGCTCCATTGAGCGTAGGTGGATGAACATAGGGCCCAATCGAGACATCAACAATGCCTGCCCAAACGTTCACAGAAAATCTGTGTTGATGACGTGATTGCACAATTGCGTGCGCATTCTCGTCAGCCCACACATGTTGATTGTGAAAATTTACAATTTGATCACGTAAAGAGAACATTTGCACTGAAATGTGGATTGACACATTGTCGGATGAACCGTTCGCAGAAGTGTACCCGTGGAGGCCAATCAGCTGCTGATAGTGCCTGCACACGCTGTACACGGTACGGAAACAACTGGTTCTCCCGTAGCACTCTCCATACAGTGACGTGGTCAACGTTACCTTGTACAGCAGCAGCTTCTCTGACGCCGACGTCAACTGCACGAAGAATTGCCTCGTCCATTGCAGGTGTCCTCGTCGTTCTAGGTCTTCCCCAGTCGCGAGTCATACGCTGCTGGAATGTTCCGTGCTCCCTAAGACGCCGATCAATTGGTTCGGACGTCTTCCTGTCGGGACACCTCCGTTCTGGAAATCTGTCTCGATACAAACGTACTGGTGCAGTGCTGCGGCAATCCCAAACTCGAACTGCGCATGCGCCGGCAGGCAACTTCTGACGTCACGTAGCGACCCGTCGCAGTCTCTAGTGTGCGTCGCGTCTTGGACAACGCACCTTAAGCTGTTTGGTTCACATTTTGCTTAGAGTGGTTATTGTACCCTAGCTGTTTTCAGACGCCAATTTCTGACGACGTAGTGTTGTTCGTATCCTCGTCCTTGGCCGATATTTTCCATCGTTGTGCCGTTGGTCGGACGGAAGGGAACTGGTCAAATTGTTGGTCGGTCCTTGGGCTGTCCCTAGTTTGGGTTACCATCTGGTTATTTAAGTTCAACTCTTGGCTATCTGTCTCACCTTACCTCACCTTACGTCTGACCTACCTTCTCAGGCTGACCCTTGGAACACTTGAGAGCACTACTTGTTCTCTTTGTTTTACATGGTGATTTTCATTTTAGTTTGAAGTATTGTGCGAGGCCTTCGGCTGTGTATTAATTCAGTTCTTTTTAAATTTTACATAAAGGCCTTCAGATGTGTTAAATTAAAATTTTGATGATTGATTTTATTTAAAAAATTTGTTCAATCTGAGGTTGTTCGTAATCCAGGCCCCAAGCCGTTAGTTGTGTGTGGCGTTCAGCAGACATGAACCCCTTTTAATAAGGCCTTGAGCTGTGTGTATTCTTTAAAGGAAAATTTTTTTACAAGAAGGAAGGGGTTTATTTTAAATTGTTTGACCTGTTGTTCAGGCCTTCAGCCGTGCAATAAGTTAATATTTCTTTAACCAGGCTTTCGGCCGTTCTAAGTTTAAAAAGAAATTTCTTGGTTGGAAAAATTGTTTATTAATGTGCTTTAATTATAGTTGGGCTTCAGACGTGTACTGTAGGCCTTCAGCCGCTAATTGTTTTCAATTGCGTGTCTTTATTTTTGAAGAAAAAAATTTACCTTCTAGTTTTATTGCTTTTGTTTTCTAAGCCAGGCCTTCAGCCGTTCTTGTTTTTGGTCTTCAGCCCAGAACGCATCTCAAGTTTTCTTTAACTAGGCCTTCACCCGTATTGTTTAATTGTGATCTTTTGAAGCAATGTGCAAAATGGTTCAAATGGGTCTAAGCACTATGGGTCATCAGTCCCCTAGAACTTACAACTACTTAAAACTAACTAACCTAAGGACATCACACACATCCATGCCCGAGGCAGGATTCGAACCTGCGACCGTAGCGGTCGCGCGGCTCCAGACTGTAGCGCCTAGAACCGCACGGCCACAAAGGCCGGCAAAGCAATATGTAAATGAGTGGTTCTTAGGGAAATAAAGTGGTGTGTTTGATTGTGCAACTGACAGTAACTGTTTACGGCCCCATCCACAATCATAACCTTATCCTGTGTGCTGAGTACCTACCAACCTGGTTTCGAGACTGTCGGTCTCTGCGTTGACCGCGGTGAGTGGTAATGCCTGAAATTTGGTGTCCTCGAAACCCTCTCGAGACTGTCGGTCTCGCAATACTGAACTCCCTAAGGAATTCTGCTACCTAGGCAGTAAAATAACCAATGACGGACGGAGCAAGGAGGACATCAAAAGCAGACTCGCTATGGCAAAAAAGGCATTTCTGGCCGAGAGAAGTCTACTAATATCAAATACCGGCCTTAATTTGAGGAAGAAATTTCTGACGATGTAAGTCTGGAGTACAGCATTGTATGGTAGTGAAACATGGACTGTGGGAAAACCGGAACAGAAGAGAATCGAAGCATTTGAGATGTGGTGCTATAGACGAATGTTGAAAATTAGGTGGACTGATAAGGTAAGGAATGAGGAGGTTGTACGCGGAATCGGAGAGGAAAGGAATATGTGGAAAACACTGATAAGGAGAAGGGACAGGATGATAGGACATCTGCTAAGACATGAGGGAATGACTTCCATGGTACTAGAGGGAGCTGTAGAGGGCAAAAACTGTAGAGGAAGACAGAGATTGGAATACGTCAAGCAAATAATTGAGGACGTAGGTTGCAAGTGCTACTCTGAGATGAAGAGGTTAGCACAGGAAAGGATTTCGTGGCAGGCCGCATCAAACCAGTCAGTAGACTGAAGGGAAAAAAAAAGGGTCCTTATTGCGTCGGAAACTTTTTCACGTGGATCACCCGTGCACTCTCGTTTTACACCTTGTGTACGACGCTACCGCCACCTGTATTTGTGCATATCGCTAACCCATGACTTTTGTCACCCCACTCTACTACATCGCCGACCGCGTCTGGATTGATGGTCACGAAGGCAATGAAGTTAAGGAATTCTGCTACCTAGGCAGTAAAATCGGAAAGGTGATCGACACAGTCACGCACTGCAGTTTAGTGAAGAGAATACGATCTTAGAGATTATTAGACCACATTTGTGACCGGACTTTAGACTTCCTTGCAGACAGAGCTGAACACGCCGCTCTTAACGGGAAGAAATCGGCAGGCGTACAGGTAATCGCGGGAGCACCACAGCTAACTGTCATAGTCTCGTTAACAGCCTACAATATCACCAACAGCCGGACGATACGCGTTCGTGAGCCTTGGCTTTCAGCAGAAGATTGCTCCATTCTTGCCTGTTCAGTGTAGAGCTCCTTTCCTACACTACTGGCCAATAACATTACTACACCACGAAGATGACGTGCTACAGACGAGAAATTTAAACGAGAGGAAGAAGATGCTGTGATGTGCAAATGATTACCTTTTCACAGTATTCACACAAGGTCGACGCCGGTGGTGACACCTACAACGTGCTGACATGAGGAAAGTTTCCAATCGATTTCTCATACACAAACAGCAGTTGACCGGCGTAGCCTGGTGAAACATTGTTGTGATGCCTCGTGTAAGGAGGAGAAATGCGTACCATCACGTTTCCGACTTTGATAAACGTAGCATTGTAGCCTATCGCGATTGCGGTTTATCGTATCGCGACATTGCTGCTCGCGTTGGTCGAGATCCAATGACTGTTAGCAGAATATGGAATCGGTGGGTTCAGGAGGGTAATACGGAACACCGTGCTGGATCCCAAGGGCCTCGTATCACCAGCAGTCGAGATGACAGGCATCTTAACCGCATGGCTGTAACGGATCGTGCAGCCACGTCTCGATCCCTGAGTCAACAGATGGGGACGTTTGCAAGACAACAACCATCCGCACGAACAGTTCGACGGGTTTCCAGCAGCACGGACTATCAGCTCGGAGACCGTGGCTGCGGTTACCCTTGACGCTGCATCACAGACAGGAGCGCCTGCGATGGTGTACTCGTCGACGAACCTGGGTGCACGAATGGCAAAACGTCATTTATTCGGATGAATCCAGGTTCTGTTTACACCATCATGATGCTCGCATCCGTGTTTGGCGACATCGCGGTCAACGCACATTGCAAGCGTGTATTCGTCATCGCCATACTGGCGTATCACCCGGCGTGATGGTATGGGGCGCCATTGGTTACACGTCTCGGTCACCTCTTGTTCGCATTGACGGCGCTTTGAACAGTGGAAGTTGCATTTCAGATGTGTTTCGACCCTTGGCTCTACTGTTCATTCGATCCCTGCGAAACCCTACATTTCAGCAGGATAATGCACGACCGCATGTTGCAGGTCCTGTAGGGGCCTTTCTGGACTGCCCTGGCCAGCACATTCTGCAGATCTCTCACCAATTGAAAACATCTGGTCAATGGTGGCCAAACAACTGGCTCGTCAGAATACGCCTGTCACTACTCTTGATGAACTGTGGTTATCGTGTTGAAGCTGCACGGGCAGCTGTACCTGTACACGCCATCCAGGCTCTGTTTGACTCAATGCCCAGGCGTAACACGGCCGTTATTACGGCCAGAGGTGGTTGTTCTGGGTACTGATTTCTCAGGACCTATGGACCCAAATTGCGTCAAAATGTAAACACATGTCAGTTCTTGTATATTTGTCCAATGAATACCCGTGTTGGTCGAGCAATTTTAATGGCCAGTAGTGTACCTCGGCTTCGATGTTCCAGTCCCCCTGGTTGGCCCCTCGAGAGATCCGGGGCAAATTCCTCGCAGCGTCCTGCAAGGGGACTGCAGCCGCGGTGATCAGCTGTGACCCAGTTGGCGATAGCACGGACCGAGTAAAGGTCTGGCTGCGCGAGCCGATACGAGATGCAGCCTTTTCTGGGGTCTGACGGGGGCAAAACACCTGACCCCCGCGATACCCTCACCGCCCACCAGACGAGGGAGAGACAGAGAGAGAGAGAGAGAGAGAGAGAGAGAGAGAGAGAGACTGCCGGCAGCAGGCGCTGGTGCAAGCTTCACAGTGGCCTTAGATACCTTAGGGGTTGCGAAGCAACTCAAATCGCTTGATATGGGCAAATCTTCAGGTCCAGATTGTATACCGATTAGGTTCCTTTCAGATTACGCTGATACAATTGCTCCCTACTTAGCAATCATATACAACCGCTCGCTCACCGATAGATCTGTACCTACAGATTGGAAAATTGCGCAGGTCGCACCAGTGTTTAAGAACGGTAGTAGGAGTAATCCATCTAACTACAGACCTATATCATTGGTGTAGGTTTGCAGTAGGGTTTTGGAGCATATACTGTATTCAAACATTATGAATCACCTCGAAGGGAACGATCTATTGATATGTAATCAGCACGGTTTCAGAAAACATCGTTCTTGTGTAACGCAGCTAGCTCTTTATTTGCACGAAGCAATAGCCGCTATCGACAGGGGATCTCAAGTTGATTCCGTATTTCTAGATTTCCTGAAAGCTTTTGACACCGTTCCTCACAAGCGACTTCTAATCGAGCTGCGGGCCTATGGGGTATCGTCTCAGTTGTGCGACTGGATTCGTGATTTCCTGTCAGGCAGGTCGCAGTTCGTAGTAATAGACGGCAAATCGTCGAGTAAAACTGAAGTGATATCAGGTGTTCCCCAGGGAAGCGTCCTGGGACCTCTGCTGTTCCTGATCTATATAAATGACCTGGGTGACAATCTGAGCAGTTCTCTTAGGTTGTTCGCAGATGATGCTGTAATTTACCGTCTACTAAGGTCATCCGAAGACCAGTATCAGTTGCAAAGCGATTTAGAAAAGATTGCTGTACGGTGTGGCAGGTGGCAGTTGACGCTAAATAACGAAAAGTGTGAGGTGATCCACACGAGTTCCAAAAGAAATCCGTTGGAATTCGATTACTCGATAAATAGTACAATTCTCAAGGCTGTCAATTCAACTAAGTACCTGGGTGTTAAAATTACGAACAACTTCAGTTGGAAAGACCACATAGATAATATTGTGGGGAAGGCGAGCCAAAGGTTGCGTTTCATTGGCAGGACACTTGGAAGATGCAACAAGTCCACTAAAGAGCTTACACTACACTCGTTCGTCCTCTGTTAGAATATTGCTGCGCGGTGTGGGATCCTTACCAGGTGGGATTGACGGAGGACATCGAAAGGGTGCAAAAAAGGGCCGCTCGTTTTGTATTATAAGCTAATAGGGGAGAGAGTGTGGCAGATATGGTACGCTGAGTTGCGATGGGAGTCATTAAAGCAAAGACGTTTTATGTCGCGGCGTCACCAACTTTCTCTTCCGAATGCGGAAATATTTTGTTGAGCCCCACCTACATAGGTAGGAACGATCAACAAAATAAAATAAGAGAAATCAGAGCTCGAACAGAAAGGTTTAAGTGTTCGTTTTTCCCGCGCGCTGTTCGGGAATGGAATGGTAGAGAGATAGTATGATTGTGGTTCGATGAACCCTCTGCCAAGCACTTAAATCTGAATTGCAGAGTAATCATGTAGATGTAGATGTGGCGGATCACCACCGTCTGCTGGACTGGCGACCGCTGTGCGACGGTACAGTCCATCCAGCATAAGAATAAACCTCAGGCAAACATCACCCCACGTATTCGTCCGCGTTTTCTGGAACGTCATTGGATTTCGTTTGGCCGAGCGGTTCTCGGCGCTTCGGTGTGGAACCGGACGGGCGCTACGGTCGCAGGTTCGAATCCTGCCTCGGGCATGGATGTGTGTGATGTCCTTAGGTTAGCTAGGTTTAACTAGTTCTAAGTCTAGAGGACTAATGACCTGACACGTTAAGTCCCACAGTGCTCAGAGCCATTTGAACCATCTTATCTGATACTAGATTAGCGCCCGCTGCTTCTCCCGCTTACACCGTATGCCCTAGAGATATTTTTTTGCTTTTATTTAATCAAATTTTTATGTTGCTCAGAAATTTCGACGCCTTCTAAGCTTTTCATGTGTAAATAGGCTGTTTAGGTAATTTATGTTGGTAACGCCATGTAGGGCTCTATATGAAAGTCACTGACTGTGCGGTGTGCAGTCTGTGGCTGCTTGGCATTGTTGGAATATTCGCTGTTGTAGTGTTGGGATACGGAAGTACTAAGGAATGACGAGATACGTTTGAAGTTCTCAAACGCTATAGATACAGCAATAAGGAATAGCGCAGTAGGCAGTACAGTTGAAGAGGAATGGACATCTCTAAAAAGGACCATCACAGAAGTTGGGAAGGAAAACATAGGTACAAAGAAGGTAGCTGCGAAGAAATCATGGGTAACAGAAGAAATACTTCAGTTGATTGATGAAAGGAGGAAGTACAAACATGTTCCGGGAAAATCGGGAATACAGAAATACAAGTCGCTGAGGAATGAAATAAATAGGAAGTGCAGGGAAGCTAAGACGAAATGGCTGCAGCAAAAATGTGAAGACACCGAAAAGATATAATTGTCGGAAGGACAGACTCAGCATACAAGAAAGTCAAAACAACCTTTGGTGACATTAAAAGCAACGGTGGTAACATTAAGAGTGCAACGGGAATTCCACTGCTAAATGCAGAGGAGAGAGCAGATAGGTGGAAAGAATACATTGAAAGCCTCTATGGGGGTGAAGAGTTGTCTGATGTGATAGAAGAAGAAACAGGAGTCGATTTAGAAGAGATAGGGGATCCAGTATTAGAATCGGAATTTAAAAGAGCTTTGGAGGACTTACGGTCAAATAAGCCAGAAGAGATAGATAACATTCCATCAGAATTTCTAAAATCATTGGGGGAAGTGGCAACAAAACGACTATTCACGTTGGTGTGTAGAATATATGAGTCTGGCGATATACCATCTGACTTTCGGAAAAGCATTATCCACACAATTCCGAAGACGGCAAGAGCTGACAAGTGCGAGAATTATCGCACAATCAGCTTAACAGCTCATGCATCGAAGCTGCTAACAAGAATAATATACAGAAGAATGGAAAAGAAAATTGAGAATGCGCTAGGTGACGATCAGTTTGGCTTTAGGAAAAGTAAAGGGACGAGAGAGGCGATTCTGACGTTACGGCTAATAATGGAGGCAAGGCTAAAGAAAAATCAAGACACTTTCATAGGATTTGTCGACCTGGAAAAAGCGTTCGACAATATAAAATGGTGTAAGCTGTTCGAGATTATGAAAAAAGTAGGGGTAAGCTATAGGGAGAGACGGGTCATATACAATATGTACAACAACCAAGAGGGAATAATGAGTGGACGATCAAGAACGAAGTGCTCGTATTAAGAAGGGTGTAAGACAAGGCTGTATCCTTTCGCCCCTACTCTTCAATCTGTACATCGAGGAAGCAATGAAGGAAATAAAAGAAAGGTTCAGGAATGGAATTAAAATACAAGGTGAAAGGATATCAATGATACGATTCGCTGATGACATTGCTATCCTGAGTGAAAGTGAAGAAGAATTAAATGATCTGCTGAACGGAATGAACAGTCTAATGAGTACACAGTATGGTTTGAGAGTAAATCGGAGAAAGACGAAGGTAATGAGAAGTAGTAGAAATGAGAACAGCGAGAAACTAAACATCAGGATTGACGGTCACGAAGTCAATGAAGTTAAGGAATTCTGCTACCTAGGCAGTAAAATAACTAATGACGGACGAAGCAAGGAGGACATCAAAAGCAGACTCGCTACGGCAAAAAAGGCATTTCTGGCCAAGAGAAGTCTACTAATATCAAATACCGACCTTAATTTGAGGAAGAAATTTCTGAGGATGTACGTCTGGAGTACAGCATTGTATGGTAGTGAAACATGGACTGTGGGAAAACCGGAACAGAAGAGAATCGAAGCATTTGAGATGTGGTGCTATAGACGAATGTTGAAAATTAGGTGGACTGATAAGGTAAGGAATGAGGAGGTTCTACGCAGAATCGGAGAGGAAAGGAATATGTGGAAAACACTGATAAGGAGAAGGGACAGGATGATAGGACATCTGCTACGACATGAGGGAATGACTTCCATGGTACTAGAGGGAGCTGTAGAGGGCAAAAACTGTAGAGGAAGACAGAGATTGGAATACGTCAAGCAAATAATTGAGGACTTAGGTTGCAAGTGCTACTCTGAGATGAAGAGATTAGCACAGGAAAGGAATTTGTGGCGGGCTGCATCAAACCAGTCAGTAGACTGATGACAAAAAAAAAAAAGTGTTGGGCAGTTGGGTGTGAACAGCGCGTAGCGTTGTGCACGTGGAGGTGAGCTGCCAGCAGTGGTGGATGTGGGGAGAGAGACGGCGGAGTGTTGAGAGCGGACGATCTGGACGTGTGTCCATCAGAACCAGTAGATTTGTAAGAATGGATGTCATGAACTGCTATATATATTGATTGGCGACTCCATGTTGTCTTGTGCACTACGACCAGATAACAGGTTTACTTGAAAAAAGAGACAGCATTGGTCGTATATTTTTTACTATTGCAAAATCGAAAACAGTAAAAAATATACGACCAATGCTGTCTCTTTTTTCAAGTATACCTGCTATATGTATTATGACTTTTGAACACTATTAAGGTAAATACATTGCTTGTTCGCTATCAAAATCTTTCATTTGCTAACTATGCCTATCAGTAGTTAGTGCCTTCAGTAGTTAGAATCTTTTATTTATCTGGCAGTATTGGCCCTCGCTGTATTGCAGTAGTTCGAGTAAAGATTTTTGTGAGGTAAGTGATTCATGAAAGGTATAGGTTATTGGTATTCAGGGCAATTCTTTTGTAGGGATTATTAAAAGTCAGATTGCGTTGCGCTAAAATATTGTGTGTCAGTTTAGTGTTGATCAGAATAAGTAAAGAGAGAAATGTCTGAGTACGTTCAGTTTTGCTCAGCTGTTTCAAAAGCAAATAATGTAAGAGGTTTATCAGTCATTCATTAATTTTTCTAAGGGGACGTTTCACATGCTAATTAAGGCCATATAGGCACGGTCTTTTCCGAATCTACTCCTACCGAAAGAGCGATTCTGATAGTTTGGAGGCCAAGGTTTTTGTTAATCATGCGTTTTGCGTTCTTCTGAAGATATTTCCATAGCAACTTTCATCCCTTAGCAAATATTTCTGTATATCTAACGGAGAGGTGCAATACCAGTTTTCATAAGTTTAGCTTCAACACTTTTGTAATGCAACTGAAACGTCCCCTTAGAAAAATTAATGAATTACTGTGCTGGTAAACCTCTTACATTATTTGCTTTTCAAACAGCTGAGCAAAACTGAACGTACTCAGACATTACTCTCTTTACTTATTCTGATCAACACTAAACTGACACACAATATTTTTAGCGCAACGCAATCTGACTTTCAGTAATCCCTAAAAAAAGAATGGCCCTGACTAAACAATAACCTATACCTTTCATGAATCACTTATCTCACAAAAATCTTCGTTACTCGAACTACTGCAATACAGCGAGCGTCACTACTGCCAGCTACATAAAAGATTCTAACTACGGAAGGCACTAACTACTGATAGGCATAGTTAGCAAATGAAAGATTTTGATAGAGAACAAACAATGTATTTACCTTAATAATGTTCAAAAGTAATCAATTCATGACATCCATTCTTACAAATGTACTGTCTCTGATGGACACACGTCCACATCGTCCCCTCTTAAAATTCTGCCATCTCTCTCCCCACATCCACCACTGCTAGCGGCTCACCTCCATCTGCTCAACGCTACTCGCTGTTCACGTCCAACTGCCCAACACCACAATAGTGAATATTCCAACAAAGCCAACCAGCCACAGAATGCACACAGCACAGTCAGTGATTTTCATACAGAGCGCTAGGTGGCGTTACCAACAGCATATTTACACGACGAAATATTTTCTTAAAAATTTTCATCCCCTATTTACTCCCTTGTTGTTGTTGTGGTCTTCAGTCCTGAGACTGGTTTGATGCAGCTCTCCATGCTACTCTATCCTGTGCAAGCTTCTTCATCTCCCAGTACCTACTGCAACCTACATCCTTCTGAATCTGCTTAGTGTATTGATCTCTTGGTCTCCCTCTACGATTTTTACCCTCCACGCTGCCCTCCAATGCTAAATTTGTGATCCCTTGAAGCCTCAGAACATGTCCTACCAACCGATCCCTTCTTCTAGTCAAGTTGTGCCACAAACTTCTCTTCTCCCCAATCCTATTCAACACCTCCTCATTAGTTACGTGATCTACCCACCTTATCTTCAGCATTCTTCTGTAGCACCACATTTCGAAAGCTTCTATTCTCTTCTTGTCCAAACTGGTTATCGTCCATGTTTCACTTCCATACATGGCTACACTCCATACAAATACTTTCAGAAACGACTTCCTGACACTTAAATCTATATTTGATGTTAACAAATTTCTCTTCTTCAGAAACGATTTCCTTGCCATTGCCAGTCTACATTTTATATCCTCTCTACTTCGACCATTATCAGTCATTTTACTCCCTAAATAGCAAAACTCCTTTACTACTTTGTCTCATTTCCTAATCTAATTCCCTCAGCATCCCCCGATTTAATTTGACTACATTCCATTATCCTCGTTTTACTTTTGTTCATGTTCATCTTATATCCTCCTTTCAAGACACTGTCCATTCCGTTCAACTGCTCTTCCAAGTCCTTTGCTGTCTCTGACAGAATTGCAATGTCATCGGCGAACCTCAAAGTTTTTAATCCTTCTCCATGAATTTTAATACCTACTCCGAATTTTTCTTTTGTTTCCTTTACTGCTTGCTCAATATACAGATTGAATAACATCGGGGAGAGGCTACAACCCTGTCTCACTCCTTTCCCAACCACTGCTTCCCTTTCATGCCCCTCGACTCTTATAACTGCCATCTGGTTTCTGTACAAATTGTAAATAGCCTTTCGCTCCCTGTATTTTACCCCTGCCACCTTCAGAATTTGAAAGAGAGTATTCCAGTTAACGTTGTCAAAAGCTTTCTCTAAGTCTACAAATGGTAGAAACGTAGGTTTGCCTTTTCTTAATCTAGCTTCTAAGATAAGTCGTAGGATCAGTATTGCCTCACGTGTCCCAACATTTCTACGGAATGCAAACTGATCTTCCCCGAGGTCGGCTTCTTCTAGTTTTCCAATTCGTCTGTAAAGAATCCGCGTTAGTATTTTGCAGCCGTGGCTTATTAATCTGATAGTTCGGTAATTTTCACATCTGTCAACACTTGCTCTCTTTGGAATTGGAATTATTATATTCTTCTTGAAGTCTGAGGGTATTTCGCCTGTCTCATACATCTTGCTCACCAGATGGAAGAGTTTTGTCAGGACTGGCTCTCCCAAGCCTGTCAGTAGTTCTAATGGAATGTTGTTTCGACTCAGGTCTTTCAGTGCTCTGTCAAACTCTTCACGCAGTATCTTATCTCCCATTTCATCTTCATCTACATCCTCTTCCATTTCCATAATACTGTCCTCAAGTACATCGTCCTTGTATAAACCCTCTATATACTCCTTCCACCTTTCTGCCTTCCCTTCTTTGCTTAGAACTGGGTTGCCATCTGAGCTCTTGATATTCATACAAGTGGTTCTCTTCTCTCCAAAGGTCTCTTTAATTTTCCTGTAGGCAGTATCTATCTTACCCCTAGTGAGACAAGCCTCTACATCCTTACATTTGTCCTCTAGCCATCGCTGCTTAGCCATTTTGCACTTTCTGTCCATCTCATTTTTGAGACGTTTGTATTCCCTTTTGCCTGCTTCATTTACTACATTTTTATATTTTCTCCTTTCATCAATTAAATTCAATATTTCTTCTGTTACCCAAGGATTTCTATTAGCCCTCTTCTTTTTACCTACTTGATCCTCTGCTGCCTTCACTACTTCATCCCTCAGAGCTACCCATTCTTCTTCTACTGTATTTCTTTCCCCCATTCCTGTCAATTGTTCCCTTATGCTCTCCCTGAAACTCTCTACAACCTCTGGTTCTTTCAGTTTATCCAGGTCCCATCTCCTTAAATTCCCACCTTTTTGCAGTTTCTTCAGTTTCAATCTGCAGTTCATAACCAATAGATTGTGGTCAGAATCCACATCTGCCCCTGGAAATGTCTTACAATTTAAAACCTGGTTCCTAAATCTCTGTCTTACCATTATATAATCTATCTGATACCTTTTAGTATCTCCAGGATTCTTCCAGGTATACAACCTTCTTTTATGATTCTTGAACCAAGTGTTAGTTATGATTAAGTTATGCTCTGTGCAAAATTCTACAAGGCGGCTTCCTCTTTCATTTCTTCCCCCCAATCCATATTCACCTACTATGTTTCCTTCTCTCCCTTTTCCTACTGACGAATTCCAGTCACCCATGACTATTAAATTTTCGTCTCCCTTCACTACCTGAATAATTTCTTTTATTTCGTCATACATTTCATCAATTTCTTCATCATCTGCAGAGCTAGTTGGCATATAAACTTGTACTACTGTAGTAGGCATGGGCTTTGTGTCTATCTTGGCCACAATAATGCGTTGACTATGCTGTTTGTAGTAGCTTACCCTCATTCCTATTTTCCTATTCATTATTAAACCTACTCCTGCATTACCCCTATTTCATGTTGTGTTTATAACCCTGTAGTCACCTGACCAGAAGTCTTGTTCCTCCTGCCACCGAACTTCACTAATTCCCACTATATCTAACTTTAACCTATCCATTTCCCTTTTTAAATTTTCTAACCTACCTGCCCGATTAAGGGATCTGACATTCCACGCTCCGATCCGTAGAATGCCAGTTTTCTTTCTCCTGATAACGACGTCCTCTTGAGTAGTCCCCGCCCGGAGATCCGAATGGGGGACTATTTTACCTCCGGAATATTTTACCCAAGAGGACGCCATCATCATTTAATCATACAGTAAAGCTGCATGTCCTCGGGAAAAATTACGGCTGTAGTTTCCCCTTGCTTTCAGCCGTTCGCAGTACCAGCACAGCGAGGCCGTTTTGGTTAATGTTACAAGGCCAGATCAGTCAATCATCCAGACTGTTGCCCCTGCAACTACTGAAAAGGCTGCTGCCCCTCTTCAGGAACCACACGTTTGTCTGGCCTCTCAACAGATACCCCTCCGTTGTGGTTGCACCTACGGTACGGCCATCTGTATCGCTGAGGCACGCAAGCCTCCCCACCAACGGCAAGGTCCATGGTTCATGGGGCTTGAATTTGCAGAAACACACCGAAACATTTTATTTTTTATATCTAAGCGAGAAGTCAAATACCAACTATCAAAGATGTAGCCTTAAAAATGCTTTAGTATTTAATAACGACTGATTTTTAAAAAATGTTCACCAACTATTTTACCCCCTTCAGCTTCCGAAAATGCTAAAATTCGTATTTTTTATTTGTGACAGAGAAACTAAATACCAATTGTCGTGGTTTTACCTTCAAAATTCTCTTAATAACGACATACTATCAAAAAGCCTTTCCTCCCATATATCCGTAAGAGTGGAATCTGGGACAATCCCTTCTTATTCCAATCAAGAACAACTGCCAAGATGAGAAACATGTAAGTAAATATCTTCGGTATAACAAAGCAGCTTAAATCACTTAATAACGGCAAGGCCTCCGGTCCAGATTGTATATCAGCCAGGTTCCTCTCAGAGTATGCTGATAAAATAGCTCCATATTTAGCAATTATATACAACCACACGCTCACAGAAAGATCCGTACCTAAAGACTGGAAAATTGCTCAAGTCAGACCAATACCCAAAAAGCGAAGGATGAGTAATGCGCTGAATTACAGGCCTATATCACTAACATAGATTTGCAGTAGGGTTTTGGAACATATACTGTATTCGAACGTTATGAAGTACCTCGAAGAAAACGATTGACACATGGTCAGCACGGTTTCAGAAAATAACGTTCTTTTGAAACACAACTGATAAGCGCTATTAACAGGGGATGTGAAACTAATTACGTATTTTTAGATTTTCAGAAGGCTTTCGACACCGTTCCTCACAAGCGTCTTCTAACAAACTGCGTGCCTACGGAGTATCGCCTCAGTTGTGCGACTGGATTCGTGATTTCCTGTCAGAAAGGTCACAGTTCGTAGTAATAGACGGAAAGTCATCGAGTAAAACAGAAGCAATATCCGGCGTTCACCAAGCAAGTGTTATAGGCCCTCTGTTGTCCCTGATCTATATTAACGACATAGCAGACAATCTGAGTAGGCGTCTTAGATTGTTTGCAGATGATGCTGTGATCTTGTAAAGTCATCAGATGATCAAAACGACGTGCCAAATGATTTACATAAGATATCTGTGTGGTGCGAAAAGTGGCAATTGACCCTGAATAAAGATGTGTGAAGTTATTCACATGAGTACTAAAAGAAATCAGATAAATTTCGATTACGCGGTAAGTCATAGAAATTTGAAGACTGTAAATTCAGATAAACACTTAGGGATTACATTTACAAATAACCTAAATTGGAGCGATCACATACATAATATTGTGGGTAGAGCAAACCAAAGACTGCGACTCATTGGCAGAACACTTGGAAGGTGCAACAGGTGTACTAAAGAGACTGCTTACACCACGCTTGTCCGCCCTATTCTGGAGTGTTGCTGTGCGGTGTGGGATCCGCATCAGGTGGGACTGACGGATGACATCGTAAAAGTACAAAGAAGGGCAGCTCGTTTTGTATTATCGCGAAATAGGGGAGATAGTGTCACAGACATGATATCTGGAGTGGCAATCATTAAAACAAAGGCGTTTTTCGTTGCTACGGGATCTTATCGTGAGATTTCAATCACCAGTTTTCTCCTCCGATTGCGAAAACAATCTGTTGGCACCCACCTACATAGGGAGAAATGATCATCACGATAAAATAGGAGAAATCAGAGCTCGCACAGAAAAATTGAAGTGCTCGTTTTTCCCGCGTGCCGTTCGAGAGTGGAACGGTAGAGAGACAGCTTGAAGGTGATTCATTGAACCCTGTGCCAGGCACTTTATTGTGAACAGCAGAGTAATCACGTAGATGTAGAAACGATGATTCACACCCTGTCCAAACTTCAAGTTTCTATCCTTAGCGGTCGGGGCTGGCCGACGATGAGTGAGTGAGTCGTTCAGTTAACCAGTCAGTGAGAACAGTGGCTGGTTGGTCGGTTCGGGGAAGAGACCAAACAGCAGTATACCGCGGATTTTAGGTAAAAACCTATTTTGTTCCTGAGTTCCTATTTGCATAAAAATTTGTACTTACGCGTTTCATGACTATTTACACTTAATAGCGTTAATTCTATAGGGCCTAAAAAAACCTATTTCGACGTTAGTGCCTATTTCTGCCTATTTAGGCTTTAATATCCTAAAAAGTGCCTATTTCATCATATAAGACAGTGGCTCCAAGTTTTTCCACACTATACGACAGACGGAAAAAAATATTTTCTACCCAGCGTGCAGCAAGGTGGCTAGTTGATATGCGCTCATGCTTCGTATTTGCCTAACATTTCGGTCTTTTTTTCTTTTTTTATGTCGCTATCCCTGTTAATACCAAATACTCTTTATAAGTGTTTTATTATTCATATGCAAAAAATAGATCACGAATCATTAGGTTATATCCTATTTTTTTTTCTAAGCTCCAATTTGCATATAAGTTGGTACTTACGCGTTTCATGACTAACTAAACAGAACACCGTCAGTTCTATAGGACCTAAACTTGCGTATTTCGACGTTGACGCCTAATTTTGCCTATTTCGGCATCAAAATCCTAAAAAGTACCTTTTTCGCTAATCTAACAGAGTTCTTGTGTTTTCAAAGATTAGAAAAAGGAATTAAACTTAGGGCTTTACGTCTCGTCGAAGGCGAAGGTCGTTAGAGACTGTTTACAATTCCTTTGCTTGCCTTACTACCAACAGCACTCGGCACGGTTGAATGGTCATCCATCCAAGTATGCGCCGACCTTCGGTGAGCGAATGGGAACCGGTCAGAGATTTGAGTTACACATTAGAATCGAACGTGGGAGTACTAAATGTTATATTTGAAAATATGTCGTTCATAGGATTCTGGCCAGCTGTATATTTTCGCAAAGAAACGGTTTCACAGGCCTTAAGCTGAGCACGGATTAAAAAATCACAATGTTAATGGTAGACGCCCTCTGTAGCTAAATTACTGCCCTTCGCGCATTTTCTCGCTGCTGTCTACAGGCAGTCCTATCAAACTACTGTTTCGTGAAAGGTGTTATACGTGAATTTTCCGGTTCGAAAAATAATTTGCCAGTAGTGAGATGTTTTCATCTGAAGCTCCAGTAGATTCCATTCGCTTGTTCAGAAGGGGCGGCCGTCTGTCAGGTGCCGTATGTCCAGCAACGAGGACGGTACTTCCCCTACCGCTCCCATACACCGCAGACAAAAAAAAAAAAAAAAAAAAAAAAAAAAGCAAAAAACAAAAAAAACTACTCATCGTTGACTTTTTTCCAGCGACAAGAAATCAGTACATTGTGTAGCGACCGACGTGTTCAGTGTTCCTGAATTTCTAAGTGCAAAATAACTCAGCAAGCAAATGGAATCGCACATAAAGCAAATGTTGAACGAAAGTCAAAATTGAAGCAAACTCTTTTAACCAATAAATCTGGTGAATCCTCCGGAAAAAAAAGAAAAAAGTTCTGCAGTGATTTGTGTCATGCACTTGTGGCAGCAAACATCCCCTTTCGGAAACTAGAAAACCCTATTTTCAGAGGTTTTCTTGAGAAGTACTGCCATCAGTCTATTCCTGCAGAGTCAACTTTACGTAAGAATTATGTGGATTCAGCTTACAATGCTGAGAATCTTGTATATGGATTTCTGTGGATGAAACTACGGACAGTCTTGGCCGTTACATTGAAAACGTGATTATTGGCAAGCTAGATCCAGATGCTCCATCCAGAGCTCATTTGATTTACTCAAAACAGCTTGCAAAAACTAACCAACAAACAATAGCACAGTTTGTGAACAATGGGCTTAAGGTGCTGTACCCAAACGGAGTGGATGAGAATAAGGTGCTTCTGGCCGCCACCGATGCTGCTGCATACATGACAGCAGCGTTTCAACTATTAAAAGTATTCTACCCATTGATGCTGCACGTAACTTGTGTAGTGCATAGGATCAACCGCATAGCAGAGCAAGTAAGGCTACAATTTCCTAAAGTAAATAAAATAATATCTATGGCGAAGCAAATTTTTGGTAAGGCGCCATCAAGAATACAGTCATTCAAAGAACAGCTTCCAGATGTCCCACTGCCGCCAGAGCCTGTTGTCACCCGCTGGGGCACGTGGCTGATAGCAGCAGAATACTATAGTACGCGTCTCTCAGTTGTCCAGAAGGTGGTTGAAAATATACCGGAGGATGCTGCACCCGTAAGTGCAGCAATGGAGTTACTCAAAGATTCTTCTTTAAAACGGGACTTATCTTACATTAGGGCCCACTACACATTTATGGCAAGAATAATTTGACAATTAGAAGGCTCAGGGAGGCCTATCTACGACAATATTTCTTTGCTTGAATAAGTCAAATTAATGAAGTGCCAGGTGAAGTAGGGGAAAAAGTACGGGCAAAAATGCAAACGGTTTTGCAGAAGAACACTGGCCTGAAGGAGTTGTGTGCAGCTGGCGACATACTTAGTGGAAAACCCAGCACCCCTGACTGCAGCATTCCTGTCCAACCTGAAGTAAGCCCCTGTCACATCTGCTGATGTAGAACGTTCTTTTTCAGCCTATAAATTGATTCTGACTGACAAGCGCCACGGTTATTCACTAGAAAACCTAGAAAAGAGTTTGGTTATTTATTGTGAAGCGAACTATGGTCAGAATACGTGAAACTACGAATGTATTAATTAAACCATTGCCACATCTTTTTTACGCAGATTTATCTTGCAGGAACTCAAAAATATTTGGAGTTATGTTGAACATTAATGTTGTAGATTGCTGTGCTCTGTAGCTGTGTAAGTAATCATCCTCCTTGTTTTAATGACTAATAATATGTTCATACTGTCAACACTGTGTATTTTAATTAATTTTTATTTTCTCTGCATCTTTTTATTACAGCCTATTGTAGGTTTTATATAGCCTAAATGAACTACTGAAGCAGCTTATTTTAGGTGCCTAAACACACTTTTTTACGACCTAAAAATCCGTGGTGTAGTCATCGGTCTCATCGGTTTAGGGAAAGACGGGGAAGGAAATCGGACGTGCCCTTTCAGAGGAACCATCCCGGCATTTGCCTGGACTGATTTAGGGAAATCACGGAAAACCTAAACCAGGATGGCCGGAAGCGGGATTGAACCGTCGTCCTCCCGAATGCGAGTCCTGTGTGCTGACCACTGCGCCACCTCGCTCGGTGTGTCAGAACAGTGCCTTTTACTCTTATTTTGTACGAATGCATGGTGATGTCTGTTCTTTCGGACATGGACCGGGGGCTGCAGAGATACTCCGGGCAGCTGCAATAACGCTGTGTGCCAGGTGGCGCAGTAGGTTAACGCACACGCCTAGTAAGCAGCGGGCACGGTAGCTCAGCGTGTTCGGTCAGAGAGCCGGTTGGCCTCTGCAATAAAAAACACCGAGTGGAAGGATCAACAAAACGAACTTTAACGGATGTCATGTGACGTCCGCAACGACCAAACACGATAGAAAAAAAGTAATCAGGAGGTCCCAGGTTCGAATCCCAGTCGGGTATACATTTTCACTCGTCGTCGCTGATACCGCACAAAGTCCCGATGCAGCTGACATCACTCATCGCTTCCCTTATCTTTCCTTTCTCCAACTTTCACCTTCAATTTACATTTACATTTCTTATTTTATCAGAACAATTTTATCAGACTTCAAGAAGAATATAATAATTCCAATCCCAACGAAAGCAGGTGCTGACAGATGTGAAAATTACCGAACTATCAGTTTAATAAGTCACGGCTGCAAAATACTAACACGAATTCTTTACAGGCGAATGCAAAAACTAGTAGAAGCGGACCTCGGGGAAGATCAGTTTGCATTCCGTAGAAATATCGGAACACGTGAGGCTCACAAAAATGGCTCTGAGCACTATGGGACTTAACATCTACGGTCATCAGTCCCCTAGAACTTAGAACTACTTAAACCTAACTAACCTAAGGACATCACACAACACCCAGTCATCACGGGGCAGAGAACACGTGAGGCAATACTGACCCTACGACTTATGTTAGAAGCTAGACTAAGGAAAGGCAAACCTACGTTTCTAGCATTTGTAGACTTAGAGAAAGCTTTTGACAATGTTGACTGGAATACTCTCCTTCAAATTCTGAAGGTGGTAGGGGTAAAATACAGGGAGCGAAAGGGTATTTACAATTTGTACACAAACCAGATGGCAGTTATAAGAGTTGAGGGATATTAAAGGGAAGCGGTGGTTGGGAAGGGAGTGAGACAGGGTTGTAGCCTCTCCCCGATGTTACTCAATCTGTATATTGAGCAAGCAGTGAAGGAAACAAAAGAAAAATTTGGAGTAGGTATTAAAATCCACGGAGAAGAAATAAAAACTTTGAGGTACGCCGATGACATTGTAATTCTGTCAGAGACAGCAAAAGACTTGGAAGAACAGTTGAACGAAATGGATAGTGTGTTGAAAAGAGGATATACGATGAACATGAACAAAAGTAAAACGAGGATAATGGAATGTAGTCGAATTAAGTCAGGTGATGCTGAGGGAATTAGATTAGGAAATGAGACACTTAAAGTAGTAAGGGAGTTTTGCTATTTGGGGAGCAAAATAACTGTTGATGGTCGAAGTAGAGAGGATATCAAATGTAGACTGTCAGTGGCAAGGAAAGCGTTTCTGAAGAAGAGAAATTTGTTAACATCGAGTATTGGTTTAAGTGTCACGAAGTCGTTTCTGAAAGTATTTGTATGGAGTGTAGCCATGTACGGAAGTGAAATGTGGACGATAAATAGTTTAGACAAGAAGAGAATAGAAGGTTTGGAAATGTGGTGCTACAGAAGAATGCTGAAGATTAGATGGGTAGATCACATAACTAATGAGGAGGAATTCAACAGAATTGGGGAGGAGTTTGTGGCACAACTTGACTAGAAGAAGGAACCGGTTGGTAGGACATGTTCTGAGGCATCAAGGGATCACAAATTTAGCATTGGAGGGCAGCTCGGAGGGTAAAAATCGTAGAGGAAGACCAGGAGATGAATACACTAAGCAGATTCAGAAGGATGTAGGTTGCTGTAGGTACTGGGAGATGAAGAAGCTTGCACAGGATAGAGTAGCATGGAGAGCTGCATCAAACCAGTCTCAGGACTGAAGACCACAACAACAACAACAACAACAACAACAACAGTACACCTATTATCTTTAACATTCTTCTGTAGCATCAGATGTCAAACGCTCCCATTCTGTTCTATTCCGGTTTTCCCATACTCCACGTTTCACTATCGTTCACTGCTGTGCTCCGAACTGAATTCTCAGAAATTTCTTCCTGAACGTCGATGTCTGAAGTAGTAGTAGACGTCTCATGGCCAGCAATGCTGTCTTTGCCAATACTAGTCTGCTTTTTATGCCCTCCTTGGTGTGTCAGTCATATCTTTTTTGCTTCCTTCACTTCCTGTCACTAATTTGATATTAAGTACACTCCTGGAAACTGAAATAAGAACACCGTGAATTCATTGTCCCAGGAAGGGGAAACTTTATTGACACATTCCTGGGGTCAGATACATCACATGATCACACTGACAGAACCACAGGCACATAGACACAGGCAACAGAGCATGCACAATGTCGGCACTAGTACAGTGTATATCCACCTTTCGCAGCAATGCAGGCTGCTATTCTCCCATGGAGACGATCGTAGAGATGCTGGATGTAGTCCTGTGGAACGGCTTGCCATGCCATTTCCACCTGGCGCCTCAGTTGGACCAGCGTTCGTGCTGGACGTGCAGACCGCGTGAGACGACGCTTCATCCAGTCCCAAACATGCTCAATGGGGGACAGATCCGGAGATCTTGCTGGCCAGGGTAGTTGACTTACACCTTCTAGAGCACGTTGGGTGGCACGGGATACATGCGGACGTGCATTGTCCTGTTGGAACAGCAAGTTCCCTTGCCGGTCTAGGAATGGTAGAACGATGGGTTCGATGACGGTTTGGATGTACCGTGCACTATTCAGTGTCCCTCGACGATCACCAGTGGTGTACGGCCAGTGTAGGAGATCGCTCCCCACACCATGTGCCTCGGTCGTATGCAGTCCTGATTGTGGCGCTCACCTGCACGGCGCCAAACACGCATACGACCATCATTGGCACCAAGGCAGAAGCGACTCTCATCGCTGAAGACGACACGTCTCCATTCGTCCCTCCATTCACGCCTGTCGCGACACCACTGGAGGCGGGCTGCACGATGTTGGGGCGTGAGCGGAAGACGGCCTAACGGTGTGCGGGACCGTAGCCCAGCTTCATGGAGACGGTTGCGAATGGTCCTCGCCGATACCCCAGGAGCAACAGTGTCCCTAATTTGCTGAGAAGTGGCGGTGCGGTCCCCTACGGCACTGCGTTGGATCCTACGGTCTTGGCGTGCATCCGTGCGTCGCTGCGGTCCGGTCCCAGGTCGACGGGCACGTGCACCTTCCGCCGACCACTGGCGACAACATCGATGTACTGTGGAGACCTCACGCCCCACGTGTTGAGCAATTCGGCGGTACGTCCACCCGGCCTCCCGCATGCCCACTATACGCCCTCGCTCAAAGTCCGTCAACTGCACATACGGTTCACGTCCACGCTGTCGCGGCATGCTACCAGTGTTAAAGACTGCGATGGAGCTCCGTATGCCACGGCAAACTGGCTGACACTGACGGCGGCGGTGCACAAATGCTGCGCAGCTAGCGCCATTCGACGGCCAACACCGCGGGTCCTGGTGTGTCCGCTGTGCCGTGCGTGTGATCATTGCTTGTACAGCCCTCTCGCAGTGTCCGGAGCAAGTATGGTGGGTCTGACACACCGGTGTCAATGTGTTCTTTTTTCCATTTCCAGGAGTGTATTTTGTCGGATGGGGTGGGCAGCAGTCTGCGGTTGTTTGCTGGTGATGCCACGCTTTACGGTAAGGTGTCCAAGTTCAGTGACTCTAGGAGGATATAAGACGACTTGGACGAAATTTCTATTTGGGTGATGAATGGCAGATAGCTCAAAATGTGGAAACGTGTAATTTAATGGGGATGAGTGAGAAAAACAAACCTGTAATGTTCGGATACAACATTAGTAGTCAAATAACTTCCGGGAATTCGGCCATGTAACGCTTTCAGCGACCGCCGATATTTCGGCGGGAGAACACGCCGCCATTTTCAAGGCAAACTGCAACGAACAGGCGCCGTACATGCAAATTTAAAACCTCGGTTTTCGGACAGAAGCAGGAAAGATACCACACACACTGAACACTAGTGCCACCAAAGATGACCAAAGTCATAGCTATCGATAGTGAGACTACGTACTTGCAAGTTAGGTAACATTATCCCTCTGTTTTTTGACAAGGGAGAGAGCCGGATTCCAAACAGAGTTTAAACAAAAACCTCCATCCCTGTTAACAAGGTTGCTCGCTAATTTAATCTCAACTGCCTCCCTAAATAGAGCTGGACGTGCATGCCAATATCTCGGTGTTATTATATAACATGGGGTGACCAGTAGCCAAGCAATGATCGGCAACAACAGATCTACTTGGCTGCTGTAATCGTGTGTGCCGTTTATGCTCAGTACATCTGTCCTCCACGGTTCTCATAGTTTGACCAATATATGCCACGCCGCAGCTACAAGGCGTGCGATATACACCCGCCTTACGCAGTCCAAGATAATCCTTAACAGAACTCAAAAGTGTTCTAATTTTAGATGGAGGTCGGAAAACACATTTCACGTAGTATTTCCGTTAAATACCACCGATCTTGTTGGACGTGTTTCCTACGTAAGGCAAAAAGGCAGTAGACTTAGGTGTCGTCTCAGGATTATCATCAATCACCCGATGTACAGTTGGTCGATAGCGCAACGCCCGTTCAATCTTTCTATCACTATAACCATTTTGACGAAATGTAACTTCAAGATGGGACAGCTCAGCTGGCAAAGTCTCAGCGTCAGAAACGACATGTGCCCTGTGTACCGAGGTACGAAGTACCCCTTCACGCTGAGCCGAATGATGACAACTATTAGCTTGTAAGTACAAGTCGGTGTGAGTACGTTTCCTGTAGACTGCATGTCCCAATGATCCATCATCCTTCCTCCTAACCAACACGTCGAGAAAGGGAAGGCAACCATCCTCTTCCACATCCATCGTAAAACGAATGTTCGGGTGGATCGAGTTCAGATGTTCTAGAAAGACATTCAAATTCTCCCTGCCGGCCGCGGTGGTCTAGCGGTTCTGGCACTGCAGTCCGGAACCGCGGGACTGCTACGGTCGCAGGTTCGAATCCTGCCTCGGGCATGGGTGTGTGTGATGTCCTTAGGTTAGTTAGGTTTAAGTAGTTCTAACTTCTAGGGGACTTATGACCTAAGATGTTGAGTCCCATAGTGCTCAGAGCCATTTGAACCATTTGAACCAAATTCTCCCTACCGTGAGGCCAAACAACGAAGGTATCGTCAACGTATCTAAAGAAACAGGCGGGTTTTAAAGGCGCCGACTCCAATGCACGTTCCTCGAAGTCTTCCATAAACAAATTTGCGATCACAGGAGACAACGGACTACCCATCGCAACTCCATCTGTCTGCTCGTAATACTGGTCATTAAATAAAAAGTAAGTGGATGTCAACACATGCCGAAAGAGATTAGTTAAATCAGCACCAAACCTGGCTTCAATTAACCGCAACGAATCAGACAGAGGGATACGAGTGAAGAGCTTCCTCTTCACTCATTAAAATATCAGAGTCATTCAACCGCAATCCCCCAAAACGACGTAAAAAATCAGCTGAGTTCCTAATACACTCCTGGAAATGGAAAAAAGAACACATTGACACCGGTGTGTCAGACCCACCATACTTGCTCCGGACACTGCGAGAGGGCTGTACAAGCAATGATCACACGCACGGCACAGCGGACACACCAGGAACCGCGGTGTTGGCCGTCGAATGGTGCTAGCTGCGCAGCATTTGTGCACCGCCGCCGTCAGTGTCAGCCAGTTTGCCGTGGCATACGGAGCTCCATCGCAGTCTTTAACACTGGTAGCATGCCGCGACAGCGTGGACGTGAACCGTATGTGCAGTTGACGGACTTTGAGCGAGGGCGTATAGTGGGCATGCGGGAGGCCGGGTGGACGTACCGCCGAATTGCTCAACACGTGGGGCGTGAGGTCTCCACAGTACATCGATGTTGTCGCCAGTGGTCGGCGGAAGGTGCACGTGCCCGTCGACCTGGGACCGGACCGCAGCGACGCACGGATGCACGCCAAGACCGTAGGATCCTACGCAGTGCCGTAGGGGACCGCACCGCCACTTCCCAGCAAATTAGGGACACTGTTGCTCCTGGGGTATCGGCGAGGACCATTCGCAACCGTCTCCATGAAGCTGGGCTACGGTCCCGCACACCGTTAGGCCGTCTTCCGCTCACGCCCCAACATCGTGCAGCCCGCCTCCAGTGGTGTCGCGACAGGCGTGAATGGAGGGACGAATGGAGACGTGTCGTCTTCAGCGATGAGAGTCGCTTCTGCCTTGGTGCCAATGATGGTCGTATGCGTGTTTGGCGCCGTGCAGGTGAGCGCCACAATCAGGACTGCATAGACCGAGGCACACAGGGCCAACACGCGGCATCATGGTGTGGGGAGCGATCTCCTACACTGGCCGTACACCACTGGTGATCGTCGAGGGGACACTGAATAGTGCACGGTACATCCAAACCGTCATCGAACCCATCGTTCTACCATTCCTAGACCGGCAAGGGAACTTGCTGTTCCAACAGGACAATGCACGTCCGCATGTATCCCGTGCCACCCAACGTGCTCTAGAAGGTGTAAGTCAACTACCCTGGCCAGCAAGATCTCCGGACCTGTCCCCCATTGAGCATGTTTGGGACTGGATGAAGCGTCGTCTCACGCGGTCTGCACGTCCAGCACGAACGGTGGTCCAACTGAGGCGCCAGGTGGAAATGGCATGGCAAGCCGTTCCACAGGACTACATCCAGCATCTCTACGATCGTCTCCATGGGAGAATAGCAGCCTGCATTGCTGCGAAAGGTGGATATACACTGTACTAGTGCCGACATTGTGCATGCTCTGTTGCCTGTGTCTATGTGCCTGTGGTTCTGTCAGTGTGATCATGTGATGTATCTGACCCCAGGAATGTGTCAATAAAGTTTGTCCTTCCTGGGACAATGAATTCACGGTGTTCTTATTTCAATTTCCAGGAGTGTATAATGTTCACACCGACCTACTTGTGTACTCAACAGAGAAGCAAGATGCTTGGCTACACGATATGTCGGAGCGCCGATGTTACTCACTATAGGACGGAAAGGAACGCCTTCCTTGTGAGCCTTCGGAAGGCCATATAACCTAGGGGGAACAGCACTATGGGTATTGGTAGTGTCCTGCGACAAACCACTTTTCTTCAGGAGGCTGTTGGTCTTTCTCTCAACACTTTTTGTGGGGTCAGCATCGATTCTGCGATACGCCGAATCAGATAGTAAACGTCGCATGTTTTGTACATAATTATGTTTATTTAAAACAACGGTGGCATTGCCCTTGTCCGCAGGTAAAATAACAATACTAGGATCAACTTTGACAGAGCGTAAAGCAGCCCTCTCTGCTACTGTTACGTTACTCTCGTGTGGACGAGCCCTAGTCAAAACACGGCATGCCTCCCTCCTAACCTCCTCTGCAGCGTCAGGAGGTAGTTTGCAAACTGCCTGTTCAATTGAACTAATAAAATCAGCTACCGGCAAACTCTTCGGTGTGGGTGCAAAATTTAAACCCTTGCCTAGCACGGATAAGGATGCGTCGTCAAAAAAAAAAATGGCTCTGAGCACTATGGGACTCAACTGCTGTGGTCATCAGTCCCCTAGAACTTAGAACTAATTAAACCTAACTAACCTAAGGACATCACACACATCCATGCCCGAGGCAGGATTCGAACCTGCGACCGTAGCAGCAGCGCGGCTCCGGACTGGAGCGCCTAGAACCGCACGACCACCGCGGCCGGCATGCGTCGTCAAAAGATTTCTCTGTGAGATTAATCACAGAACGTCGAGATATAACATCCGACTCCGCGCGATGAAAACGTTCAAACTTTGCCAAATGCCGGGCAGTGCCGGAGTTGTATTCGCAGTCAGCTTGAGTCCATGAGGCACCGTCCAACCAATCCCAAGTGAAATCAGACACTTCAGATGCTGCCATTAAATGAAAACGATACAATTCTTTGGAAACAGAATCCAAACGTCGACGAGTGAAACGAATCCTTTCGCGAACAAGAGCCAAGCCGGCACGTTGCTTGATGCGATTGGTGGCAGGAGAATTAATATAAGCTTGGCAAATGTTGGGACATGATTTTCTTCACGACACCTCAATAAAAACGACAAAGCACATTGCAGGCTAACTCGACAGCTACGAAGCATGTACGCCGCCTGTCCGTTGCAGTTTGCCCTGAAAATGGCGTGGTGTTCTCCCGCCGAAATATCGGCGGTCGCTGAAAGCGTTACCTGGCCGAATTCCCGGAAGTTATTTGAAAGTTATATACGCCAGGAGAAACTCAGGTCTCAGCACTGTGTCCTGCCTGACACAGTAACGCAGTAAAACATCTGCCAGTAACGTTTCAGAGGTATGAAATGTAACGAGAATGTGAGGATTTTGGTAGGAACACAAAAGTTTTGTCTCAAGTACAGATAGTGTTGAGGATCAGTGGACAAAGTTCAAAACCATCGTACAATATGCGTTAGATGAGTATGTGCCAAGCATAAGAGATGGAAAAGAGCCACCGTGGTACAACAACCGAGTTAGAAAACTGCTGCGGAAGCAAAGGGAACTTCACAACAAACATAAACATAGCAAAAGTTTTGTAGACAAACAAAAATTACGGAAACGAAATGTAGTGTGAGGAGGGTAATGCGAGAGACGTTCAATGAATTCGAAAGTAAAGTTCTATGTACTGACTTGGCAGAAAATCCTAAGAAATTTTGGTCTTACGGCAAAGCGGTAGGTGGATCAAAACAAAATGTCCAGACACTCTGTGACCAAAATGGTACTGAAACAGAGGATGACAGACTAAAGGCCGAAATACTAAATGTCTTTTTCCAAAGCTGTTTCACACAGGAAGGCTGCACTGTAGTTCCTTCTCTAGATTGTCATACAGATGACAAAATGGTAGATATTGAAATAGATGACAGAGGGATGGAAAAACAATTAAAATCGCTCAAAAGAGGAAAGGCCGCTGGACCTGATGGGATACCAGTTGCCCCCCTTCTTGCAGCGATGTAGCGTAGGTGTCTAGAAGAGCGTAGCGTTCCAAAGGATTCGAAAAGGCCACAGGTCATCCCCGTTTACAAGAAGCGACTTCGAACAGATGTGCAGAACTATAGACCTATATCTCTAACGGCGATCAGTTGTAGAATTTTGGAACACGTATTATGTTCGAGTATAATGACTTTTCTGGAGACTAGAAATCTACTCTGTAGGAATCAGCACGGGTTTAGAAAAAGACGATCGTGTGAAATCCAGCTCGCGCTATTCGTCCACGAGACTCAGAGGGCCATAGACACGGGTTCCCAGGTAGATGCCGTGTTTCTTGACTTCCGCAAGGCGTTCGATACAGTTCCCCACAGTCGTTTAATGAACAAAGTAAGAGCATATGGACTATCAGACCAATTGTGTGATTGGATTGAAGAGTTCCTAGATAACAGAACGCAGCATGTCATTCTCAATGGAGAGAAGTAAGAGTGATTTCGGGTGTGCCGCAGGGGAGTGTCGTAGGACCGTTGCTATTCACAATATACATAAATGACCTTGTGGATGACATCGGAAGTTAACTGAGGCTTTATGCAGGTGATGCTGTGGTATATCGAGAGGTTGTAACAAGGGAAAATTGTACTGAAATGCAGGAGGATCTGCAACGAATTGACGCATGGTGCAGGGAATGGCAACTGAATCTCAATGTAGACAAGTGTAATGTGCTGCGAATACATAGAAAGAAAGATCCCTTATCATTTAGGTACAAAATAGCAGGTCTGCAACTGGAAGCAGTTAATTCAATAAATTATCTGGGAGTACGCATTAGGAGTGATTTAAAATGGAATGACCATATAAAGTTGATCGTCAGGAAAGCAGATGCCAGATTGAGATCATTGGAAGAATCCTAAGGAAATGCAGTCTGAAAACAAAGGAAGTAGGTTACAGTATACTTGTTCGCCCACTGCTCGAATACTCCTCAGCAGTGTGGGATACGTACCAGATAGGGTTGATAGAAGAGATAGAGAAGATCCAACGGAGAGCAGCGCGCTTCGTTACAGGATCATTTAGTAATCGCGAAAGCGTTACGGAGATGATAGATAAACTCCAGTGGAAGACTCTGCAGGAGAGACGCTCAGTAGCTTTTGTTAAAGTTTCGAGAACATACCTTCGCCGAGGAGTCAAGCAGTATATTGCTCCCTCCTACGTATCTCTCGCGAAGAGACCGTGAGAATAAAATCAGGGAGATTAGAGCCCACACAGAAGCATACCGACAATCCTTCTTTCGACGAACAATACGAGACTGGAATAGAAGGGAGAATCGATAGAGGTACTCAAGGTGCCCTTCGCCACACACCGTCAGATAGCTTGCGGAGTATGGATGTAGATGTAGATGTAGACAGGTGAATGGTCGACTTCGGTTTATTGCGAGAATTTTAGGAAAGCGTGTTTTATCTGTAAAGAGCACCGCATTTAGGACGCCTGGTGCGACCTGTTCTTCAATACTGATCGAGTGTTTGGGATCCGACGGATCACGGTTCTCTGAATTCTTCGCAGCGTAGCTGCATCCGGAGTTACGAGAAAAGCGGGAGTGTTTCGAGATTCGTGGGCAGAGTGGAATGTGGGTGGCGGTGTAAGTGCGGCCGCAGGAAGAAACCCGGGAGATTCAGGTCAGGCGCGGCCGCCGGAGGCCATACAACCGAACCTTCACGATTGATCCATTTCCCGGGGAAGGCTCTGTTTTAAACACCGTCGTACTTTGCTTCCGAAGTGTGCAGGTGCAGATGAACACAAACTGCAGAGAAGGACAACCACACACAGTAGTCCAGCTCACTGTAAATGTCTGTTCAAAACAACAGGCATTTTAACTGCACCGACTGAGGATGTTTACGAATCCGTTGTACACAACAAAACTGACGTTGATATTGTAAGTAGGCTGTTTAGGTTTTTATGTTGGTAACGCCACGCAGCGCTCTGTATGAAAATCACTGGCTGTGCTGTGTGAAGGCTGTGGCTGGTTGGACTCACTGTTGGAATATTCACTTGTGCAGTGTTGGGCAGTTGGATGTAGAGATGGGCAAACTGAAGCACGTAAGTGTTTCGAAACAAATGAAACAGTACAATGTAATGTTTCCATACGGTGTTTCGAAACAGTGAAACAGTTTGTGTTTCGCAATTTTGTGACATGATGACATGTTGGAGACCGTGGCTGTTGTTTGAAGACAAATGTTGATGGTGTTAGGACAGCAACCAGCCACAAATTTACTTTGAGTTCCTTTATTCAAAGGAAACCGTTACCGAAACTTCATGGCAGATTAAAACTGTGTGCCCGACCGAGACTCGAAATCGGGACCTTTGCCTTTCGCGGGCAAGTGCCCTACCAACTGAGCTACCCAAGCACGACTCACGCCCGGTACTCACAGCTTTACTTCTGCCAGTACCTCGTCTTCTACCTACCAAACTTTACAGAAGCTCTCCTGCGAACCTTGCAGAACTAGCACTCCTGAAAGAAAGGAAATTGCGGAGACATGGCTTAGCCACAGCCTGGGGTATGTTTCCAGAATGAGATTTTCACTCTGCAGCGGAGTGTGGTACTGCTAGAATTGAGGCAGATAGGACGGGTCGTGAGTCGTGCTTGGGTAGCTCAGTTGGTAGGGCACTTGCCCGCGAAAGGCAAAGGTCCCGAGTTCGAGTCTCGGTCCGGCACACAGTTTTAATCTGCCAGGAAGTTTCATATCAGCGCACACTCCGCTGCAGAGTGAAAATCTCATTCTGGAAACCGTTACCGGTTTCGAATCGTTGTGATTCATCATCAGACGGTTTACACGCTTTCTTTATGACATTTCGTGTGTTTTTGTAGATTAATTGTCCTAAAATATAAGTAAAACATAATTATAAACACGCCACACACAGATGGTTGCCTTACAGATTTTCGTTGCATGTGACTTACGTGAAACGTCGGTTTGGAGTGTTTGTTTTCATAAGGTTCGTCCAATCGATGTAAATGCATTCCCACTGCATCCTCAATTTGCCAAGCAAGCCAGTACACGTTCAAACAATGTTTGGCATTTTACCCCACTTTGAGCAGACGCTAATGGGGGCCCACATTTCAGTCGAAGTGTTCGTACGCTTCTCAACAGATTCGGTGACCGATGGATTGCTAGAGGCGGACCAATTCCGTGGCCTCCACGCTCTCCTGACCTCAACCCTCTTGACTTTCATTTATGGGGGCATTTGAAAGCTCTCGTCTACGCAACCCCGGCACCAAATGCAGAGACTCTTCGTGCTCGTATTGTGGACGGCTGTGATACAATACGCCATTCTCCAGGGCTGCATCAGCGCATCAGGGATTCCGTGCGACGGAGGGTGGATGCACGTATCCTCGCTAACGGAGGACATTTTGAACATTTCCTGTAACAAAGTGTTTGAACTCACGCTGGTACGTCCTGTTGCTGTGTGTTTCCATTCCATGATTAATGTGATTTAAAGAGAAGTAATAAAATGAGCTCTAACATGGAAAGTAAGCGTTTCCGGACACATGTCCACATAACATATTTAATAAACCTACACATTTTATCATCTTGAATGTCTACCGTATAAGTATGTCCAAATAAACACAAATGAGGTGCGAGAGCGCTAATCATATCGCCGAAAGTATGAAACTATCACTTAGGCGTCTTGGCAGTTTCGTATTTCCTGCAGCAAATGCGCTGCTTTCGTGTCGTGTGAGTTTCACACTTTTCAATTGGCTGAGGACAACCATAGCTGAAGACAGAAGAACCACCACGAACGGAACTGGAGGTGGGAGCAAACTGCAGAAACAACGGATATGCTACTGGGATTCCCACATTCCGTTAATATGGGTAATATACCCATCCTGCTAATTTCCATGCACACAAAGGGAATCATTGTGGATAACAGGCACAGTGACTATAGACTCACAAATAATGCCAATTAATTCGAATAAATAACAAAATATAACAGAAAAAAATTTTGTATTTCAAGGTGTTTCGAACCGTTACTATAAATTCACCATGCTTCCCAGCCCTTCCCATACACCATTACACTGTATGTGATATGCCAAACAGAATGCTTGCAATTATACTTACATCAGATTTATGTATATGTCTAATAACTGTCACTCTACGCCTTTTTTTATTCAAAATGTTGTAGGCTTACTTGCGTTTCTTAATGTGATTCCTGAACATGAATAGAGAAGCGTATGTAATAAAAAAGTGTAATTTAACTGAATGATTTTCACATATTTATTATTTTGAATGTGAATAGTATGCGTTGTTTTATTGTTTGGTTAGTGTTTATAAAACAGATGTTACGCCATTTCGGAATAGGACAGTCAGCTAGAAACGAAGCTTTATTTTCGAATATCTTATTCTTCTTGCTATTGCTTGTCAAAAAGATTTCGACACTTTTGAAAGTGTTTCATGAAGTGGTATGTTGTGTTTCAGTACCTGTGCCGAGCCCGAATCTCGTCCGACACAGAGCGGAATGAAACATCGCTGTTTCGATACAATTAGTCCGTTCCAAGCACAGGTGGACTGAAACAGCCTTATTTTGAAACAACGATACAGTTTCTGTGTCCGGCTCGAGATCGAATCTGGTCCGGTTATCTGAGACAGGGGCGGAATGAAACACCAATGTTTGCCAATACGGCATTAAAACAAGCCTTCAGTGCATAGTGCTGTGGAATGTGGAAAAAACCGCAAGTTGGCGTTCATAAGATGAAGAACAACACCAAAAATGCAACAGGAGCGTAATATGTAATAAATTGTCCACGCAACCTGCCACTGATGATGCCTTGCAGAAATAAAGGCGAAACGCGTACGGCACTAAAATTGTGTTTTATTCAGTTGCTGTCAGACGGTCCATAAGTAAAAATTATCAATATACCGTAATATTACACGCAGCTGAGGAAGACAGGACTTCAGAAGTTGAAGAGATCTGAAGACGGTCATTACAGACTGAAACCGGTCTTCATCTAAAGAATTCATTTGTGATCAGAGACTGAAATAAAAAAGCATTTTATTGCATTTCGGTTGGTATATTAGTTTTTCCTAATGTTTTTGGAAAGTATTTCTGAATTGAGTTGTTGGTTTGGTGTGATATTTTTAAGCCTTCTTTTTTGAAAATATTGGATATTATGTGTGTGTATTTGTGTTTGTATATCATTGTGTACCATCCTTTACTTTCTGTTTCTTTCACACTTTGTCCTATTTCTATTCTTCTGCTTTGTGTATTTCTTTGTGTGTGACTTTGTCCTCATGATGGTGACAGTTCGGTGTTGTTCTTTTCTGTTCGTTGATTTGCTTGTTCGGCTTTGTTACTAAGTTCTCTTTGTATCCATTGTTTGTGGCTATTTGTATTGTAGTATTCATTCCTTTTTTTATAATTGTACTGTGTTTAGTCTGTGGAGCATGTATCTAAGTGCTGCGTGCTTCTGAGAATTGGGATGTTGTGATGTCTGATGTATAATTGTGTCCATTGTTGCCAGTTTCCGGTATATGGCAAATGTGTGTTGGTTGTTTTGAATCTTTATGGTGATGCCCAAGAAATTTAACTGTCTATTTTGCTCTTTCTTTATTGTAAAATGTATCTTATCATGAACATAATTTGTGTCTGTGTGTAACTGATCAATTTCATTGTTTGGTTCATCTATCAGGCACAAGGTATCATTCATATATCTAATCCAGTACAGGATGTTGTACCTATTTGGACTATTTGTATTATAGTAACATTAAACTTTAAAACAGTCTCAGCAGTATTTTCATCGGGTAGAAAACAAAATTTCATAGTTGCACTTTGTTCTGTTAAATGTGCCACCATAAAAAACGAAACAAGAACAAAACAGCCCTAACAAAAACAATCACTGCAGACGAACAGAACAAGCCAGGTCGACACAGAGGCATACCGACAATCTTTCTTTCCACCAACAATAGAGACAGACTGGAATAGAAGGGAGAACCGATAGAGGTAGTCAAGGTACCCTCCGCCACACACGTAGGACTTGCTAGTGAAATACAACTGAAATGTGATAAGTGTTCATACATGACCACCTTTTGGAACAGTGTTGCAGTAACTGCAACTGAAGAAAATGGTAGCAAAATCTACGAACACAACAACGAGCGATGCTTGCTTTAGACAAGGAACGCCTTCGGGCTGCAGACAGGGCTGTAAAGAGTCTAGAAATACAAGCAAGAGTAAACAGGAGGAGGAACAAGAGGAAGCTGGAGGAGGAGTTTGCAGAGGATGAAGATAATCCATCCTATGGACCTGGAATGCACTAAAAAGTTAATCCAATCTTTGTCGCTCGATTCCCAAAACTTTTATTTTCTCATACTAATTACATGTTTTCTAAGGATCTTCCAAACATATTTGTTTCAAACTTTCAGTGAATGTTACACAGTACCTTCTGCATAATTTAACACAGCCTTTTTCCAAAAAACTGTATATTTTTGAATATATAAATAAAAAATTGCAAAAAAATGTTGTGAATTTTCATTACAATTGAAAAAAAATCATCTTTAATAACTGAACTAAAATTTTGTAAAATCCCTGTGTTAAGTTGTAGCCCATATTCCAATAAATAATCTGTAAAAAATTCAACTTCCTACCTCAAATACTTTGTGAGGAAAGATGTAATTTATAAGCGTTATTTTAACATTGCAAGTATAGGGCGTTCCGGAGCCCCTTAAGTGATTTAAGCTGCTTCGCTACACCGAGGATATCCATTTCCTAGTTATTCATGTGGGCAGCAATTCTTCATTTGAAATCTAGCATGTTTTCTTCTCCTTCTTCTTCTTTTCTTCTTTGGTGAAGAAATTTCGGAAGGCTGTGTTTAGTTACTCAGCTTTAGTGGCACTTGCATCAGAAACACAACCATCCCTATCGCGCGGAGAAGGTATTAATTGTGTCTTGCCGCTAACATACTTTACATAGACCAGAAGCCGTTCGGATTTTCTGTCAGATTTCGAGACACAGTTCATTTGTGGAAGCTAACAAGCTATTAAAAGCATCTCGTGCTGAAGTCGGCGCTAAATTTTGCGCTTGGAGGCTGCGTACTGCTACGGAAAAGGACTCATTACAGTCCGTACCTGTCACCAATGCGTCAAACGCAACCAAGACCATTATTATTAAGGGGAGGTTTACTATCTTTTGGTTCAAAAAATCGATTTTTTTAAATTGCATTTTTGATCCATAAAAGTGTTTAGAATCCACCCCAGGGTTTTTCCGAATACCGAACGCAAATGTTTGTTATTCGCGCTTGAACAAAAAAATGCACCTGCCTGAAATCGGCCTTTTTCACGCACCAGTTGTTTTCTTTCGGAGGGCGAGTGATTGTACCGGTGCTTGGGAGGAAACACACAAAATTCAAATGATGGTCTGAACGCGTGTGTTTGGAAGTTGGCCCCCAAGCTTTTGCATTCTGGAGCTAAGACTCTGCAGATTGCGACTTGGCAGAGACCAGCTTCAACAAAGAAGATTCAGCAATTCTGAAGACCGTGACAACGATGGACGTCACCCCGGGACTCTATTCGACGCAGTTCGCCGAGCATTCGGACGACCACCGGATTCGAGCGGCCGAAAACCGCTTGTCACCGAGCGTACGAGCGGCCCTGGAGCAGCGCAGGATGGCCCAGATCGAGCAGAACGCCCTCTGTGAGGAAGAGGGAGGACTATTCTATGGACCCGGAATAGCAGATTGAACGTACGTTGCGTAATATTGCATTTATATGTAGTCAAAACGTCAAAAGCGTTTTTCTCGAAATGACTCTTTTTTTATCGCGCGGTATGGTAACTTCGAATCTACTGAACCGATTGGTATGATTCTTTGTTTCCGACGAAGCTAACTAAATTCTCTAGGAGTTGTACCACTTTCATTCCGATCCATAACCTGTAAATATTTTTAATTCGCCGACGAAGTCGAAAAATCGATGAAAGAAATCCTATTTTTTTCAAATCGTCGCCATTTTGTTTCCTATGGTCCAAATAACTTAAGCGAGGTACAACTCCTAAAGAATCTTATATACCGGGTCATCAAAAAGTCAGTATAAATTTGAAAACTCAATAAACCACGGAATAATGTAGATAGGGAGGTAAAAATTGACACACATGCTTGGGTTTTATTAGGGGGAAAAAAAAGTTCACAAAATGTCCGACAGATGGCGCTGCACAGCAGGTAACTGCTACGGTGACGGGTGAGAGGTACGCCGATATGTTACAGAATCGCATCATCCCCAGCCTGGCTGATAAACACCTGCTGGAATGTACGATGTTTATGCAGGATGGCGCTCCACCCCATATTGCTAGACGCGTGAAAGATCTCTTGCGCGCGTCGTTTGGTGACGATCGTGTGCTCAGCCGCCACTTTCGTCACGCTTGGCCTCCCAGGTCCCCAGACTTCAGTCCGTGCGATTATTGGCTTTCGGGTTGCTGAAAGACAACATCCGAAGCCAATGCCTCACCGTAACTCTGGACATGCTTTACAGTGCTGTTCACAACATTTTCCCTCGACTACAGCTATTGTTGAGGAATGATGGTGGACATATTGAGCATTTCCTGTAAAGAACATCATCTTTGCTTTGTCTTACTTCGTTATGCTCATTATTACTATTCTGATCAGATGAAGCGCCATCTGTCGGATATTTTTTGAACTTTTGTATTTTTGTGGTTGTAATAAAACCGCATGTCATTCCAAGCATGTGTGTCAATTTTTACCTGTCTATCTACATTATTCCGTGATTTATTCAGTTTTCAGGAACACAGTTTTAATCTGCCAGGAAGTTTCAGACCTACGGTACACTGCTACTACAACTAAGACGTTTCACATATTCCATGTATGCCATCAGATCCAGTGGTCTTTTCCCTGTTGGGGAACGTCAGTTCCTTTTTTGTGCCATGATGTAAAATAAGGCCGAAACTTTTGTATCCAGTCGGCTGACAGAATTTTACTTTCGAACTGGTCGAATGCCTCACTCCCGGCCCTCCTTACGCTAATTTTGGCGTCGATCAGGTTTTGTGTGTCTGTTAGGCTTTGGCTAAATATGAAAAATGTGGTGGAGGATGTTTCTAACATTGATGTCGAACCACGGCGGGTCTTTCCCATCGGTCACAGCTTTTCTCGGCGCATGATTCATGCTGGACGAACCGCTGGTCTCGTGCTGATCTGACTAGACGTGGTCCATACTGACTGAACGTATGCCTGCGAGAGTGGAAGCTGTCATCCAGGCTGCGGAGGGCCAACACCCCATGTCATTCCAAGCATGTGTGTCAATTTGTACCTCTATCTACATTATTCCGTGATTTATTAAGTATTCAAATTTATACTGACTTTTTGATCACGCGGTACTTCGCTAACGTTAACTCAATTTTGGTTTCAGACAATCCGGCTGAGCTTTGACATAACCGCGCGTGTAGGTCTGCATGGAAATTTTGTTTCGTTCCGACGGCACTTCCGCCTTTGCTCCTCGACATTTCCGGTCGAAAAAATTCCAGTTTGTAGAGGAAATATCAATAAACATTTTCACCAAATTTGACATTGATATCTATAACACATCGCGAGAGAAAAATTGTCAAATAACATGCTTTTTTCGGGCCGAAGATGGTAACCCCCCTTTAAAAGAGGTGATGTTTAATTTTTTTTATATTTTTATTTTTTTATTTTGGCATTTTGTGCTCCTGGAAAACACAGGGAGTCTGCTGAAGGGAGGCAGCGACCGGACCTCGGTTGGGACCACAATCTAACGTAACAGTCGCCGACACTCACTGTTGTAAAAGTTGTTGCCGCTTGACAGATGGAGCGACACTAGTACTCCAAGCGGCAGGTAAGGTGAACGTCAGACGCGTCCTAAGCATAATGTTTGTTTGCATCCATTTCCTACGTAATTTCCGAATTATTCGAGTTATTTTGTTGCCTCCCAGAGTTTGTGTAGTATCATAAGGCATCTACGTTTCTAAAAATGATTCTAAAATATGCGCAAGTGTGGACAAAAACCGTGAATAGAGTGGCAAGCTACACGACACATTCGTGAAGAAACACTTGTGAAATTGGACAGAGTTGCAGCTTACCAGGTTGACATCAAAAGAATATAAACACACAGATTGACACGTAAGAAGCGCAGACATGTACCTCTACATGCAAAAGCGATCGTCAGCTCGTTTATCATTCTGTATGCCTACTGTGTGTGCCATTGTCGCCTGTAGCCACAAGTACTACCTTCATCTTTATATTATTCTAAGTGGGACAAGCAACTGCCAAATACTGGGAGACATATGCTGACAACATTATAATGAGCTCATTACATTACATTTCACGCAAAACCAAATATTTGAATAATTTTCAAACAATCTGTCTGTAGGCACTTTCCTTGTCCCGTGATAGTTTCGCTTCTGCACATTCTGTCACTTCACACGCTTTTGTAAGACACGAACAGCTGCTCTTAATTTAACCACTTCATCGTCAAAGCAGGTCCGTGTTGTTGATTCACACGAATCTGGCACTGACACATGGAGAGTCGAACTGGCTGCTTCTGTGTCATACGACTGTTTTACAGCTTTAGATTGACTGTCGAATCTTTGTGGCAGTTTCCTCTTCATCGTCAGTTGAGGGGGCTTATTTGGAATGTCAAACAGTGTGGGTACTGCATTCCAAACGAGTTTTTTATTGTCTGCGTTCATGAACTGGTTTTGTTCGAAATGTAGCGAACAAAACCTAATGTTGTTATACAGGTAAACTGGGTCTTTCTTCATAAGGTCTTCTCGTCTGCCATTAACTAGCCATTTTCTGCTCCTAAAACGAAACATTCATCATTTATACACATATAGTTTGCAAGTGAATCTTGACGATACAGTTTAGTAACATGATGGTATATATCTCCCAGGATCCTTAGCAAACCTAAAAAAAAAAAGACAGCTGTGGTGTCTTCTTCCTGTTGTTGCTGCAATTTATTGCGCTATAAACGCTCCCGATGGTAAAAACAATTGTATAAATCAAAATAAACAATCACTATTCGCTTTCACGATCGCGCCGAACTCACAGTTCAACCTACCGGCGGCTTGGGGCGCTGCTGGAGCTGTAGGCAACAAAATATCGCGACTGTTATGTTAGGCGCCAATTGAGACGCGTATAGCGCATAGGGCGCGACGCAGCGCAGCGCGCCTTTTTGTAACACCCTGTAGGTTCAAATGGGGCCACCGCGCAAATTGCGACGCGACTGGGACGCGACAGGCGCCTGCGCCAGGTCGCGCGGCGTTGTGGTTGAGGCACAGTTTCTCGCGCTTGCCTCGCTAGCACCGTGGGAAATCGAGGCGGGGAGCGCAAAAGTAGCCCGGCCATATGCTCAGATCGGAACGGCGCATATGAGCGGTGGTAGTATTGCCAATTAGAGATGGGGGATCCGCTCTTGAACTAATTCATAGAGTTGAATCTTTCAAAGGAGTGAACAATCAGTGATTCAGAAAAAAAAGAACGGTAGCTCCAAACGTTTCCCACGGCAGAGAGAGAGAGAGAGAGAGAGAGAGAGAGAGAGAGAGAGAGAGAGACGGAGCATATCAGCAGCGCCTCTGCTGGTCAGAGCACAGTGCACGCCACACAACACAGCCAGCGCCGGCCTCTGCCCTGCTTCTACCTTGGCTGCCTGCATTGTGCAGTGCCCCATTGGATTTTGTGTTTCACATATGCCGGGCCGTCTCTGTGCGTCGTCTGCCGCGTGCAGTGTCTGGCGCAGCTTAACTTCGCATCGCACTCTGTCGGCGATCGTTTCAGTCGCACGTCCTGCCCTCTGGGCAGTTGATGCGAGCAACAGGACAGAGAGCCACCTAGCGGATAACATAGGAACTACTTGCAAAAACCTGCTCGCAAGGGAGCGGACGATTTGTCTCGGAGCGGGCGAGTTCACCGCTCCCCCCACCCTCGGAACTCGCCCGCTCAACGCTCACCCCACCGTCTCGACTCTAGCCAGAGCGTCGAGCAAAGCGACTCAGGTGTCACTCTGGTCTCTGCGGTCTCAGCTCATGCAGCAATACAGCTCGCGGCTCGACCTGCTCGACTCAGCGCCTCTGCATCGGAGTTCCTCTCTACTGGATATTGTTCTTCGTAGTAATACCGCTATGTATATTACATTATTATGTTATGTATACATCAATCGTTTTTATTTTATTTTTATTTGTTTAAACTGATTAGATTAGGTTCCTGATGACTCCTCTTACCATAGGATTTTTATTATGGACACTCGAATTTACGCCTTAATTACGAGCGAACCGATAAACGTATCGCAAAATGTGATACACCAATATTTTCCTTGTTTTATTCTGCGTAAGGCTATATGCAGCACTGTCGTTTTACAGTCAAATTTATATTTTTTTTTTCTTATTCTGGTACGGATTTTGCGATTTTAGGCGTCTTCGGAAGGAAACGTTCACTTTAAAAATATATGGCTTGCGATGTATTTGTATGAGGTTAATGAAATTTTAATACATTATAGCCAAATATATTGTTAATGTAAATCTCAAGTTACAACATTTTCCGATCACCCAAAAAACCACGATAGTGCAAAATAAATCAATAATCAAAAACTTTGTCATATCGTGGAAATTTCAATAAACAATACAAAATTCTTACTCATTATCTGTGTTACTTCAAAATAGGATCAAATAAGATCAAAATACAGGTATAGTACTGGAATAAACCAAGTTTAAAGGGCAATGTGCCTTCCATTTATTTTCTATTGTAAATGAGTGGTGAGTCATGAAAAAGAGCTAATTCATTTCAGGGAGCGAACAGTTCTGATCCAATCTCTGAAAAGAACAGTTTTGCCCATCTCTATTGCCAATACGATAAATTTTGCCTTACTGTGTACTGAATTTTATTGCCTTTGGGTAGAGTTTCTTTTTTCGCCATTTAAACGCTCCAGCTTTCTTCGTTAGCACGTTGTACTTTTCTCTTATTTATATCTGCATAGGTTTGTTTTGTTTTTCTTCTGTCAAGAAAAATGTATACTTCAGTAACTGATGAGCCATTGGCCGCTGGAATTGCACCATATGCCTCCGCGATGTTTTCAGGTCGCTAGAAGTGACAGAGGGTAGTGAATAAGGAAGCAGGGAATATTGTAAAATCATGTGATTAAGAATCAAGGCAGGAAAGTAAAGCAAGGTTATCTTCTCGCTGCCCAGTAAGCTAGCGTATCTGTACGACCTGTTACAAAAATTTAGAAAGGGATAATCTCCACAGGTGTGATCCCTTTGTGCTTGTGGTAAAAAGCGTCCAAGATCTGAAGTACAGAAGTTTCACTGTGATTACTCTGATATGGATGTAATAATGTAATACGACACACTGTACTACATGAATGTGAACATTACATTTCCACTGCAAGCTAGAAACAGTCGAAAAGCAGTCACAAATAACAATGTTTTAATTGGTTCGCCGTAATCAGAAAAAGCATTTCCACTGTTGGATGGACATTATCAGCATGAATAAACTAATTATACAACAACAGGCTACACAAATGAAGAAAATGGTCGGTATTATTACGAAAGTAGAAATAACTCCACCACTGCCGGTCCCAAGTCCGGGGCCTCATTTCGCAAGTGATGAGGAAGGAGGAGGGGGAGGAGTAACACCTCGTTAAAAAAAAACCTGGGTCCATCTGGCTCCGGATGGTAGCACCCTGTAAGGGCCCCTGCCTAGGGTTACTAGGTGAAACCTGGTCAACGGTCTCAAAGGCGGAAGAGGAAGTTCAGATTCCCAACGGCGGAGAGAGCGGAAGAGCTACCTCCAGGACTCACAATCTTGGTTGTACATTTTGTGGCCTTTGGGCCACACCCAAAATAACTTTCATCAATCATGGAAGTGTGTGATGTAAACTATTTTACCCCAGGTGGACGATCCACCGTACGCCAGTACGTCAGCAGACATTCGGATTCTGGGGAGTCTGCAACATTGCACAAAGACAAGTCGGAGTGTCTTGGAATCTCCTCCAAATTTCAATATAGGCAATCAACGTACCTAGCAACTTTCAATGCAAACTCATTGTTGAAAACCGGAAAACTAAAACATCTAACAGATACGCTAAAGAACCACAACATACTCATAACAGCCATTCAAGAAACACGATACATGGACACAGATACCTTCGATTCCGAAGGTTTTAGGATATACAAAGGGAAAGTGAGACCGAGAGTAATGAAAAATGTACCACATCTTGGGACAGCCTTTATAATCAACAAACAAATCTTGAACTCAATAGTTGGCTTTGATTCCCAATCAGAAAGAATCTCAAGTCTTACATTCACAAGCACAAACAAAATCTACACAATTATCAATGCACATGCCCCTATAAACGAGGATAACAGGAAAAACAAAGAAAAAGTGGAAGCGTTTTGGAATCATCTAGATGACATTATTCAGAAAATTCCAGATAAAAACATCATCATTCCTCTTGGAGATTTTAATGCACAGATTGGTAAAGAAAAAAGATATAAGAAAATAGTTGGAAACTATCCTGCACACAAGAGAACAAACAGAAATGGTGTGAGACTAATAGAACTTTGCCAAGCACACAGTTTAATTCTTAAATCCACAGCTTTCAAGAAACTACCACGAAGACAAAAGACATGGGTATCCCCAAATCCTAGCCTTGGGGAATTTCAACTTGATCATGTGGCAATTAAAAAGATTTCTAGCAAAGAAATCATGAACGTTAGGGTACTCAGGGGTGCAAACTTGGATTCAGACCATTACCTTTCTAAAATTAAGTTCAAAGTCATCCCAAACAGGAAACGCAGCATGAAACAAATTAAGAGTCGGAAGTATAGCACAGAAAATATATTAAAATCAGATTAATTCACAAAAGCAACAGAAACCATTCAGACACAAAGCTGGGGGGATATCAAGGAAAACCTCATTACTACAGCTGAACGGATAGCGCCTAACAAAAAAAGTAAAAAACATGCCTTGTGGTCGCTGGAATGTGATGCCCTCATAGAAACAAGAAAACAGGCATGGCAAAATTGGCAATCACAGAAAACAGCAGAAAGTAGACTGAATTTCATTACAGTTAGAAAACTGGTAGATAAAAATATAAAAAGGATTAAGAAGACATATGAAAACAAAACTCTCCTCCAAATTGATGAAGAATTTGCCAAAAACAACACAAGGAGCTTTTACAGAACGTTCAAACAAAGGTTATCAAGATACAAAGCACCCACCCTCCAATTTCCAGATGTAAATGGGACCATCGCTCACAACAACACGGAAAACTGCAAAATACTAGCAGGCTAATTTGAGAAACTCTTGAATTGTGAACCAATCCTTGAAAAATTTGAATCCATTCCAAACAACCGTGAGAAGCCGGATTCAGAACCACCGACGACTGAAGAACTACAGAAGGTCATTTCAGAACTTAAAAACAACAAGGCGTCCGGAGAAAATCAAATAGTGGCCGAACTATGGAAAAAGGCTGACAAAAATGCAGTGACATCCCTAAAGTGTGTTTTCGATCAAATCTCGAAAGAAGAAGAGATCCGCGCAGAATAGAGAACAGCTCTCATCCACCCTATCCACAAGAAAGGTTTGAAGACAGACCCCAACAATTACAGAGGAATATCACTGCTGGATATAACGTACAAGATTCTTTCCAAAGTCCTTTTGAACAGGGCAGAGCCGCAATTGGATTTACAAATCGGGGAATACCAGGGAGGTTTTAGAAAGGGTAGATCATGTTCGGAACAAATACTAAACCTCAAATGCATTATGGCATACCAAAAATCAAGGGCAAAGACATACGTAATCTCCTTCATTGATTTCAAAAAAGCATATGATTCGATTGATAGAGAAGCTCTGTTATCAGTACTGGAAGAAATGGGTTTGGATAAGAAAACAACTAATATTATAAAAGCGACCCTTACAAATACATTTTCGAAAGTTAAATTTATGGGCGAACTATCGGAACCCTTTGAAATAAAAACGGGAGTGCGACAGGGCGATGGGCTCTCACCGTTGCTGTTCAATTGTGCGCTTGAGAAAGTAGTCAGGGAATGGAACACAAACATTAAGAGTGGTACAAGACTGGGTTGCAAAAAGAAGAACCTTAAAGTAAATTGCATTGCTTTTGCAGATGATATGGCCTGTTTGCTGAAACAATGGAAGAAGCACAGGAGCAAATCCTTGAACTAAAGAAACAAGCAGCTAAAATTGGTCTTCACATCTCCTCTGAAAAAACTAAGATATTGACAAACATTAAGCACTCATGTAAATACCTCAAAGTTCAAGAACAGAAGATTGAAATAGTAAAAGAATTCAAATATCTCGGAGAATAGATTACTTGGAATGCTGGGGAAAGCAAAGCAATGGAATCCAGAAAAAATAAACTTGAATTGGCCTTCCAACTAACAAAACATACATACAACAAAAAATCCCTTTCATGGGGGTCCAAAATTACACATTACAAGACAGTGATTAAGCCAGAAGCACTGTATGCAGCAGAAACACTTAACATGAATTTCAAAGGCCAAATGGAGAAACTTGAGGTAAAGGAAAGAAAAATTTTAAGAAAAATCATTGGGCCAAAATTTCAAGACAATAAGATTGTATACATCAAAAATGAAACTCTCTACAAGAAAATTGAAAAACTTTCAGATTCTATGCGAAAAAGGAGAATAAATTTTTATGGTCATCTTCTCAGAATGAATTCCAACAGATTAACTAAACAAATCTTTGACTTCTTCCGTAACCGAAAAACGAAGCCCAACTGGTTTAAAGAAACTGAGAAAGACCTGGTGGAATTAAATATTTCAGAAAATTCACTTATTGATCGAACTGCTAAATTAATTACTAAAGATGAAAACATAAGGTTCCAAGACAAATCCACACAAAAGTCCAAATCCTTCATCTCAGAAGAAGAGAGGAGAAGAAGATCAGAAAGAATGAAGAAATACTGGGCCCTAAGAAAAGAACAACGCACAAAGAAATGATTGATCCAGCGTACCCCAAAGAGGGTGAAACGAAAGAAGAAGAAGAAGAAGAAGAAAGTAGAAATATCCTAAAAGAGTGTTATGATTAGATATATTTAATTTGTTGAAATGTGGTGCTGACAAAGACAGATCTACTTTCATGGCAATCTTTTTCGAACACCATCTCACAAGGCACACATGGATAAGCTTCTGCATTACCGTCGCACGCATTATCCTTCGCTGTTGACGATACACTGACCATTGTGTTGTGCGACAGATCAATTGTTTATTTTTCTCAATAACAACTATTTTATCCGCGATCACGCATTGTCAGTTTGGCAAGCCGTAGGTGAGTAAACAGTATCTGGCATGTGCCTATCATTCCGCCTGAAGGAACGATCGTCATTATTTTAATGCTGCTCAGATCAAGAGAAGGAATAAAATCCTTTGGTAAGTTTCCATTCCAGTTGCTCAAGGTTAAAAATACGATGCGTTACGGGGATTCCACCAGAATTCCAGCAGAATTGGCAATTCCAGCAAATACACTCCTGGAAATTGAAATAAGAACACCGTGAATTCATTGTCCCAGGAAGGGGAAACTTTATTGACACATTCCTGGGGTCAGATACATCACATGATCACACTGACAGAACCACAGGCACATAGACACAGGCAACAGAGCATGCGCAATGTCGGCACTAGTACAGTGTATATCCACCTTTCGCAGCAATGCAGGCTGCTATTCTCCCATGGAGACGATCGTAGAGATGCTGGATGTAGTCCTGTGGAACGGCTTGCCATGCCATTTCCACCTGGCGCCTCAGTTGGACCAGCGATCGTGCTGGACGTGCAGACCGTGTGAGACGATGCTTCATCCAGTCCCAAACATGCTCCATGGGGGACAGATCCGGAGATCTTGCTGGCCAGGGTAGTTGACTTACACCTTCTAGAGCACGTTGGGTGGCACGGGATACATGCGGACGTGCATTGTCCTGTTGGAACAGCAAGTTCCCTTGCCGGTCTAGGAATGGTAGAACGATGGGTTCGATGACGGTTTGGATGTACCGTGCACTATTCAGTGTCCCCTCGACGATCACCAGTGGTGTACGGCCAGTGTAGGAGATCGCTCCCCACACCATGATGCCGGGTGTTGGCCATGTGTGCCTCGGTCGTATGCAGTCCTGATTGTGGCGCTCACCTGCACGGCGCCAAACACGCATACGACCATCATTGGCACCGAGGCAGAAGCGACTCTCATCGCTGAAGACGACACGTCTCCATTCGTCCCTCCATTCACGCCTGTCGCTACACCACTGGAGGCGGGCTGCACGATGTTGGGGCGTGAGCGGAAGACGGCCTAACGGTGTGCGGGACCGTAGCCCAGCTTCATGGAGACGGTTGCGAATGGTCCTCGCCGATACCTCAGGAGCAACAGTGTCCCTAATTTGCTGGCAAGTAGCGGTGCGGTCCCCTACGGCACTGCGTAGGATCCTACGGTCTTGGCGTGCATCCGTGCGTCGCTGCGGTCCGGTCCCAGGTCGACGGGCACGTGCACCTTCCGCTGACCACTGGCGACAACATCGATGTACTGTGGAGACCTCACGCCCCACGTGTTGAGCAATTCGGCGGTACGTCCACCCGGCCTCCCGCATGCCCACTATACGCCCTCGCTCAAAGTCCGTCAACTGCACATACGGTTGACGTCCACGCTGTCGCGGCATGCTACCAGTGTTAAAGACTGCGATGGAGCTCCGTATGCCACGGCAAACTGGCTGACACTGACGGCGGCGGTGCACAAATGCTGCGCAGCTAGCGCCATTCGACGGCCAACACCGCGGTTCCTGGGGTGTCCGCTGTGCCGTGCGTGTGATCATTGCTTGTACAGCTCTCTCGCAGTGTCCGGAGCAAGTATGGTGGGTCTGACACACCGGTGTCAATGTGTTCTTTTTTCCATTTCCAGGAGTGTATATCGCGCGACGCGACAAACTGTGCCTCAACCACAACGCCGCGCGACCTGGCGCAGGCGCCTGTCGCGTCCCAGTCGCGTCGCAATTTGTGCGGTGGCCCCATTTGAACCTACAGGGTGTTACAAAAAGGCGCGCTGCGCTGCGTCGCGCCCTACGCGCTATACGCGTCTCAATTTGCGCCTAGCCTAATGACGGTTTCGCGATTTATGATGTATACTACTTGTTCACACCTTGTGGTTGGGACGGCGCCGTGTTGTCAGATAGCAGGCGGTGTGAACCGCACCTTGTTCCGCCATCGTTCCCAGAAATCCGCAGGCGGGAGGCACCCAAAGTCCGCGCGTCGCGTTCCGGCTGTTTACTCTGGAGCTGTGGCGATACGCGGCCGGGTCACAGGCGCAGATAAGCCGCGGAAAGAGCGCATCGTCTGAAAGGCCCCACACACACTGCACTAGGCCACAGTGGATACCTGACCGTGAACGCACGCTTTGTGGAGGCGAGCAATAAATTAAGTACCAGGAGAAACTTTTTGACAGTGTTGACTGGAATACTCTCTTTCAAATTCTGAAGGTGGCAGGGGTAAAATGCAGGGAGCGAAAAGCTATTTACAATATGTACTGAAACCAGATGGCAGTTATAAGAGTCGAGGGGCACGAAAGGGAAGCAGTGGTTGGGCAGGGAGTGAGAAAGGGTTGTAGCCTCTCCCCGATGCTATTCAATCTGTATATTTAGCAAGCAGTAAAGGAAACAAAAGATACATTCGGAGTAGGTATTAAAATGCATGGAGAAGGAATAAAAACTTTGAGGTTTGCCGATGACATTGTAATTCTGTCAGAGACAGCAAAGGACTTGGAAGAGCAGTTGAACGGAATGGATAGTGTCTTGAAAGGAGGATATAAGATAAATATCAACAGAAGCAAAACGAGCATAATGGAATGTAGTCGAATTAAGTCAGGTGATGCTGACGGAATTAGATAAGGAAATGAGACACTTAAAGTAGTAAAGGAGTTTTGCTATTTAGGGAGTAAAATAACTGATGATGGCCGAAGTAGAGAGGATATAAAATGTAGACTGGCAATGGTGCCGGCTGGTGTGGCCGAGCGGTTCTAGGCGCTTCAGTCTGGAACCGCGCGACCGCTACGGTCGCAGGTTCGAATCCTGCCTCGGGCACGGATGTGTGTGATGTCCTTAGGTTACTTATGTTTAAGTAGTTCTAAGTTCTAGGGGACTGATGACCTCAGATTTTAAGTCCCATAGTGCTCAGAGCCATTTGAAACATTTTGAACTGGCAATGGCAAGGAAAGCGTTTCTGAACATAAATTTGTTAACATCGAATATTGATTTAACTGTCAGGAAGTCTTTTCTGAAAGTATTTGTATGGAGTGCGGTCATGTATGGAAGTGAAACATGGACGATAAAGTTTGGACGAGAAGAGAATAGAAGCTTTCGAAATGTGGTGCTACAGAAGAATGCTGAAGATTAGATGGGTAGATCACATAACTGATGGGGGGTATTGAATAGGATTGGGGAGAAGAGGAGCTTGTGGCACGACTTGACTAGAAGAAGGGATCGGTTGGTAGGGTATGTTCTGAGACATCGAGGGATCACCAATTTAGTATTGGAGGGCAGCGTGGAGAGTAAAAATCGTAGACGGAGACCAAGAGATGAATACACTAAGCAGATTCAGAAGGATGTAGGCTGCAGTAGGTACTGGGAGATGAAGAAGCTTGCACAGGATAGAGTAGCATGTAGAGCTGCATCAAACCAGTCTCAGGACTGAAGACCACAACACAACTTGTAAATTATACATTGCAGCTATCAGTCGTCCTTTTTGAATTTTATTGTGCAGGTCTAGATTTGGGCTAGGAGCTAGCCATTCTCAATGCACTATTATTTTCGCTCAATGTATGGAATTCCCTGTTAGTCGGGCTTCATCCACAGTTCATTGAAAAATGTCCAAATAGTGGTACAGTGGTGGAAATATTTATTTCATCACAACGAATTACTTCGTCTTTTTGTCTTCTGGAGCAGTTTGCTTCAGGTTATACGAGTCTCATTGTTGCTAAACTTTGTTGACATGTTCTTGCCTTAATAATTCGAATTCTTCACGCATGTTTTCCAACAATACACAACTCTTTGTTGCTGTCATTTGGTTTTACAACGAAACCAGTGTTTACACTGCCATTTTGAGTTGAGACTTTGCAGCGAGAAGATGGGCAGGTCAGTTGAATTAACGTCAGAAAAGAAAGCTGCTATACTTGCTTCTTCGTCTGTTCGTCTCAGCACCAGATTGATGGCAAGAAACGATTTGATCAGTCTACGATTTCGAGAAATGTTGTTCGTGAGAACAGAAGAGGTTGAAAAAGGTCGTCTACTGCCAAACAGGACAGGGTATTGAAAACGCTTTCGCTCAAAGATCGTCGCCTGTCATCAACTGAACTAAAGCGAGACTGTGAAGAAATGTGCGACATCTCAGTAACCTGGAGGCTGGACTCAGCCCGTCGTCCTAGAAGGAAGCCTTTATTCACGAAGGTAAGGCGATAACAGGGACTACAATGGGCGAAGGTGACATGGACACCAGAGATGTGGAACAAAGTAATCTTTTCAGACGAGTCCAAATTTAATCTGCGTGGCTCAGATGGAAAAGTGTTAGTGCGTCGAAGAAAAGGTGAAGAATTTTTGCAATCATGCGTAACACATACAGCCAAACACCCACAATGACAGATGGTGTGGGGGTGCATTTCCAGAGTACGTAGTCTGGACTTCATCAATGGCTCTGTCAACGCAGATGCCTACGTAACCATCCTCGATAGGAAGCTTATGCCAACCATTAGAGACCAGTTTGGAGATGTTTCTAACAGCATTTTTCAGGTTGCCTCCGCTCCTTGCCATAGAGCTTTCAAGGTGAGTCCTATGTCTAATATACAGGGTGTTACAAACAGGTACGGCCAAACTTTCAGGAAACATCCCTCACACACAAATAAAGAAAAGATGTTATGTGGACATGTGTCCGGAAACGCTTAATTTCCATGTTAGAGCTCATTTTACCTTCGTCAGTATGTACTGTACTTCCTCGATTCACCGCCAGTTGGCCCAATTGAAGGAAGGTAATGTTGACTTCGGTGCTTGTGTTGACATGCGACTCATTGCTCTACAGTACTAGCATCAAGCACATCAGTACGTAGCATCAACAGGTTAGTGTTCATCACGAACGCGGTTTTGCAGTCAGTGCAATGTTTACAAATGCGGAGTTGGCAGATGCCCATTTGATGTACGGATTAGCACGGGGCAATAGCCGTGGCGTGGTACGTTTGTATCGAGACAGATTTCCAGAACGAAGGTGTCCCGACAGGAAGACGTTCGAAGCAATTGATCGGCGTCTTAGGGAGCACGGAACATTCCAGCCTATGACTCGCGACTGGGGAAGACCTAGAACGACGAGGACACCTGCAATGGACGAGGCAATTCTTCGTGCAGTTGACGATAACCCTAATGTCAGCGTCAGAGAAGTTGCTGCTGTACAAGGTAACGTTGACCACGTCACTGTATGGAGAGTGCTACGGGAGAACCAGTTGTTTCCGTACCGTGTACAGCGTGTGCAGGCACTATCAGCAGCTGATTGGCCTCCACGGGTACACTTCTGCGAATGGTTCATCCGACAATGTGTCAATCCTCATTTCAGTGCAAATGTTCTCTTTACGGATGAGGCTTCATTCCGACGTGATCAAATTGTAAATTTTCACAATCAACATGTGTGGGCTGACGAGAATCCGCAAGCAATTGTGCAATCACGTCATCAACACAGATATTCTGTGAACGTTAGGGCAGGCATTGTTGGTGATGTCTCGATTGAGCCCCATGTTCTTCCACCTACGCTCAATGGAGCACTTTATCACGATTTCATACGGGATACTCTACCTGTGCTGCTAGAACATGTGCCTTCACAAGTACGACACAACATGTCGTTCATGCACGATGGGGCTCCTGCACATTTCAGTCGAAGTGTTCGTACGCTTCTCAGCAACAGATTCGGTGACCGACGGATTGGTAGAGGCGGACCAATTCCGTGGCCTCCACGCTCTCCTGACCTCAACCCTCTTGACTTTCATTTATGGGGCCATTTCAAAGCTCTTGTTACGCAACACCGGTACCAAATGTAGAGACTTTTCGTGCTCGTATTGTGGACGGCTGTGATACAATACGCCATTCTCCAGGGCTGCATCAGCGCATCAGGGATTCCGTGCGACGGAGGGTGGATGCATGTATCCTCGCTAACGGAGGACATTTTGAACATTTTCTGTAACAAAGTGTTTTAAGTCACGCCGGTATGTTCTGTTGCTGTGTGTTTCCATTCCAAGATTAATGTGATTTGAAGAGAAGTAATAAAATGTGCTGTTAACATGGAAAGTAAGCGTTTCCGGACAGATGCCCACATAACATCTTTTCTTTATTTGTGTGTGAGGAATGTTTCCCGAAAGTTTGGCTGTACCTTTTTTAACACCCTGTATAAATGATCTAGCAGAGAGCGTTGTCTCTACGAAAGTAGCAGTGTCAGAAGACAGTAAAAATATGCCGAACGACCTGAGGAGAAATGATGAATGGAGCAGGCTCTGGCTGTTGACCCTGAGCGTAAATAAATGTAACCCATTGCGCATACATATGAAAGGAAATCCACTACTGTACAGCTACACTGTTGATAACAAACAGCTGGAGACAGCATCCGCCGTGAAATATCTTGGCGTAACTATCCAGAGCGATCTTAAGTGGAATGACCACGTAAAACAGATAGTGGGAAAAGCAGACACCAGACTCAGATTCATCGGAAAAATCTTACGCGAATGTAACACGCCCACGAAAGAAGTGGCTTGTAAGGCGCTTGTTGGCCGATTCTTGAGTACTGTTCATGTATCTGGGATCCGTATCAGGTAGGACTGATAGAGGAGATACAATGGGCGTTTGAGAAGACCGTGCAAACAAACTCCGAGAGATGGCACAATCGGAGCGTATGGAGGTCATGTTTAGTTAGTAGCATCTTAGGAAAGAACGCACACCAAGTTCCAGCCATATTGGTCTATTTCTTTGGAATTCGTCTGAATCAAGGAAGTGGACTGATTGTCAAAAAACTGACAAAAAAGAATTTCGTGTGGTGATTAAACATTACTTTATGAAAGGCAAAACGCCTCAGGAGAGTAAAGAGAAGCTTGATAAACATTACGGTGACTCTGCACCTTCGATTAGAACAGTTCTGGTTTCAAAATTTTCGTCATATGGGCACAAGTGATGCTGAACGTTCTGGACGCCCTGTGGAGGTTACGACCCCACAAATCATTGATAAAATCCGTGATACGGTGATGGATGACAGAAGCGTTAAGGTGCGTGAGATTGCTAGTGCTGTGGGCATCTCGAATGATCGCGTACGTAATATTTTGCGTGAACATTTGGACATGAGAAAGCTATAAGCAAAATGAGTTCCGCGATTGCTCACTCTTGACCAAAAACGGAATCGTGTGAAGTGTTGCAAGGATGGTTTGCAGCTGTTCAGGAAGAATCCGCAAGACTTTAAGCGTCGTTTCGGCACTATGGATGAAACATGGATGAATTACTATACTCCTGAGACCAAATAACAATGTAAACAATGGGGAGGGGGGATTTGCTCCAAAAAAGGCGAAGACCATTCCTTCGGCCAGAAAGGTTATCGTGACTGTCTTTCGGGATTCACAAGGGATAATCCTCATCGACTAGCTGGATAAGGGTAAAACTATTACATGTGAATATTATTCATCGTTATTGGACCGTTTGAAAACCGAGCTGCAAGAAAAACGCCGGCGATTGGACCGCAAAAAAGTCCTTTTCCATCACGACAATGCACCAGCACACACCGCAACAGTTGCGGTCGTAAAATTAATGGAAATAGGGTTCCAACTCGTTTCACATCCCCGCTATTCCCCAGACTTGGCTCCCTTGGACTACTATTTCTTCCCCAAATTTGAAGAAATGGCTGCCGGGACAAAGATTTTATTCAAACGATGAGATGATTGCAGCAACTAATAGCCATTTTTCAGACTTGGATAATTCCTATTATTCGGAAGCGATCAACAAATTAGAACACCGTTGGACGAAGTGTATAAGTTTAAAAGTAGGCTATGTCGAAAAATTGAAAAGGTTTACCGCAAACACGTAAGTAGTTTTTATTTTTGCACGGACTTTTCAAACGCCCCTCGTAGAGAAGATACAACGAAGAGCGGCGCGTTTAGCCACGGGATCGTTTAGCTGGCGGAAGGGTGTTACGGAGATGCTAAACAAACTTCACTGGTAGACGTTAAAGCGAGACGGTGTGCATCATCGAGAGATTTAATACTGAAATTTTCGGACAGGGCTTTTCAGGAGGAATCGCACAACAAATTACACTACCGGCCATTAAAATTGCTACACCACGAAGATGACGTGCTACAGATGAGAAATTTAACCAACAGGAAGAACATGCTGTGGTATGCAAATGATTAGCTTTTCAGAGCATTCACACAAGGTTGGTGCCGGTGGCGACACCTACAACGTGCTGACACGAGGAAAGTTTCCAACCGATTTCTCATACACAAACACGAGTTGACCGGCGTTGCCTGGTGAAACGGTGTTGTGATGCCTCGTGTAAGGAGGAGGAATGCGTACCATCACGTTTCCGACTTTGATAAAGGTCGGATTGTAGCCTATCGCGATTGCGGTTTATCGTATCACGACATTGCTGCTAGCGTTGGTCGAGATCCAATGACTGTTAGCAGAATATGGAATCGGTGGGTTCAGGAGGGTAATACGGAACGCCGTGCTGGATCCCAACGGCCTCGTATCACTAGCAGTCGAGATGACAGGCATCTTATCCGCACGGCTGTAACGGATCGTGCAGCCACGTCTCGATCCCTGAGTCAACAGATGGGGACGTTTGCAAGACAACAACCATCTGCACGAACATTTCGACGACGTTTGCAGCAGCACGGACTATAAGCTCGGAGACCGTGGCTGCGGTTACCCTTGACGCTGCATCACAGACAGGAGCGCCTGCGATGGTGTACTCGACGACGAACCTGGGTGCACGAATGGCAAAACGTCATTTTTTCGGATTAATCCAGGTTCTGTTTACAGCATCACGATGCTCCCATCCGTGTTTGGCGACATCGCTGCGAACACGCATTGGAAGCGTGTACTCGTCTTCGCCATACTGGCGTATCACCCGGCGTGATGGTATGGGGCCCCATTGGTTACACGTCTCGGTCACCTCTTGTCCGCATTGACGGCGCTTTGAACAGTGTAAGTTACATTTCAGATGTGTTACGACACGTGGCTCTACCCTTCATTCGATACCTGCGAAACCCTACATTTCAGCAGGATAATGCACGACCGCACGTTGCAGGTCCTGTACGGGCCTTTCTAGATACAGAAAATGTTCGACATCCGCCCTGGCCAGCAGATTCTCCAAATCTCTCACCGATTGAAAACGTCTGGTCAATGGTGGCCGAGGAACTGGCTCGTCACAATACGCCAGTCACTACTCTCGATGAACTGTGGTATCGTGTTGAAGCTGCATGGGCAGCTGTACCTGTACACGCCATCCGAGCTCTGTTTGAGTGAATGCCCAGGCGTATCAAGGCCGTTATTACGGGCAGAGGTGGTTGTTCTGGGTACTGATTTCTCAGGATCTATGCACCCAAATTGCGTGAAATTGTATTCACATGTCAGTTCCAGTATATTTGTCCAATCAATACCCGTTTCTCATCTGTATTTGTTCTTGATGTAGCAATTTTAATGGCCAGTAGTGTACATCCGCCCACATTGGCGTATTGACCACGAGGAGAAAAGTCGAGAAACTAAAGCCAATCCACAGGCTTACCGACAATGATTCACCCACGCACTATTCGCGAGTGGAACAGGGTTGGAGGGGACAGTGGTACACACAATTAGGTTGCCTGTGGCTTATGGTGCAGATGTAGGTCCCGCGGGCCGAAGCAGACGGGTCGTACTCTGAGGATCAGTGATTCCGGAGTGTTTCTTGTGCTTCAGGCGCCTGTCGCAGGTACAGGAATGGGGAAGTTTTCCCAGGCGATGCTGAGAGGCAGGCGGCTTAAGTGGGCCGCGGCCAGTTCCAAACAAGCTGGTTAGAATGTGCGGCGCTTGCGTCACGCGCGTCTTGTGAGTCATTACCCGGCAATTACCTGCTGGTCGCTAAGGAGAGTGGCCGTCCCAGCCGCGTGCAACGCGCCGCTCGGTTTGCCACCCTCCGCTCAAATTCAGTTCCACAAGATTCAGTACCTGGTCCTCTCTAAAAACAATTCAAAGAAAACAGCCCACGGTCACTAATTTTTAACGAATTAACCGGCTTTCGACACTGCTAGGAGTGTCTTCCTCAGAATTTACACGACAGAATGGTCTGTAACATGGTCACAGAATTATGACTAAAAAAGTATGATACAGTACAAGTACGGAATTATCGTGAAAGACTGGCAGTACTTATACAGGGTGTTACAAAAAGGTACTGCCAAATATTCAGGAAACATTCCTCATACACAAAGAAAGAAAATATGTTATGTGGACATGTGTCAGGAAACGCTTAGTTTCCATGTTACAGCTCATTGTATTACTTCACTTCAAATCACATTGATCGTGGAATGGAAACACACAGCAACAGAACCTACCAGCGTGACTTCAAACACTTTGTTACAGGAAATGTTCAAAATGTCCTCCGTTAGCGAGGATACGTGCATCCACCCTCCGTCGCACGGAATCCCTGATGCGCTGATGCAGCCCTGGAGAATGCCGTATTGTATCACAGCCGTCCACAATACGAGCATACATTTGGTGCCGGGGTTGCGTAGACGAGAGCTTTCAAATGCCCCCATAAATGAAAGTCAAGAGGGTTGAGGTCAGGAGAGCGTGGAGGCCACGGAATTGGTCCGCCTCTACCAATCCGTCGGTCACCGAATCTGTTGTCGAGAAGCGTACCAACACTACGACTGAAATGTGCAGGAGCTCCATCGTGCATGAACCACATGTTGTGTCGTACTTGTAAAGGCATGTTCTAGCAGTACAGGTAGAGCATCCCGTATGAAATCGTGATAAAGTGCTCCATTGAGCGTAGGTGGAAGAACGTGGAGCCAAAACGAGACATCACCAACAATGCCTGCCCAAACGTTCACAGAAAATCTGTGTTGATGACGTGATTGCACAACTGTGTGCGGATTCTAGTCAGCCCACACATGTCGATTGTGCAAATTTACAATTTGATCACGTCGGAATGAAGCCTCTTCCGTAAAGAGAACGTTTGCACTGAAATGAGGATCGACACATTGTCGGATGATCCATTCGCAGAAGTGTACCCGTGGAGGCCAATCAGCTGCTGATAGTGCCTGCACACGCTGTACACGGTACGGAAACAACTGGTTCTCCCGTAGCACTCTCCATACAGTGACGTGGTCAACGTTACCTTGTACAGCAGCAACTTCTCTGACGCTGACATTAGGGTTATCGTCAACTGCACGAAGAATTGCCTCGTCCATTGCAAGTGTCCTCGTCGTTCTAGGTCTTCCCCAGTCGCGAGTCATAGGCTGGAATGTTCCGTGCTCCCTAAGACGCCGATCAATTGCTTGGAACGTCTTCCTGTCGGGACACCTTCGTTCTGGAAATCTGTCTGGATACAAACGTACCGCGCCACGGCTATTGCCCCGTGCTAATCCGTACATCAAATGGGCATCTGCCAACTCCGCATTTGTAAACATTGCACTGACTGCAAAACCACGTTCGTGATGAACACTAACCTGTTGATGCTACGTACTGATGTGATCGATGTTAGTACTGTAGAGCAATGAGTCGCATGTCAACACAAGCACCGAAGTCAACATTACCTTACTTCAATTGGGCCAACTGGCGGTGAATCGAGGAAGTACAGTACATACTGACGAAACTAAAATGAGCTCTAACATGGAAATTAAGCGTTTCCGGACACATGTCCACATAACATCTTTTCTTTATTTGTGTGTGAGGAATGTTTCCTGAACGTTTGGCCGTACCTTTTTGTTACACCCTGTATGTCATTTATTAAATAATAAATATGCCAAGAGGGCATTAGTCACAAAGACATTTAAGATAAAAAAACTGATAGCGAGGCACTACGGGCTGCTCGTTATTTGCGTGGTGCAGCTTGTAAACTGACACTTGAATATGTGTTTCCGTTTACAAGCTTGTAATGGTACTTGAACTACGTAACCATTACGGCAGCTCACCTGAACCTCTCGATACCAGCAATATTCTGCTGTGTTTCTGTAAAGTAGTTGACATATTTCTGAGACAACATTCAGATTTGATGTCATTAATGTAGAGGTACTTTGATACATCGATATGTTTATGTTGTAATGATATTATTCTTATGTGTATTCGATCTTTTGTCACTATGATCTTTGTTGTACTTGTAACTCTGATTTTTGGTCGTGTAAGCGGTAGTTAGAGAAACGGACCTTGGGAAAGTCAAGTCTTGGACGTCATGTTGGAAAGACGTATATTGTAGTCAGCTTATAAAATGTGAACTTTAACAGTGAGAAAGATGTTTTCAAGTATGTTTTGTATTGTGAAGTGATGTTTTGTGTGTTCCGTGATATTGCAGCAAAAGTAATAAAGGAGTGTAACTTAAATTCGAAGTGCTGATTACTTTTTTACATCACCATTGTCCTTCAAAAGTGTAATCTTCAAGAATGGTTTGTGAAGCGCATTTACAAAACTTTTGAATATCGCAGAATAAAACCTAGGCCTCTTTGCATCCGAGCTTGGAATCATCACCACCTAGATTTTCGACGATTGAGCCATGAGTTCACAACGAGACCAGCGTGGGAAACACGAAAAGATGAGTGCCTAGTTTATTCATTATTACACGAAATGACTTTATTAACTGTGCTCTAATGACACCTGCCACATAATAACTTTGTTGTTTCCCGAAAATGCAGTATTTAGCAGCGTGAGCAACACCACAATCGTTATTAAATTTTGACCTCTGTTGTGGTAGGGTTGTTACAAGTTCTGCACAAAATTAGTACGAACAGTATGGCGTACTTACCGAGACAACTGCTAAAATGTTAGAAGCTGCACCACGCAAGTAACGAGCAGCCCTTAGTGGCACGCCATCACAGGTTTCTTTATGTTAAATATCTTTGTGACTAATGGCCTTTTGGCATATTATTTCATAAATGAGATAAGTACTGTCTCTCTTTCACGGTAATTCCGTACTTATAATTTGTATTATACGTTTTTAGTCATAATTCTGTGAGCGTGTTATAGAGCAGGGATACCCAAAGTGGTCGATATCGACCCCAAGGGGTCGATATCGGTTTCCTAGGGGTCGACATAAACGAAAACTGATTTTGGGGGTCGAGGAGGTCTAAAAATCGACCCCTATTAACCTAATACAACTTCTGATTTAAAAGTTTCAAGATAGGTAGGTACTGTATTGTGTATTTTGTGTTACGTATACTAAGAATAATCCATATTTTTGTAGGAAATAGCATTGTTGTAGTAATGTTAAGTCTCAAGTTCGTAGAAGATGGAAAAACTCGGCAAGTCTGTGTGGACAAGTTTGTGCAAGGTAATCAGTTCGAGCGTACGTCTTTCAGGCGCGTTTTGACTTGCTCTCTATTTGACGCTTACGCGATTTAACACGAAGGAATTCATGATCAAGTCCAAATATGTTCCTGATATTTTACTGTTTAACGAGCTTGCACTTAGGTTGAAGGTTCATTATAAATTAAACTTGATATATACTGAATTGTATCTCTTTTTATTTTGTTAAATTTTGATGAGAAAATGAACTTTACTCACTTAAGCAAGTGCGAAGTTTTCCAATTGGTACCTTAGTACCTAGGTATTTTGTATCAATAGGAAAAAAACTAAAGATAGGCCCCCTTATTCATAATAGTCTGCTAACTTGAAGCATTGCTAATTCTCACTCTGTCTTCTTCTATTGACCTAAGAATGAAAAATAACACTCTGTAGCAGCTGTTTTAAGTTAGCGGACCATTATGAATAAGGGGGTTGACCTTAAGAGTAGGTAATTTGGCCATGGGGGTCTGAGGTAACAGTTCATTTTTGTCCAAAATAGTTTGGGGATCCCTGTTATAGACCATCCTGTGGTGTAAATTCTGAGGAAGACACTCCTAGCAGTGTCGAATGCCGGTTAATCCGTTAAAAATTAGTGACCGACGGCTGTTTTCTTTTAATTGTAACTATTCACGGTGTCTGAACGTGCAGCTATGTACAAAATTTTGCCTCTCTAATACGAGGTGCATTCAAGTTCTGAGGCCTCCGATTTTTTTTCTAATTAACTTCTCACCCGAAATCGATGAAACTGGCGTTACTTCTCGACGTAATCGCCCTGCAGACGTACACATTGTTCACAACGCTGACGCCACGATTCCATGGCAGCGGCGAAGGCTTCTTTAGGAGTCTGTTTTGACCACTGGAAAATCGCCGAGGCAATAGCAGCACGGCTGGTGAATGTGCGGCCACGGAGAGTGTCTTTCGTTGTTGGAAAAGGCCAAAAGTCACTAGGAGCCAGGTCAGGTGAGTAGGGAGCATGAGGAAACACTTCAAAGTTGTTATCACGAAGAAACTGTTGCGTAACGTTAGCTCGATGTGCGGGTGCGTTGTCTCGGTGAAACAGCACACGCGCAGCCCTTCCCGGACGTTTTTGTTGCAGTGCAGGAAGGAATTTGTTCTTCGAAACATTTTCGTAGGATGCACCTGTTACCGTAGTGCCCTTTGGAACGCAATGGGTAAGGATTACGCCCTCGCTGTCCCAGAACGTGGGAACCATCACTTTTTCAGCACTGGCGGTTACCCGACATTTTTTTGGTGGCGGTGAATCTGTGTCCTTCCGTTGAGCTGACTCGCGCTTTGTTTCTGGATTGAAAAATGGCATCCACATCTCATCCATTGTCACAACCGACGAAAAGAAAGTCCCATTCGTGCTGTCGTTGCACGGCAACATTGCTCCACAACGTGCCACACGGGCAGCCGTGTGGTCGTCCGTCAGCATTCGTGGCACCCACCTGGATGACACTTTTCGCATTTTCAGGTCGTCATGCAGGATTGTGTGCACAGAACCCACAGAAATGCCAACTCTGGAGGCGATCTGTTCGACAGTCATTCAGCGATCCCCCAAAACAATTCTCTCTACTTCGTCAGACCGGCTTGTGCGAGCCCGAGGTTGTTTCGGTTTGTTGTCACACGATGTTCTGCCTTCATTAAACTGTCGCACCCACGAACGCACTTTCGACACATCCACAATTCCATCACCAAATGTCTGCTTCAACTGTCGATGAATTTCAATTGGTTTCACACCACGGAAATTCAGAAAACGAATGATTGCACGCTGTTCAAGTAAGGAAAACGTCGCCATTTTAAGTATTTAAAACAGTTCTCATTCTCGCCGCTGGCGGTAAGATTCCATCTGCCGTACGGTGCTGCCGTCTCTGGGACATATTGACAATGAACGCAGCCTCATTTTAAAACAATGCGCATGTTTCTATCTCTCTCCAGTCCGGAGAAAAAAAATCGGAGGCCTTAGAACTTGAATGCACCTCGTAACACAACACTCTTTAGGAGCTACAGTGGAACCTCGCTGAACCAACACCTTACAGTGACGCGCAGTTCGCATAACGAGCAAAACAGAAAAAAAAGACTCGCTTAACGAGCGATGTTCCGCATAACGGGTGACGCCGATTTTGTGTGACGTCACCAGGCGTTCGCGCGCGGTGGGAGAAACGTTCAAAGAAATGAAAACCTTTCACTGTCGGCAGCGGCATGTGAACAAGGTCTTCAGTACAGCTGGCCGGGGTGGACGAGCGGTTCTGGGCGCATCAGTCTGGAACCGCGCGACCACTAGGGACCCAGTTTCGGATCTTGCCTCTGGCTTTGATGCGTGGGATGTCCTTAGGTTAGTTAGGTTGAAGTAGTTCTAAGTCTAGGGGACTGACGACCTCAGATGTTAAGTCCCATAGCGCTCAGAGCCATCTGAACTATTTTTTGCACGAAATGCTCCAAAAAGAAGAGTATAACAGGGTCTTAACTCAGAGGCGGATACAGAAAAACCTCAAGGAGGGGTCACTAAAGATATCTTGAGCTACCTTTATATTTGCCGGAGTAAAAAATAATCAAGACACATCCAAAGTTTTATTTAAACTGGTTATACACTGTACAGAGTTTCAGGGAGAGCATAAGGGCACAATTGACAGATATGGGGGAAAGAAATACAGTAGAAGAAGAATGGGTAGATGTGATGTTTAAAGCTTTCCCGGCGTACTGATTGTTCCACAAAAACACGGGAGAACTGCCGGATGTCAGTAACTTCCTGCCACGATATTTCGGCGCAGAGTCTTCTGGCCATCTTCAGGTGAGTGCCACTGTAGTAGTACTGGCGAGTACGCGCTGAGCTCCGCTATTTAAAGCCTTCTGAGGTGACATTGCGCATGCGCCGCTCAGTGCGCGCGTTCATAACGGCTCCGTGCGCTGCGCCTCGCGCCCTCCACTGTGAAAGCCTGGCGTATCGGTGTCAGGTCGATTTCCATCTTTATGCAGATAACTACGTCGACTACGAAGTTTCTCTATAACAGGATTCCAAGCAGAGTTCAGCTGATAACCGCTATCTCGATTGATGAGAGTCTCGTTGTCAGACAATCTTATTTCCACAGCTTCATTGATAATCGAGCTCCAAAAGTTGGATGTATGGGCTAAAATTTTTGTGTCGTTGTAATTCATGGAATGGTCTGTGGAAATACAATGTTCGGCGATTGCGGACTTGGTGGGTTGGAGAAGGCGAGTATGCCGTTGGTGTTCCACAATGCGTTCCTGCACAGTTCGTGTTGTTTGCCCTATATATGATTTGCCGCATTCACACGGAATTTTGTAAACACCTGGTTTACGCAGGCCCAGGTCGTCTTTAACGGATCCCACCAGTGATGAAATTTTGGAAGGATACTTTCTCAATATTCTCCCTATCTGTGAAGAAATATTCCCAATAAATGGTAGATAAACAGTCGACCTGAAGGCCTCTTCCTCTTCCTTGTTCCGTCGTTTGTAGGTCTTCATCACTCTGTTCACTTGCCTAGGTGAAAAGCCATTCTTCAAAAATACTTTTTGCAGGTGTTCCAGTTCCGCTTGAAGACTGTTGGTGTCAGAGATAGTATGGGCACGGTGGACCAAGGTTTTGAGAACGCCCATTGTTTGTGCTGGATGGTGGCAACTAGTAGATTGTAGATACAGGTCTGTATGAGTGGGCTTTCTGTACACCGAGTGACCAAGTGTGCCATCACTCTTCCGTCGCACCAAGACGTCTAAAAATGGCAGACAACCATCTCTCTCTATCTCCATGGTAAACTTCATGTTTTCATGTATGGAGTTCATGTGACGTAAAAATTCTTGGAGACGGTCCAGACCATGAGGCCACACTATAAAAGTGTCGTCAACGTACCGCCAAAATACTGTCGGTTTAAAAGTGGCAGAGTCGAGTGCTCTCTCCTCAAAATCCTCCATACTTACGAGCAGATGTGGATACAGTAGTCTTAAAATCTGACAAAGGAAACGCTACTGTCCTCATACCAAGGGATGACTATATTAATAAAATCAATGTTTTATTATGTGATTCAACGTATCGCAAAATCGATAAGGATCCCACGAGTCGAGCAGTGCGAAAAACAGCAGAACTTTTATCAAATAGTTCTCTACCGAAGGAGGTCATCAAGAGACTGAAACCAAACAGTTCAGTTCAACCTAGGCTATATGGACTGCCTAAGATCCACAAGGAAAATGTGCCATTACGTCCAATTGTAACATTGGAGCAGCCACCTACGACCTAGCAAAATTCTTGGCATCTTTGCTTAAACCAATGATAGGCAAGTGTGCACATCACATAAAGAATTCTGGTGATTTTATCAGTCGACTTCAGTCACTACAACTGCAAAGTAGTGATTTATTGGTCAGTTTTGATGTGGTTTCACTGTTCACAAAGGTGCCTTTGGTGGACTCACTACACCTCATTGGCAATATGTTTGGTGCAGACATTACAGCGTTGTTTGAGCACACTCTCTCCTCTACATATTTTATATTTAACAACGAATTTTACGAACAATCTGATGGTGTCGCCATGGAGAGTCCTTTGTCTCCCCTGGTAGCCAATCTTTTTATGGAGGATTTTGAGGAGAGAGCACTCGACTCTGCCACTTTTAAACCGACAGTATTTTGGCGGTACGTTGACGACACTTTTATAGTGTGGCCTCATGGTCTGGACCGTCTCCAAGAATTTTTACGTCACATGAACTCCATACATGAAAACATAAAGTTTACCATGGAGATAGAGAGAGATGGTTGTCTGCCATTTTTAGACGTCTTGGTGCGACGGAAGAGTGATGGCACACTTGGTCACTCGGTGTACAGAAAGCCCACTCATACAGACCTGTATCTACAAGCTACTAGTTGCCACCATCCAGCACAAACAATGGGCGTTCTCAAAACCTTGGTCCACCGTGCCCATACTATCTCTGACACCAACAGTCTTCAAGCGGAACTGGAACACCTGCAAAAAGTATTTTTGAAGAATGGCTTTTCACCTAGGCAAGTGAACAGAGTGATGAAGACCTACAAACGACGGAACAAGGAAGAGGAAGAGGCCTTCAGGTCGACTGTTTATCTACCATTTATTGGGAATATTTCTTCACAGATAGGGAGAATATTGAGAAAGTATCCTTCCAAAATTTCATCACTGGTGGGATCCGTTAAAGACAACCTGGGCCTGCGTAAACCAGGTGTTTACAAAATTCCGTGTGAATGCGGCAAATCATATATAGGGCAAACAACACGAACTGTGCAGGAACGCATTGTGGAACACCAACGGCATACTCGCCTTCTCCAACCCACCAAGTCCGCAATCGCCGAACATTGTATTTCCACAGACCATTCCATGAATTACAACGACACAAAAATTTTAGCCCATACATCCAACTTTTGGAGCTCGATTATCAATGAAGCTGTGGAAATAAGATTGTCTGACAACGAGACTCTCATCAATCGAGATAGCGGTTATCAGCTGAACTCTGCTTGGAATCCTGTTATAGAGAAACTTCGTAGTCGACGTAGTTATCTGCATAAAGATGGAAATCGACCTGACACCGATACGCCAGGCTTTCACAGTGGAGGGCGCGAGGCGCAGCGCACGGAGCCGTTATGAACGCGCGCACTGAGCGGCGCATGCGCAATGTCACCTCAGAAGGCTTTAAATAGCGGAGCTCAGCGCGTACTCGCCAGTACTACTACAGTGGCACTCACCTGAAGATGGCCAGAAGACTCTGCGCCGAAATATCGTGGCAGGAAGTTACTGACATCCGGCAGTTCTCCCGTGTTTTTATGGAACAAGAATGGGTAGCTTTGAGAAATGAAATAGTGAAGGCAGCAGAGAATCAAGTAGGTAAAAAGACGAGGGCTACTAGAAATCCTTGGGTAACAGAAGAGATGCTGAATTTACTTGATGAAAGGAGAAAATACAAAAATGCAGTAAGTGAAGCAGGCAAAAAGGAATACAAACGTCTCAAAAATGAGATCGACAGGAAGTGGAAAATGGCTAAGCAGGGATGGCTAGAGGACAAATGTAAGGATGTAGAGGCTTATCTCACTAGGGGTAAGATAGATACTGCCTACAGGAAAATTAAAGAGACCTTTGGAGAAAAGAGAACCACTTGTATGAGTATCAAGAGCTCAGATGGAAACCCAGCTATAAGCAAAGAAGGGAAAGCAGAAAGGTGCAAGGTGTATATAGAGGGTCTATACAAGGCCGATGTACTTCAGGACAATATTATGGAAATGGGAGGTAGATGAAGATGAAATGGGAGATACGATACTGTGTGAAGAGTTTTACAGAGCACCGAAAGACCTAAGACAAAACAAGACCCCGGGAGTAGACAACATTCCATTAGAGCTACTGACAGCCTTGGGAGAGCCAGTCCTGACAAAACTCTACCATCTGGCGAGCAAGATGTATGAGACAGGCGAAAACCGCTCAGACTTCAAGAAGAATGTAATAACTCCAATCCCAAAGACAGCAGGTGTTGACAGATGTGAAAATTACCGAACTATCAGTTTCATAAGCCATGGCTGCAAAATACTAACGCGAATTCTTTACAGACGAATGGAAAAACTAGTAGAAGCCGACCGCAGGGAAGATCATTTTGGATTCCATAGAAATGTTGGAACACGTGAGGCGATACTGGCCCTACGACTTAACTTAGAAATTAGATTAAGGAAAGGCAAACCTATGTTTCTAGCATTTGTAGACTTAGAGAAATACAGGGAACGAAAGGCTATTTACAATTTGTACAGAAACCAGTTGGCAGTTATAAGAGACGAGGGACATGAAAGGGAAGCAGTGGTTGGGAAGGGAGTGAGACAGGGTTGTAGCCTCTCCCCGATGTTATTCAATCTGTATATTAAGCAAGCAGTAAAGGAACCAAAAGAAAAATTCGGAGTAGGTATTAAAATCCATGGAGAAGAAATGAAAACTTTGAGCTTCGCCGACGACAATGTAATTCTGTCAGAGACAGCAAAGGACCTGGAAAAGCAGCTGAACGGAATGGACAGTGTCATGAAAGGAGGTTATAAGATGAACATCAACAAAAGCAAAACGAGGATAATGGAATGTAGTCGAATTAAGTCGGGTGATGCTGAGGGAATTAGATTAGGAAATGAGATACTTAAAGTAATAAAGGAGTTTTGCCATTTGGGGAGCAAAATAACTGATGATGGTCGAAGTAGAGAGGATATAAATTGTAGGCTGGCAATGGCAAGCAAAGCGTTTCTGAAGAACAGGAATTTGTTAACATCGAGTATAGATTTAAGTGTCAGGAAGTCGTTTCTGAAAGTATTTGTCTGAATTGTAGCCATGTATGGAAGTGAAAGGTGGACGATGAATAGTTTGGACAAGAAGTGAATAGAAGCTTTCGAAATGTGGTGCTACAGAAGAATGCTGAAGATTAGATGGATAGATCATATAACTAATGAGGAGGTATTGAATAGAATTGGGGAGAAGAGGAGTATGTGGCACAACTTGACAAGAAGCAGGGATCGGTTGGTAGGACATGTTCTGAGGCATGAAGGGATCACAAATTTAGCATTGGAGGGCAACGTGGAGGGTAAAAATCGTAGAGGGAGACCAAGACATGAATACACTAAGCAGATTCATAAGGATGTAGGTTGCAGTAAGTACTGGGAAATGAAGAAGTTTGCACAGGATAGAGTAGCATGGAGAGCTGCATCAAACCAGTCTCAGGACTGAAGACCACAACAAACAACAACAGACATATATACAAGACAATGGCATCTTATGATATAAAGAAGTTACACTTGTGGTTCTCTTCCTTAAATGATGAATTCTACGAGCCTACTCTTCTTGGCAAATTGGTTAATTACATCGTCAATTGGACAATGAATGTCAGAGCGATTGTTCAACAGAGCAGAATTAAGTCGATCCCCCTTCATTGTCGACCTCAGCCATGTGTTTGTACGCCGCAAAGTTCAAAAATGTCTTTCTACTGTAGTAATAGATGCAGGTAGGCAAGCAAATATTTTGTACAGCGTCTGCAAAGTAGGATAGTCAGATCTATGAAAACAATGCATGCATAACAGAATCACTATCATTAAGGACGTTTATGCTCGTTTCCTTGTATTGATAAATCTCTCCCGTTAGTCCCTTTTTAATCACAAAGAGTGATTCTTGTTCAAAGTTCGGTTAAGCACTGATTCAATTACGTGCCAAATCATTACCGTCATGTATCAGTGTTGTGAGGGCGAGAGTATGTTGAATTTTAAATGATAATGCCACATATGAAGCCCCCCCCCCCCCCCCCGCTTGTATCGGCCACTGCTCTAGCCACAATTTCACTATACAGGGTGAGTCACCTAACATTACCGCTGGATATATTTCGTAAACCAAACACTGACGAATCGATTCCACAGACCGAACGTGAGGAGAGGGGCTAGTGTAATTGGTTAATACAAACCATAAAAAAATGCACGGAAGTATGTTTTTTAACACAAACCTACGTTTTTTTAAATGGAACCCCGTTAGTTTTGTTAGCACATCTGAACATATAAACAAATACGTAATCAGTGCCGTTTGTTGCACTGTAAAATGTTAATTACGTCCGGAGATATTGTAACCTAAAGTTGACGCTTGAGTACCACTCCTCCGCTGTTTGATCGTGTGTATCGGAGAGCACCGAATTACGTAGGGATCCAAAGGGAACGGTGATGGACCTTAGGTACAGAAGAGACTGGAACAGCACATTACGTCCACATGCTAACACCTTTTTATTGGTCTTTTTCACTGACGCACATGTACATTACCATGGGGGGTGAGGTACACGTACACACGTGGTTTCCGTTTTCAATTACGGAGTGTCCCGACATGTCAGGCCAAAAGATGTTCAATGTGGTGGCCATCATTTGCTGCACACAATTGCAATCTCTGGCGTAATGAATGTCGTACACGCCGCAGTACATCTGGTGTAATGTCGCCGCAGGCTGCCACAATACGTTGTTTCATATCCTCTGGGGTTGTAGGCACATCACGGTACACATTCTCCTTTAACGTACCCCACAAAAAGAAGTCCAGAGGTGTAAGATCAGGAGAACGGGCTGGCCAATTTATGCGTCCTCCACGTCCTATGAAACACCCGTCGAACATCCTGTCAAGGGTCAGCCTAGTGTTAATTGCGGAATGTGCACGTGGACCATCATGCTGATACCACATACGTCGACGCGTTTCCAGTGGGACATTTTCGAACAACGTTGGCAGATCATTCTGTAGAAACGCGATGTATGTTACAGCTGTTTGGGCCCCTGCAATGAAGTGAGGACCAATGAGGTGGTCGCCAATGATTCCGCAACATACATTCCACGGTCGCTGTCGCTCTACCTGTCTGAGCCAGCGAGGATTGTCCACGGACGAGTAATGCATGTTCCGTAGATTCACTGCCCCGTGGTTTGTGAAACCCGCTTCATCGGTAAACAGGTAGAACTGCAACGCATTCTCTGTTAATGCCCATTGACAGAATTGCACTCGATGATTAAAGTCATCACCATGTAATTGCTAATGTAGCGACACATGAAACGGGTGAAAGCGGTGACGATGCAGTATGCGCATGACACTACTTTGACTCAGTCCACCGGCTCTCGCAATGTCCCGTGTACTCATGTGTGGGTTCGTGGCAACAGCAGCTAACACACCAACTGCACCCGCTTCTCCTGTGACGGGCCTGTTACGGACCCGTTTGCGTGCTACGACCATACCTGTTGCATACAGTTGGCGGTAGATGTTTTGCAATGTGCGGCACGTTGGATGCTCTCTGTCCGGGTACCGTTCTGCATACACCCTGCAGGCTTCAGCTGCATTTCGTCGACACTCGCCATAGATGAGTATCATCTCCGCCTTTTCAGAGTTCGAATACACCATGGTCACAGTTCCTACAACACTACACTATCACAGACGTCTGGTAACACGGTGTACTACAGTTGGTCTGCGTGCGGAGACGAATGTAGAATAACAATAGCAGCAAGCGCTACATGCGGACACTGCGACAGCTAGACCAAACCACAACAGTGCACTACAGCCACACTCGTAAACACGGTCGTCATCGTAAACATGTCCCTGCAGATGCTGCTCGCCGACCGTGGCCCGTGTTTGTTAGAACACGCAACTGAACGTCGGAGGTTTCAAGCGTCAATTTTAGTTTACAATACCTCCGGATGTAATTAACATTTTACAATGCAACAAACGGCACTGATTACGTATTTGTTTATATGTTCAGAAGTGCTAACAAAACTAACGTGGTTACATTTTAAAAAACGTAGGTTTGTGTTAAAAAACATACTTCCGTGCATTTTTGTATGGTTTGTATTAAACAATTACACTAGCCCCTCTCCTCACGTTCGGTCTGTGGAATCGGTTCGTCAGTATTTGATGTGGTTTACGAAATATATCCAGCGGTAACGTTAGGTGACTCACCCTGTATACGAGGGGGCGGTCGAAAAGTTTCTAGCCCGAGATGGTTACCGTAATGTCTCGCACAAACAACACCTCCTACTATAACATATGTATTTGGATGGGGTCCGCCTTTAGCATTGCATGAACTACTTTCAAAGTGCGAAGATGTTTTAGAGTAGGCCGCTGTGGCCGAGAGGTTCTAGGCGCTTCAGTCCAGATTCGCCCTGATGCTACGGTCGCAGGTTCGAATCCTGCCTCGGGCATGGATGTGCGTGATGTCAGGTTAGTTAGGTTATAAGTAGTTCTAAGTCTAGGGGATGTTAGGTCCCTTGGTGCTCAGAGCCATCTGAACCATCTTTAGTACGTACTGCAGTCTGGGTTTAGCACTCTTTCTGCTGCCATCTTACTAAAGCTTGTAATTATGTTTCTAAAATTGTACTCACACAGTGTTTTTTTTTTTGTTCAAATTTTAATAATCTTCGCAGAAATATCCCTGAAGATAAGGCCGCAAGGAGACGATCGTGAGAGAAAGGAAAAGAACTTGGAAATGAAACGTAAAACCATTGAGGAGCGAAGCCAGCGTGAGCGTTGCCGATTTAGCACGCACATACAGTCGGTCTACATCAACTCTTTGCGCTATCCTCACGAACAAGACTGAGGAGATACATTCCTGAAAGCGAGTGACAAAGAGTATCTTAACAGTGGTTGCGTAGTCTTGATGGTGTCGGTAGTTTGCTCCTCATATGGATGCATGAAAAGCAATTGCAAGGCGACATTATTAACAAGAACATCACTTGTGAGTAGGTGAGAATGATTTTCGGCTACCTAGTGGAGAAGACGCCAGGATCACCAGAGGACGAAGAAGCGTGTAAGGAAAGCCGTGGGTGGTTCGAGAAGTTTAAGAGAAGCTCGTCGTAGGTTGTGTTCCAAAAATGAACAGCATAGAGACAGAAGTGATGACACTTTCTGCAGGACCTGACCACCATTCAGCACGACAATGCTCAAGCACGTACAGTGCAAGCTGTTACTGGTGTGTTTGACTGATGGGGCTACTATGTGCTATACCACCTACTGCACTCCCTTTACATGAGCCCCCGTGAGTTCAAGTCGGTTTCTAAACTGAAGGAAACACTTCACGGCCTTCACTTCACAACTGCTACAAATTCGTCGGGCAGTACACCGCACCGCTCGAACTGTCAACACAACTGGCACTGCTGAGAGTATCCTACGACTTCCCACATCGCACCCCCATCAGATTTAGCTATAAGTTGGCACAGTGCATAGGCCTTGAAAAACTGAACACCGATAAATCGAGAAAACAGGAAGAAGATGTGTGGAACTATGAAAAAAATAAGAAAATATACAAACTGAGTAGTCCATGCGAACATACGGAACATCAAGGATAGTGTCGGCTCAGGAGCGCCGTGGTCCCGTGGTTAGCGTGAACAGCTGCGGAACGAGAGGTCCCTGGTTCAAGTCTTATCTCGGGTGAAAACTTTATTTTCGCAAAGTTATGATCTGCCCGTTCGTTCATTGACGTCTCTGTTCACTGTAGTAAGTTTAGTGTCTGTATTTTGGGACCGCACTGCAAAACCGTGCGATTGGTAGACGAAAGGACGTGCCTCTCCAATGGGAACCGAAAACATTTGATCGCAAGGTCATAGGTCAACCGATTCCTCCACAGGAAAAGACGTCTGATATATTCTACACGACAATGGTGACGGCATGTGCGTCACATGACAGGAATATGTTGTCGACCCACCTAACTTGTACACTTGGCGAATGGGTGAAAAGATTCTTCTACCTTGCCCGATTTAGGTTTTCTCGTGGATGTGATAGTCACTCCAAAAAAGTGATGAAAACATAAGAGTTTGTCACATAAACTGCAACAAATGAATGCAACACTTTCACAGTCGCACAGTTTTGCCTTTTAACGTTTTCAAATTTTTTCGTGTGTAGACCGTCAAATCCTGTCCAAGGAAATCCGAACATGTCCTGGAATTTTGGAGAGCGAAGTTGATTATATGTCAGTGCCTTAACTCTGATAGCCCGCATCTCGTGGTCGTGCGGTAGCGTTCTCGCTTCCCACGCCCGGGTTCCCGGGTTCGATTCCCGGCGGGGTCAGGGATTTTCTCTGCCTCGTGATGGCTGGGTGTTGTGTGATGTCCTTAGGTCAGTTAGGTTTAAGTAGTTCTAAGTTCTAGGGGACTGATGACCATAGATGTTAAGTCCCATAGTGCTCAGAGCCATTTGAACCATTTGAACCTTAACTCTGATAATTGTCTGAAAATAAGAAATTAAACTTTTCACTCGAGGGAAGACTTGAACGAAGGACGTCTCGTTCCGCAGCTGCTCACGCTAACCACGGGACCACGGCGCTCCTGAGCTCAGACTATCCTTGATGTTGCATATGTTGCCCATGGACTACTCAGTCTGTATATTTTGCTTATTTTTTTCACAGTTCCACACAACTACTTCCTGTTTTCTCGATTGATCTGTGTTCAGTTTTTCAAGACCTATCCACTGTGCCAACTTATAACAAAATGTGAGGGGGGTGCGATGGGGAGGTTTCCTTGTTAGTAGCGGTGTACCAGGCGGTGCGCTGACGTGAGTCACGGCAGTTGATTATCTGTGAGCATCTGCCGGTAGACCAGGAGTCGGCGCAGTGAGGTGGGGGTGTACGTACAGACGAGGCGGAAAGGCTGACGAGGACCGCCGCGTCTGGACTTGCCGGTGAACGCACCGTGAAGGAAGCAGCGCGGTTTGTTGGTGCGTCGACGCGGAGTTTGCGACGTGTCTACAAGGAACGGGTGCAGCTTCCGCCCCATGTAACACGGCGTGAGGACAGCGGTCGCGCGAAGGTCGCAGAACAGACAGGAAACGGAGACAGTCTCTGGCCTTGACCAGGAGAGTCGGTTTGAGATACGGCAGGAAGTGGTTGCGTCAGTGTATGTAGGTGCATTTCGAGCGGTATTCGAGCGACCATTGCGGCATGAAATTCATGAGAAGGAAATTCCGTATCGGCTACATAGCGAAAGGCCATTGATGGCAGCTGCTCATTTTCAGTGGGGCACAAGAACTGGGCAATGGCTGAATAGGACAGGCTGTTTACTCAAGAGCGCGCAGATATTCAACAGGGCATACACGATATACTCCACTGAACTATTTGAGGTACGGAACCTGGCGTCGGAGAAGCCAGCTTAAGGAGATAACAGGAATGAAATCACATCACTGATTACTCTTTTACACTACTGGCCATTAAAATTGCTACACGAAAAAGAAATGTAGATGATAAACGGGTATTCAGTGGACAAATATATTATACTAGAACTGACATGTGATTACATTTTCACGCAATTTGGGTGCATAGATCCTGAGAAATCAGTATCCAGAGCAACCACCTCTGGCCGTAATGACGGCCTTGATACGCCTGATCATTCAGTCAAACAGAGCTTGGATGGCGTGTACAGGTACAGCTGCCCGTGCAGCTTCAACACGATACCACAGTTCACCAAGCGTAGTGACTGGCGTATTGTGACGAGCCAGTTGCTCGGCCACCATTGCCCAGATGTTTCCAATTGGTGACAGATCTGGAGAATGTGCTGGCCAGGGCAGCAGTCGAACATTTTCTGTATCCAGAAAGGCCCGTACACGACCTGCAACATGCGGTCGTGCATTATCCCGCTGAAATGTAGTGTTTCGCAAGGATTGAATGAAGGGTACAGCCACGGGTGGTAACACATCTGCAATGTAACGTCCACTGTTCAAAGTGCCGTCAATGCGAACAAGAGGTGACCGAAAAGAGTAACCGATGGGACCCCATACCATCACGCCGGGTGATACGCCAGTATCGCGATGACGAATACACGCTTCCAATGTGCGTTCACCGCGATGTCGCCAAACACGGATGCTACCATCATGATGCTGTAAACAGAACCTGCATTCATCCGAAAAAAATGACGTTTTGCCATTCGTGCACGCAGGTTCGTCGTCGAGTACACCATCGCAGGCACTCCTGTCTGTGATGCAGCGTCAAGGGTAACCGCAGCCATGGTCTCCGAGCTGATAGTCCATGCTGCTGCAAACGTCGTCCAACTGTTCGTGCAGATGGTTGTTGTCTTCCAAACGTCCCCATCTGTTGACTCAGGGATCGAGACGTGGCTGCACGATCCGTTACAGTCATGCAGATAAGATGCCTGTCATCTCGACTGCTAGTGATACGAGGCCGTCGGGACCCAGCACGGCGTTCCGTATTACCCTCCTGAACCCACCGATTCCATATTCTGCTAACAGTCATTGGATCTCGACCAACGCGAGCAGCAATGTCGCGATACGATAAACCGCAATCGCGATAGGCTAGAATCCGACCTTTATCAAAGTCGGAAACGTGATGGTACGCATTCCTCCTCCTTACACGAGGGATCACAACGTTTCACCAGGCAACGCCGGTCAACTGATGTTTGTGTATGAGAAATCGGTTGGAAACTTTCCTCATGTCAGCACGTTGTAGGTGTCGCCACAGGCGCCAGCCTTGTTTGAATGCTCTGAAAAGCTAATCACTTGCATATCACAGCATGTTCTTCCTGTCGGTTAAATTTCGCGTCTGTAGCGCTTCAAGTTCGTGGTATAGCAATTTTAATGGCCAGTAGTGTGTTTACATTAGTTACCATTAACTGCACATACCATCAGTGACAGAATGAACGTACCATCTGTACGGTGTCTCACAGAGCCGTGGGGCGCCTTTTCTGGAACACCAGCTCCTTGGCAGTGCTATCGATTACGCGGCTGTACTACGATCTTTGCCGCTGTTGTGATGTGGCGGCGGGTATTTGCTGGAGGGGAGCTGGTCGCCGAACTCGCTAAGAGGCGCTGGGGCGTGCTTCAGGGGACGAAGGGGCAAATCACGCGGGCGGCCTCGGGCAGCCGTGGCGAGGCCGGTCTTCTTTGCGGGACGGTCGCCAGTTTGTGGTACACCTGCCTGAAGTCAACTTCGGGCGCTGCTTGTCGCATTGCTTTCAGGCATTTTTCTCGCAGAGACCTCGAGACCATCTCGGACAACGCTCTCCATCGTACGTGTAAGTGGTTTTGGTGCCTTCGTTTCCTCAAACCATTTGCGTTCCACCGGGTGAACTTGTTGGTCGGTGACTGTGTGCAGACCAGCAGTTACTATTCCCTTTAAAATCTTCTGCTTGGACGAGTGTTAAAAGGCAGATTAGCACGAACGCGTGCGTCTGATTTTGGGTTTATTGCCATCAAGAGGCGTCCCTGGTATGCCGTGGTATATTGCTGTTAAAGAAAAAAAATTGCAACCACTTTTTCTCTTATTAGTGAAACATGTATTTGCTAAAGATACTCATTTATATGTACTTCATTACACAGGGTGTTACAAAAAGGTACGGCCAAACTTTCAGGAAACATGCCTCACACACAAATAAAGAAAAGATGTTACGTGGACATGTGTCCGGAAACGCTTTATTTCCGTGTTAGAGCTCATTTTAGTTTCGTCAGTATGTACTGCACTTCCTCGATTCACCGCCAGTTGGCCCAAATGAAGGAAGGTAATGTTGACTTCGGTACTTGTGTTGACACGCGACTCATTGCTCTACAGTACTAGCAGCGAGCACATCAGTACGTAGCATCAACAGGTTAGTGTTCATCACGAACGTGCAGTCAGTGCAATGTTTACAAATGCGGAGTTGGCAGATGCCCATTTGATGTACAAATTAGCACGGGGCAATAGCCGTGGCGCGGTAGGTTTGTATCGAGGCAGGTTTCCAGAACGAAGGTGTCCCGACAGGAAGACGTTCCAAGCAATTGATCGGCGTCTTAGGGAGCACGGAACATTCCAGCCTATGACTCGCGACTGGGGAAGACCTAGAACGACGAGGACACCTGCAATGGACGAGGCAATTCTTCGTGCAGTTGACGATAACCCTAATGTCAGCGTCAGAGAAGTTGCTGCTGTACAAGGTAACGTTGACCACGTCACTGTATGGAGAGTGCTACGGGAGAACCAGTTGTTTCCGTACCGTGTACAGCGTGTGCAGGCACTATCAGCAGCTGATTGGCCTCCACGGGTACACTTCTGCGAATGGTTCATCCGACAATGTGTCAATCCTCGTTTCAGTGCAAATGTTCTCTTTACGGATGACACTTCATTCCGACGTGAGCAATATGTAAATTTTCACAATCAACATGTGTGGGCTGACGAGAATCCGCACGCAATTGTGCAGTCGCGTCATCAACACAGATTTTCTGTGAACGTTTGGGCAGGCATTGTTGGTGATGTCTCGATTGGGCCCCACGTTCTTCCACATACGCTCAATGGAGCACGTTATCATGATTCCATACGGGATACTCTACCTGTGCTGCTAGAACGTGTGCCTTTACAAGTACGACACAACATGTGGTTCATGCACGATGGAGCTCCTGCACATTTCAGTCGAAGTGTTCGTACGCTTCTCAACAACAGATTCGGTGACCGACGGATTGGTAGAGGCGGACCAATTCCGTGGCCTCCACGCTCTCCTGACCTCAACCCTCTTGACTTTTATTTATGGGGGAATTTGAAAGCTCTCGTCTACGCAACCCCGGTACCAAATGTAGAGACTCTTCGTGCTCGTATTGTGGACGGCTGTGATACAATACGCCATTCTCCAGGGCTGCATCAGCGCATCAGGGATTCCGTGCGACGGAGGGTGGATGCACGTATCCTCGCTAACGGAGGACATTTTGAACATTTACTGTAACAAAGTGTTTGAAGTCACGCTGGTACGTTCTGTTGCTGTGTGTTTCCATTAATGTCATTTGAAGAGAAGTAATAAAATGAGCTCTAACATGGAAAGTAAGCGTTTCCGGACACATGTCCACATAACATATTTTCTTCCGTTGTATGTGAGGAATGTTTCCTGAAAGTTTCGCCGTACCTTTTTGTAACACCCTGTATATATATCTGTGCGTGGCCATTTTAACCACGAAGCGGCTGCAGCTCAATGGTGCCGGCACGGTAGCTGAGCATTTTCGGTCAGAGGGCTAGCTTCCCTTTCAAATAAAAAAGACTGAGTGAACGGATCGTCGAACAAGCTGAACGGCTGTCATCGGACGCCCTGAACAAACTCAACGAACAACATTGAACAATTTTTTTTTTTAAAAAAAAAAGGTGGTTGGCGGTCAAGCCGGTGGATCGAGTTCGGTTCGTTCGTTTTTTTTTATTTTTTATTTTCAAATGGTTCAAATGGCTCTGAACACTATGGGAGTTAACATCTGAAGTCATCAGTCCCCTAGAACGTAGAACTAGAATTGATATAATGGGAAAAATACCTATAGTCGCATGAACTTTTATTATACTTAAAATGTTATTTGGCAGTGTACTAATTTTTATTATCACAAATAATAGAATATTCATAACTATCGACTAGTAAACGACCAAACGCGTAAAGTGATACTCAAAATGCTTGTCCATGTCTTCAAAACAGTTTGTGTTTAATCGAAAGAGAACGAGAAATTGCTTCTGGGAACACGCTATTGAAATACACTCTATACTGCATAACCAATTATCAGTGCCGATTTTTAAGAAAATACTGCGTTATGCATGGTTTGCTTCCAAATTATGGTCTGAAAGAGAGGTTTTTGATAATGTTAACGAGGTTTGTTTTTTCACGGAAAAGACCTTGCGTATGCGGAAACACAGCATTTATTCAATGCAGCTAGTGCCGTTTAACTTTATGTGTTCCACGTTTTTACGAAAAATACCATCCTGCAACTTTTACTCGTAATGTAGAAAGCGACAATTAATTGTACATCTTTCGAAAGCCGTCTGCGCCGGACAAAACTTGGAGGTAACTAGTCGTTTCTGGCTCCTTCCAGGTATAAGGAATTTCTCAAATCACGGAGAAGCACACATTTTCAGTATCACTTTATGCGCTTGGTTGTTTACTAGTCGGTAGTTATGAATGTTCTATTATTTGTGATAATAAAAATTAATAGACTGCCAAATAACATTGTAAATTTAATAAAAGTCCATCCGATTACACGTATTTTCCCCATTATATAAATTGTATTATACGTAAATAGTAAAGAAAATGTGTGTGTTGAAAATAAAAGCCGGCGGCCGTGGCTTAGCGGTTCTAGGCGCTTCAGTCCGGAACCGTGCTGCTGCTACGGTCGCAGGTTCGAATCCTGCCTCTAGCATGGATGTGTGTGTTGTCCTTAGGTTAGTCAGGTTTAAGTAGTTCTAAGCTCTAGAGGACTGATGACCTCAGATATTAAGTTCCATAGTGCTCAGAGCCATTTGAACCACTAGAAAAAAAAAAAAAAAAAAAAAAAAACTGACGAACGGAACTCGATCCACCGGCTTGAACGCCAACCGCCTTTTTTTTTTATATATATACATACTGTTCGTTGAGTTTGTTCAGGGCGGACGTCCGATGACACCCGTTCGGCTCGTTCGTTGATCCGTTCGCTCAGTCTTTTTTATTAGAAAGGGAAGCTAACGCTCTGACCGAACACGCTGAGCTACCGTGCCGCCACCACTCGGCTGCAGCCGCTTCGTGGTTAAAATGGCCACGCACAGATATGTATATTTGACGACCAGATTATCTTGCGATTTTCTCAGTACCGCTCACACATTTTGTTGTCCTCGTGGGCTAGTACGAGTGTACGAAGTTTGCTGTAAATCCGCGTTCCAAACGTCGTGGCCTCCCCTTGTGAGTCAAATTTCCAAAGAACTTGGTAGTGTGAGCCCACTTATCATTATGATGTGGCGTCCCCCTGGCCTGGATCCGTGCACTGATGCAATTGGGAAGGCTGTAACAAAACCACTTTAGCCTCGCCTGAAGTGAACTGGCCCACAATTGTCGTAAATGGTACTCAATATCCCGGATACTGGCTCTGGGACCGAATGACGTTTGAGCTGGTCCCACACGCGTTCAATTTGATCTGTGGACCTGACTGGCCGTGGAATGAAGAGATGTTCCGCAAGTGGACAAGCATTGTCCTGTTGAAAAGCGGAAGCACGATACTGTCATATGAGAGGTACCACAGGAGGGGTGTAGGTTGCCTGTGACACACCGTTGTGCTGTCAGAGTTCTTTCGGTCACGACCAGCCACGATCTTAAGTCGTACCCCACAGCTGTCCACCCAATACGTAAGACCATGGTTCTTCTCCAAAACACCACGTGAATGTGATCTCACTTCAGCTTGTCACCATACTCTCTGATGCAATGACTCCATACTGAACAATCATATACAACCGCTTGCTTAACCCTTTCAGACCCTGTGGTTACAATTGTGTACATTAGTTTTCACGACGTCTTAACTCAAATAGAAATATTGTTCCTCAATTTGGAGCTGATGTACACATTTGTGAATGTTCATTCATTTCACCATGCACAAGTGCTGCCATCTGTTGTGCAGCGGTATAAACATATCAACAGATTAATATAGCAGTGTAGAGCAGTTTGTGACATTGAAAGTACCTAGTAGTCTTCGGTAAGCTATAGCCCACAGTATAGTTGAGTAGCAGTATTATTGTTTTGCATGAACATTATAGAATGTTCGATTTATTTATTACAAGAATCAATATTTCCAACTCATTTGTTTTAGTCAGCAAAAAGAAGCGATGTTTTTCTGTGTGCACAATTGTAGCCATGAGGTCTCAAGAACAATGTTTTACATAATTTTGAATACCTTGTGTTTCCTTCATATGAAGTGCTTGTTGCAACAGTTTCTTTTTATCCTCACGATTGTATGAGTTTTGACTGGGATTTATTCAAAACATATGTAGTATGTTGTATTACTAGGTATTGTTATGAGCAACAATTAGGAAAATATACATAGCATTGAAGCTCCAGTTGATGACAATGGCGTTAGGTCTACTGTAAATTATTATTTTAGGGAAATACCACTACTGATATTATTATTTGTGAATATTTCAGTTCTGTTCATCATGTCACAGAAAAAGTATTTCAACACTGAGTGAGATGCAGATGCCATTTTAGAGATGCTGCCGAATGGAGAGGTGTCAGATATCGATTTATCATCAGGTGAAGAATCATTTCCTGATGTAGAATCCTACTGTACTTCAAGAAAGTCAGAGTGGGGGCTGACAAAATAAACCGGGGAGAAACCAATGATGAGTCAACTGCAAATAATTAACGTGGTGTGTGCAGTGACAATGATGAAAACGATAGTGATATTCAAGACAGTGATCCACTTACCAACAATGGGCTCAGCGATGTAAATAAAGTTTTGTCAGAAAAAAAGGACACCGAGTGGCGTCATCATCCTCTCTCTATACTGGATTTATATTATGAATGGGAACAATGTATTGAAGAACAGCAAATACTTTCTTCTTGAACTTATTTCAGCGAGTACATTACCAATGATCTGTTCAGTACTATGGCTCATACGACAAACCTATTTGCCTTGCAGAGTGGAACAATTAGCAATTTCAAACAAACTACACCAGCGGAACTCCAAATCTTGTTTGGGCTTCATATAATCATGGGAACTCTAAAATGTCCTCGAGTCCGAATGTATTTGGACACAACATTGAAAATGCAATTATTCTTGGACAGTATGCCCAGAAATAGATTCTTCCAACTCAGAACAAATTTACATCTTGTTAACAACATGGCTATACCGGCAGACAATAAAGACACGTTTTATAAAGTTCGGCCTATATATATACTGCCATCCGTAACAGATGTCTGGATACCTCGAATAGAAAACGAGGCCGACCATCTGCCACACCTCCAGATACACCTGTTCAAAGACGACTAGGAGAAACTAGGCCTCCTGAAAGGATGTACTTTGATGGAACACAACACTTGCCTCTTCATGAAAGTGGTGCACTGCCTACCAAGTGCAAATTTTCGGGATGCAAGGAAAGTTCATGAATAAAATGTGAAAAATGTAATGTACGAGGTGCGGCTAGAAAAAAAACCGGACTGACGCTGGAAAAAACATTTATGTACAATTATTTACAATTTCGTGTTATCTCCTTCAATGTACTCTCCTCCTCGGTCTCTACACCGCTCCATACGAATTTTCCACTGTTCATAGCAATGCTGCAGATCATTTTCGGTAAGTCCATACATTACTTCCGTCGCTTTTTCTTTTACTGCTTCAACAGTCTCAAATGTAGTTCCTTTCAAAGCTGACTTTACTTTAGGGAAAAGAAAAAAGTCACAGGGGGCAGGTGAGTAGGGTGGACGATCTAAGATGGGAATGTTGTGTTTTGCCAAAAACGTCTTCACTGACAACGCACTGTGAGCTGGGGCATTGTCTTGGTGAAGGATCCGTGACTTTTTTCTCCACAAATCATTCCGTTTTCTTCGTACTCGCTCACGTAGGGTAGCCAGGACGCTAATGTAGTAATGCTGATTCACTGTTTGTCCCTCTGGTACCCAATCAATGTGCACAATCCCTTTGGTGTCAAAAAAAAAACAATCATCATTGCCTCGAATTTCGATTTTGACATTCGTGCTTTTTTTTGTCGTGGAGAACCAGGAGTTTTCCAATGCATCGATTGGCGTTTAGTTTCGGGATCGTAAGTAAAAAACCACGATTCATCGCAAGTAATAACATTTTGTAAGAAGGTGGGATCACTTTCAATGTTTTCCAGGATGTCAGAACAAATCATTCTTCGGCGTTCCTTCTGTTCAATTGTGAGACACTTTGGAACCATTTTTTAACACACTTTGTTCATGTTGAAACTTTCATGAAGAATCTGCCTAACACTTTCCTTGTCAACTCCTGTTAACTCAGACACTGCTCTGATTGTTAAACGGCGATCTTGTCGAACAAGTTTACCGATTTTTTCAATGTTTGCATCAGTTTTTGCTGACAATGGTCTGCCAGTGCGAGTGTCATCACTGGTGTTTTCGCGGCCATCTTCACTCAAACACTTGTGTTCGCGATAAACAATCATCGCCGTACACTTGTTGTAATATTACAAACGTTTCACTTGCAGATTTTCCTAGTTTGAAACAAAATTTGATGTTAACACGCTGTTCTTTCTGTACACTCGACATTTTCCGACGCACAGACAGAACGTCAACTACTTAAAACAGACGCCACGGGCAGACTGAGTGCAGGAGGCAGATGAAACTCGAGCAGTAGGCGGAGCGAGAGTCACGTGACAGGCCACGCGAGTTTCAGCCTTATTGCATTCGTTTTATTGTTTCACCAGTACTAGTCCGGTTGTTTTCTAGCCACACCTCGTACATCTTTGTTTGTCAATGGAAAAAACTGTTTCCGTTCATTTCATGTCAATTAGAACCACATAATGAACATAATTCCTGACTCCTTTCATTTTAAATTAAAACTATGGTGAATTTTGCATGTATTTTGTGTGTAAATGATTTCAAATTTGTGTGTAATGTTTAAATAAATTAGTTTTATCTGCTATGATTTCAGTGTTGATTGAGACCCAGTGTACACAAGTGTGTACAAATTTTTTTACAAAAATGGTAACATATATTTTTATAAATGTTGCTTCTAAAATCATTAAAAAATCATCAAAGTCCATTAAAGTATTTAAAAAAAAATTCCTTCCTCCAGCAAAAATTCGGGTCTGAAAGGGTTGGGGTAAAGATCCGTACCCAAAGACTGGAAAGTTGCACAGGTCACACCAATATTCAAGAAAGGTAGAAGCAGTAATCCACTAAATTACAGGTGCCCCTTGTGAGGGCTGTGTAACGACGCACAGCCGTCGCCCGCCCACCCACGGCGGCCCAGCAGGTGCTTCGTCAGCGCAGCCACTGTATACAGCAGTAGAAGGCGCCGTAGCGGCAGAGCGGCTCCTGCGGGGGCGTGGACGCGATAAGGCGGCCAGACTCGCTAAACGAGGCACACAGGCCACGGCAGCAGCATTCTACCCACCTCCCTGCCACCGAACAGTGGCAGCACAGATGGGCGACCAACACGAAAAGCGCACTCGCTGCGCCTTACGGATTTTGCCGACCCGGCGCGCCGTTCTGCTACATACTTACAAGGGAACCTCCCCATCACACCCCCCTCAGATTTAGTTATAACTTGGCACAGTGGATAGGCCTTGAAAAACTGAACACAGGTCAATCGAGAAAACAGGAAGAAGTTGTGTGGAACTATGAAACAAATAAGCAAAATATACAAACTGGGTAGTCCATGCGCAAGATAGGGAACATTAAGGAAAATGTACTATCAGCCGCGCCGTGGTCCCGTGGTTAGCGTGAGCAGCTTCGGAATGAGACGTCCTTGGTTCAAGTCTTCTCTCAAGTGAAAAGTTTAATTGTTTATTTTCGCAAAGTTATGATCTGTCCGTTCGTTCATTGACGCCTCTGTTCACTGTAATAAGTTTAGTGTCTGTGTTTTGCGACCGCACCGCAAAACCGTCCGATTACTAGACGAAAGGACGTGCCTCTCCAATGGGAACCGAAAACATTTGATCGCAATGTCATAGGTCAACCGATTCGTCCACAGGAAAACACGTCTGATATCTTCTATACGACACTGGTGACGGCATGTGCGTCACATGACAGGAATATGTTGTCGACCCACCTAACTTGTACACTTGGCGAATGGGTAAAAAGATTCTTCTACCTTGCCCGATTTAGGTTTTCTTGTGGATGTGATAGTCACTCCAAAAAAGTGATGAAAACATAAGAGTTTGTCACATAAACTGCAACAAATGAATCCAACAGTTTCGCAGTCGCTCACTTTCCCCTGTGCTCTGTCAAAACATATGTTTCAAATTTTTCCGTGTGTAGACCGTCAAATCCTGCCTATGTCCAAGCAAATCTGAACATGTCCTGGAATTTTGGAGAGCGAAGTTGATTATGTCTGGGTGCCTGAATTTTGATAATTGTCTGAAAATAAAAAATTAAACTTTTCACTCGAGGGAAGACTTGAACCAAGGACCTGTCGTTCCGCAGCTGCTCACGCAAACCACGGGACCACGGCGCTCCTGAGCTGACGTTATCCTTGATGTTGCCTATCTTACGCATGGAATACTCAGTTTGTATATTTTACTTATTTTTTTCATAGTTCCACACAACTTCTTCCTGTTTTCTCGATTGATCTGTGTTCAGTTTTTCAAGGCTTATGCACTGTGCCAGCTTATAACTAAATCTGAGGGGGGTGCGATGGGGAGGTTTCCTTGTTAGGAATGCCGGACATTTGCCACGCCGGACATTTGCCACACTTGCCCCTTCGTCAGCTATCGATCCCTAAGGTAAGGGACGCCCTTCCTCGTACTACTATCCGCTTTCAAACCGCCGACTCCACATCTTACTCGATACAACCAGTACGTAACGGACGTTTTTCTTCATTGACCAAATACAGACCGTCCTTTCCGAAATCGAAATATTTATTACTTTTGGGAAACGAAAGCAGTACCGACGATTATGTCAGTATGTAATTAGTTCTGCCAAGTATAAATATAGATTCCTCTGTCTATACGGTAGCTTCCTTTCACGCTTACTGATTGCGATAGAATAAACAGTCCATCGGCAGGGGAGCAACAAGAAAGGAACGATGTAAAGAGAATGCGAATGTACGCTAATGATTTCTTTTTGATCAGTCCATTTGTGCCTGCTTCAATTACTACAACTGCATGCCCAAAAAACAACAAGGAAAGACGACATGATTGACATGTCATCTAAAGTCGACGTACAATTTTAAAATGTTAGAAATAAGGAAATGAAGTAATACAGAATGCTATGCTTGTAACGTACATTGTTGTTCTACATTGTGTAGCTCTGCTATTTACAGGGTCACAGAGAAAGCATGCTAGGTTTTGGAGGGAAACGCCGTAATTGTAATGATCTGCACTACAACAGAAACAAGAAGCACAATTTAGGGAAAAATAATGTAATGTGTGTTTCAGCTCACAAGCGACATATAAGCAGATGGTTCCTGTGACTTAGTATGGGCAGAGGTCTCGTCACAAATCTGTACCCTACTCATACAATTCTGGTTGGCAGTGACTTCAATTTACGTTCCGTATGTTGACAAAAATACATTTTCAGAGCCTACTGTAGATAGAAAACAACTTCCGTAATTGTTCTAAATGCTTTTTTTAAAGATTATTTTGAAGAATTAGTTCACGGGGCCATTCAAATTGTAAATGGTTACGAAAACACAGTTGACCTCTTAGCCACAAATAATCCTGAGCATCACGACGGATACAGGGATTAGTGAACACACAGTCGTAGCGAGGCTCAATTCCGTAACAAAGAAATTCACCAAAACTAAACGCGAAATATATCTATTTATAAAAGCAACCAAAAATTCGGTTGACGTCTTTCCAAGAGACAGTCTCCAATCCTTCCAAACTATGTAAGTGAAGACCATAAGTGGCTTAACTTCAAAGAAATAGTATTAACAGCACTCCAGAGATTCACACTAAATAAATTAATAAGAGACGGAACTGATCCCCCATGATACACAAAACACGACAGAAAGCTGCTGCAGGAGCACCGAAAAAGGCAAGTACAATTTAGACGAACGGAAAATCTCTAAGACTGGAAAAGTTTTACTGAGGCTCGAAATTTGGTGCGGATTTCAGTGGGAGATGCATTTAATAGTTTCCACAACGAAACTCTCTCTAGACACGTGGCGGAAAATGCAAAGAGATTCTGGTTGTATAAGTAAACCAGCGGAAAGGCTCAGTAAGCGAAGAGAGGAGGGGGAGGGGGGAGGAGGGAGACAAGGTACCAAACCCTTCGGAGCAGGTGAAAGCGTGGCAAATGTCCGGCGTGGCAAATGTCCGCACACCTATACCTAGATGCAGCAAAAGCTGCGCTTCTTAACCGCTTCCGCATATCGGCGTCCTATGTCTCAAAAGTGTGTTTAGCACCTACCAGGTACAGACATCCGATATTTCAAAAGTCTGTTTGCCACTGACCAGGTATCGACGTCCAGCGTTTCAAAAGTGTGTTTAACACCGACCAGATATCGACGTACAGTGATTCAAAAGCGTGCTTAGTACCGCCCAAATATCGACGTCCATTTGTGGCGTCGCAACTAGTGCGCTATCGCCCATTTGTCTATTAAAAGCTTTACTTCAGAGTGTATGTGGGCTGCAGTGTAAGCCGGTAGAGTGTTATACGGTCAGTAAAGGACGAGTTGTGTCCTGCAGACTGACGTCACGACCACCTGTTGCAGCTGCGCGTGTGAAAGCAGTGGAGTAGCGCTGGCAGGCTACTTACATTACACGAAACTAAAAATATTAATAACTAATAAAAGAATAACCTGAGGAACGTCATATTTTATGTGCAACCTTCTGTTGTGAAAACAAACAATATGTCGAAGTCTGAGATCAAAAATAGTTGTATTTTGAAAATAAGTAAAACTAAAAAAAAAAAAAAAACGTAATTTTCCGACAGTCAAGAATTTAAATAAATACAGTGATGTAATAGATCACCTTCAGTGACTATGTACGATCATCTGATAACACTTTCAGTGTTCATATATGAATTTGGAAAGTTTTTAGTTTCAGAAAACCTCTGTGACTTTTCTATAATAATAATTTCAAGAATTCTAAGTAAATATGTGTATTGTGTGTTAGGGTGCGTGCGAATGAGAATGCGTGCGTGAGAGTATGTGGGACGTTCGGCATTATTAAAAATCGTTCATGTAATTCTCTACAGGAACTAGCAAGTGTTCCAGCTCTGTAACGTGGGAACGAATCCACTAGTGGTTCCCATACTAGTGAATGTCGGATGTCCAAGTATGTATGCTTATGTATAAGACAGCCAGAACATTCGCGACTACATAATAAATTTCCAGATGTAGAGTAAAGCTTATAGTTCATTTTGTTTTGTTTATTAAATTAGAAAGTTTTGTGTTACTTAATTTCGTGACGTCAATGAGCCTAGAGAAGTGGTTGGTGCTTGCTAGATTTTGGCGCGAGCCGCCCCCTAGAAGTCAGTAGTCGTTAAGTGCTGACAGCCAATGAGAAGCGAGACGGTTGGCCGCCTAGCGAGGAGATATAGTTTTGAGTGTGGGAGTGTGAGAAGGGAGTCGCGAGCTGGCTTTGATTGGAGGCGGTTATGCTGGATGTGACTTTTCGCATTATGTGTAAGATGAAGTCTTGGGATGACTTCCGCGTTATGGTCCAGTGTTAATGGTATCTGGTAGTGACCAGAAACTGTTTATGAAAACTTTAGTGTCTTGTGATAATTCGTTCCGACGAAAATCGCGAGTGAATTTTGAATTATACAGCGTGGCGGTACTGACTATATTCTTACTGAGTATTTTATGGCGAGCATAAACTTTTACTAAAGACAACCACTGAATATCGTGTGCAGAAGTAATTGGCCGATCATTGACTGTGTTACAAGTAATTGATTTCGGAATTTGGGAAGGTAAAAGTTCTGGCTGTTTTAGGTATAGTGATAACTGTGAGCAGAAACTTTAGTAATTTTCGTAAATGTGGGCTGATGATCTTGCTTCACGCCAATAAAGATCCATTGAAGGTTTAAATTTGAACTTCATGTTTGAAGTACGAGTGACATCCCCTTTCCGAATCATTTCTTTAAAGTAGATAGACAATTTTCAGCAAATTTTACTTATAGCGGCCTCCGGCGTGTAGCTATGAGGTTACAGTTTCCTCGACACTGCTTTTCTGTGATCTCGTAAGTAGCTGCAGTCAGGAGTTTACGTGCGAAGATCTACCGCTGTAAAGAGGCAGGTGAACAAAATATATAAAAGAAATTGCATTGCAGCAGCAACGTATAATCCGTTGCAATTGGTGCATCGCACGCACGCACGTAAAAAATCCGTCGCACATTGTTTCAAAGTGTGTTTAGCACCTACCACATATCGAGGTCTAATGTTTTGGAAGTGTTACGGTATATTGATAATTTTTCTTATGGACAGTCTGACAGCAACTGAATAAAACACAATTTTAGTGGCATACGCGTTTCGCCTTTATTTTCTACAAGGCATCGTCAGTGGCCTGGAATATGTACATGTGTTTGCTATTTAATTTACATTTTGGTCACTGTAGGAGGAGGAGGAGATTAGTGTTTAACGTCCCGTCGACAACGAGGTCATTAGAGACGGAGCGCAAGCTCGGGTGAGGGAAGGATTGGGAAGGAAATCGGCCGTGCCCTTTCAAAGGAACCATCCCGGCATTTGCCTGAAGCGATTTAGGGAAATCACGGAAAACCTAAATCAGGATGGCCGGAGACGGGATTGAACCGTCGTCCTCCCGAATGCGAGTCCAGTGTGCTAACCACTGCGCCACCTCGCTCGGTGGTCACTGTACCTATAGGTTATAAACAGTTTTGGTGCTCTGTATTTCCTATTATGTAGTAATGTTTTGAACTGTACTTACAGGTTGCGTGGACAATGTCCTACATATTACGTTCCTGTTGCATTTTCGATGTTGTTCTTCTTCTTATAAGTGCCAATTTGCGGTTTTTTCCCCACATTTCACAGGACTATCGACTCAACACTTTTTTTGGTGCATGTTGAATGTTACTGCCAAACTTCCGAGTGTAATTATAGAAGTATCTATCATCTGTTCGTGTGTGTGTGTGTGTGTGTGTGTGTGTGTGTGTGTGTGTGTGTGTGTGAGCAACGCCTAATTTATTTTTTATCTTTTTCTTCTATTAAGTGTAGTAGGGATCCTGTGCTGATGCGTGTTTGTTCATTTATCGCATGTTTGTTTTCAGCGATGGCTTTCTGAATGTTGAAGTTTTCTTGCGTTTGTATAAGATGTTGTCATGGTTGCTTATTCTCATTATTTTCATTTCTTGTTCCATGCTTATGGTGTTTCAAATGTTCTGCAAATGTGGAATGGTTTGTTTCGTACTTCTGGTTTGTTTCGTACTTCCAGCACCTCATTTGTTCTTTACATCGTCTTTTAAATTTCCTGCACGTCATGCCTATGTATACCACATCACAACTTTATATATTCCTGATTGTTGGAATTTGTCCCTCTTCGTAGTTGGTTGGGTTAAGTGTGATTGCGGAGTTTGCCCAGACTTGTATGCTATTTGGAAGCCGTGTCTCTTTAGGATGTTTGCAACTCTCTGTGTTTGTGTGTGTAGCTCATGGTGTACCATCTGGTTCTTTCCTGTGTGGTGTTGTCATTGTGTGTGTTTGTTGAGTGTCTTTGTAAGTTTTCAGGTTGTGAGTTCTCTTGTATTCTCCACTACATGTCTGTCATACCCACTGTTCCTAGCTATTTGTAGAAACCAAAACATTGCACCGAAACAAGCGTTCTGTTCATAGTGTTGTGAAATGTGGGGAAAAAAACTGCAAATTGGCATTTATAAGAAGGAGAACAACACCAAAAATGCAACAGGAACGTAATATGTAGGAAATCGTCCACGGAACCTGTAAGTACAGTTCAAAACATTACTACTTAATAGCAAAAACCACCCACCAGAACTGTTCACAACCTATGGGTACAGTGACCCAAATGTAAATTAAATAGCAAACATATATACATATTCCAGGCCAATGACGATGCCTTGCAGAAAATAAAGGCGAAACGCGTATGACAGTAAAATTGTGTTTTATTCAGTTGCTGTAAGACGGTCCATAAGTAAAAATTATCAATATGCCGTAACACTACACGCAACTGAGGAAGACAGGACTACAAAAGTTGAAGATGTTTTAAAAGTGTGTTTAGTACCAACCAGATATCGACGTCCAACGTTTCAAAAGTGTTCGTTTAGCACCATACGAGAGCGCCAGTGGTGTAGAAGTGGCGTCAGCGCAGTCTGAAGAGGGTTTCTTCCGTCTTGGAGTCTTATTTTGTGCCCACGTTGAACATACTTTTCCGCAAAAAATTACTTTTCCACGCAACTCTTAGGAACTAAATACCGTGTAAAGAATTTTTGTCTCGTAAATTGATGAGCCTATGCGGCACAAAAAGGTGGCCAAAATACCTCTGCGAGGATGGCGCGACTAAACGTTAGCACGAATGAAGGTTAAGTATACAGCTGAAGTGGAAATTAAACATATGTACATCATCGTAATTAAATTCTTTATAGGGTGATTCTCGAGAACCAATTTTCCTTAAGTGCATTTCAAACTGGCGGCCACTTGAAAACATAGATATTGAAAATCGACCTATTTTGTTGTCCTTAAATGTACAGAGATAACAAACATTAGTAAAAAGTATTGTTTTTTGAGAGTCACGCAAAATTTACAAGTGTCTATTTAATAAAATCCAGAGCTCCCTTCCTTTAATCGTATGAATCACTTTAAGAAACCTTGACACGAGGAATACCTATTGAAAGTATTGATTTCGCTTTCTGTGTAATTGTTGTTGTTGTTGTGGTCTTCCGTCCTGAGACTGGTTCGATGCAGCTCTCCATGCTAATCTATCCTGTGCAAGCTCCTTCATCTCCCAGTAATTACTGCAACCTACGTCCTTCTGAATCTGCTTAGTGTATTCATCTCTTGGTCTCCCTCTACGATTTTTACCCTTCACGCTGCCCTCCAATACTAAATTGGTGATCCCTTGATGCCTCAGAACATGTCCTACCAACCGATCCCTTCTTCTAGTCAAGTTGTGCCACAAACTTCTTTTCTCCCCAATCCTATTCAGTACCTCCTCATTAGTTATGTGATCTACCCATCTAATCTTCAGCATTCTTCTGTAGCACCACATTTCGAAAGCTTCTATTCTCTTCTTGTCCAAACTATTTATTGTCCATGTTTCACTTCCATACATGGCTACACTCCATATAAATACTTTCAAAAAAGACTTCCTGACACTTAAATCTATACTCGATGTTAACAAATTTTTCTTCTTCAGAAACGCTTTCCTTGCCATTGCCAGTCTACATTTTATATCCTCTCTAATTCGACCACCAGTTACTTTGCTCCCCAAATAGCAAAACTCATTTACTACTTTAAGTGTCTCATTTCCTAATTAATTCCCTCAGCATCACCCGACTTAATTCGACTACATTCCATTATCCTCGTTTTACATTTGTTGATGTTCATCTTATATCCTCATTTCAAGACACCATCCATTCCGTTCAACTGCTCTTCCAAGTCCTTTGCTGTCTCTGACAGAATTACAATGTCATCGGCGAACCTCAAAGTTTTTATTTCTTCTCCATGGATTTTAATACCTACTCCGAATTTTTCTTTTGTTTCCTTCACTGCTTGCTCAATATACAGATTGAGTAACATCGGGGTAATCACTTTTTCTAAAGCCCGAATTTCTCTGGTCGCAATTCTGCCCTCCGCTCTGGAGCTAGCGCAGTTCCAAACGCTTGAGGGGTTTCTCGTCTCTCTTCGTAGCCTTGCTGCCGGTTGCGACTCAATTGACTCTCGTGTTACGCAAACATCGTTAGATCCGTCGTTAAAAATGACGCGCTCCCGACTGTTAGCAATACGGACGACATTTACTGTCTGAGCATGCAGTTATGCAACAGGCGTCGGAGAATTCTCACTTGGTTGCCTACCTGCAAGCATCTAGGCCTACTTCGCAGCTTTTCTCTGTAAAGAAACATTTTAAAAATTGTCAATAAACGTAGGCGGGTGCCAGCGAGGGCTTTCCGACTTGGGGCTCCTAGAGTGTCCATTTCCCATTTTATTCACGCATGCGTCTAAGCTGCACCCCTCCCCCCACAGGACTGCATGCATCAGAGGCACTGAGGCAGCAGAAGGACGTTTTGTTACTTCGGCTCAAGTTCAGATTTCGTCAAATGATTTTGAACGGTCCCTCGTGGTTCCACCGTGTACACGAGAGCTAAAAATGTAGTCGTACTGCACTCCAAAGCGGAGACATCACCTTCAAGATGGTTGGTAGGCTATAGGGAGAGACACGTAATATGCAATACGTACAAGAGCCAAGAGGGAATAATAAGAATGGACGACCAAGAACGAAATGCTCGGATTATAAAGAGTGTAAGACAGGAATCTATTCTTTCACCCTGCTGTTCAATCTGAACATCGAAGAAGCAATGATGGAAATAAAGGAATGATTCAGGAGTGGAACTAAAATTCAAGGTGAAAGGATTCGCTGATGACATTACTATCCTGAGTGAAAGTGAAAAAGAATTACATGATCCGCTGAACGGAATCAACAGGCTAATGAGTACAGGGTATGGACTGAGAGTAAATCGAAGAAAGACGAAAGTAGTGAGAAGTAGCAGAAATGAGAACAGCGAGAAACTTATCAGAATTGATGGTCACAAAGCGGATGAAGTTAGCGAATTCTACGAGCGGCGTTTGAAAAGTCCGTGCAAAAATAAAAACTACTTACGTCTCTGGGGTAAACCTTGTTTATTTATCGACGTAGTCTCCTTTTAGACTTATACACTTAGTCCAAAGCTGTAATAATTTGTTGATCCTTTCCGAATAATAGGAATTGTCCAAGTCTGAAAAATAGCTATGAGCTGCTGTAATCACCTTCTCGTTTGAATAAAATCTTTGTCCCGCCAGCCATTTCTTCAAATTGGGGAACAAATAGTAGAGCGAGGGAGCCAAGTCTGGAGAATAGGGGGGATGTGAAACGAGTTGGAATCCTATTTACATTAATTTTGCGACCACAACTGCTGAGGTGTGTGCTGGTGCATTGTCGTGATGGAAAAGGACTTTTCTGTGGTCGAATCGCCGGCGTTTTTCTTGCAGCTCGGTTTTAGCGCTCCAATAACGATGAATAATATGCACCTGTAATAGTTCTACCCTTTTCCAGATATTCGTTGAGGATTATCCCTTGCGAATCTCAAAAGTTGCCGTAACCTTTCCGGCTAAAGGAATGGTCTTCGCCTTTTTTGGTGCAGATTCTCCCTTGGTAACTCATTGCTTAGATTGTTGTTTGGTCTCAGGAGTATAGTAATGTATCCATGTTTCATCCACAGTGACGAAACGACGCTTAAAAGTCCTGCGAATTCTTCCTGAACAGCTGCAAACCATCCTTGCAACACTTCACACGATTCCGTTTTTGGTCAAGCGTGAGCAATCGCGGAACCCATCTTGCGGATAGCTTTCTCATGTCCAACTGTTTATGCAAAATATTGTGTACCCGTTCATTCGAGATGCCCACAGCACTAGCAATCTCACGCACCTCAACTCTTCTGTCACCCATTCACTGTATCATGGATTTTCTCAATGATTTCTGGAGTGGTAACCTCCACAGGGCGTCCAGAACGTTCAGTATCACTTGTGTCCATATGGCCACTCCGAAAATTTTGAACCACTTATAAACTGTTCTAATCGAAGGTGCAGAGGCACCGTAATGTTTATCAAGCTTCTCTTTAGTCTCCTGAGGCGTTTAGCCTTTCATAACGTATCATTTAATCACCACGCGAAATTATGTATCGCACATTTTTTGACAATCACTCGACTTCCTTGATTCACACGAATGCCGAACACAAAGAAATAGACCAATATGGCTGAAACTTGGTGTGCGTTCTTTCCAAAGATGCTGCTAACTAAACATGACCTCGATACGCGCCGGTGGTGCCATCTCTCGGATTTTGCACGGATTTTTTCAAACGCCCGTCATACTATCTAGGCAGCAAAATATGAAATGACGGACGGAGCAATGAGGACACCAAATGCATACTAGCACTGGTAAAAAGAGCATTGCTGGACAAGAGAAGTCTACTAGTATCAAAGATAGGCGTTAATTTGGGGAATATTTCTGAGAATGTGCGTCTGGAGTACAGCATTGTATGGTAGTGAGACAATGACTGGGAAAACCAGAACAAAAGAGAATTGAAGCATTTGAGATGTGGCGCTACAGAGGAATGTTGAAAAGTAGATGGACAGATAAGGTGCAATGAAGTGGTGGTGTTGTTGTGGTCTTCAGTCCTGAGACCGGTTTGATGCAGCTCTCCATGCTGCTCTATCCTGTGCAAGCTTCTTCATCTCCCAGTACCTACTGCAACCTACATCCTTCTGAATCTGCTTAGTGTATTCATCTCTCGGTCTCCCTCTACGATTTTTACCCTCCACGCTGCCCTCCAATACTAAATTGGTGATCCCTTGATGCCTCAGAACATGTCCTAGCAACCGATCCCTTCTTCTAGTCAAGTTGTGCCACAAACTCCTCTTTACCCCAATTCTATTCAATACCTCCTCATTAGTGATGTGATCTACCCATCTAATCTTCAGCATTCTTCTGTAGCAGCACATTTCGAAAGCTTCTATTCTCTTCTTGTCTAAACTATTTATCGTCCACCTTTCACTTTCATACGTGGCTACACTCCACACAAATACTTTCAGAAATGACGTCCTGACACTTAAATCTATACTCGATGTTAACAAATTTCCCTTCTTCAGAAACGCTTTCCATGCCATTACCATTCTACATTTTATATCCTCTCTACTCCGACCATCATCAGTTATTTTGCCCCCCAAATAGCAAAACTCATTAACTACTTTAAGCGTCTCATTTCCTAATCTACTTCCCGCAGCATCACCCGATTTAATTTGACTACATTCCATTATCCTCGTTTTGCTTTTGTTGATGTTCATCTTATATCCTCCTTTCAAGACACTGTCCATTCCGTTCAGTTGTTCTTCTGGGTCCTTTTCTGTCTCTGACAGAATTACTATGTCATCGGCAAATCTCAAAGTTTTTATTTCTTCTCCATGGATTTTAATACCTACTTCGAATTTTTCTTTTGTTTCCTTCACTGCTTGCTCATTGTACAGATTGAATAACATCGGGAGAGGCTACAACCCTGTCTCACTCCCTTCCCAACCACTGCTTCCCTTTCATGTCCCTCGACTCTTAAAACTGCCATCCGTTTTCTGTACAATTTGTAAGTAGCCTTTCGCTCCCTGCATTGTACCCCTGCCACCTTCAGAATTTGAAAGAGAGTATTCCAATCCACATTGTCAAAAGCTTTCTCTAAATCTACAAATGCTACAAACGTAGGTTTGTCTTTCCTTAATCTTTCTTCTAAGATAAGTCGTAAGGTTAGTATTGCCTCACGTGTTCCAACATTTCTGCGGAATCCAAACTGATCTTTCCGGAGGTCAGCTTCTACCAGTTTTTCCATTCGTCTGTAAAGAATTCGCTATAGTATTTTGCAGCCGTGACTTATTAAACTGATAGTCCGGTAATTTTCATATCTGTCAACACCTGCTTTCTTTGGGATTGGAATTATTATATTCTTCTTGAAGTCTGTGGGTATTTCGCCTGTCTCATACATCTTGCTCACCAGATGGTAGAGTTTTGTCAGGACTGGCTCTCCCGAGGCCATCAGTAGTTCTAATGGAATGTTGTCTACTCCCGGGGCCTTGTTTCGACTCAGGTCTTTCAGTGCTCTGTCAAACTCTTCACGCAGTATCTTATCTCCCATTTCATCTTCATCTACATCCTCTTCCATTTCCATAATATTGTCCTCAACTACATCGTCCTTGTATAGACCCTCTATATATTCCTTGCACCTTTCTGCTTTCCCTTCTTTTCTTAGAACTGGGTTTCCATCTGAGCTCTTGATGTCCATGCAAGAGGTTCTCCTTTCTCCAAAAGTCTCTCTAATTTTCCTGTAGGCAGTATCTGTCTTACCCCTAGTGAGATAAGCCTCTACATCCTTACATTTGTCCTCTAGCCATCCCTGCTTAGCCATTTTGCACTTCCTGTCGATCTCATTTTTGAGACGTTTGTACTACTTTTTGCCTTTTCATTTACTGTACTTTTATATTTTCTCCTTTCATCAATTAATTTCAATATTTCTTCTGTTACCCAAGGATTTCTACTAGCCCTCGTCTTTTCACCTACTTGATCCTGTGCTGCCTTCACTACTTCATCCCTCAGAGCTACCTATTCTTCTTCTACTGTATTTCTTTCCTCCATTCCTGTCAATTGTTCCCTTATGCTCTCCCTGAATCTCTGTACAACCTCTGGTTTAATTACGTTTATTGAGGTGGTTCTGCACAAAATCGCTGAGGAAAGGAGTACGTGGTAAACACTAGCAAGGAGAAGGGACAGGATGATAGGACCTTTTACGACATCCTGAAATGACTCCCATGGTACTAGAGGAAGCTGTAGAGGGCAAAATCTGTAGAGGAAGACAGAGACTGGAATAATTGTGGACGTAGGTTGCCAAGTGCCAGTCTGAGATGAAAAGGTTGGTACAGTGGAGGAAGTATGACTCAAGAAGAGACTACTGTGTCCTTGTTGGAGAAGGGTTGAGGCATCAGGGAGGCGTTAGCAGTGTCAGAGATTGTCAAGAACGTCGCCCGCTTGCTCATCGATCTGTGAAGTGTCGTTTTCAACCACTAAAAGTGTTGAGGCCCGAAGGAAAGGTGTGGTTTCACTGACGCCCGTTTCGCTACCCCCTGAGGCCTTTTCGTGTCAGTTCTGAGTGGCGGAGTGTCTGAAATGTTTTCTTCGGCCACTCGTAAGAAAACTGTGCGGCTTCAATGCTCACAATCGCCGTTCCGAGCTCCATCGCAGAGGCGCCAAACAGAGGGGTCGAGTGTGGGTAACAGGAGTATATTGCTCCCTCCGACGTATATCTCGCGAAGAGACCATGAGGATAAAATCAGAGAGATTAGAGCCCACACATAGGCATACCGACAATCTCTCTTTCCACGAACAATATCAGACTGGAATAGAAGAGTGAACCGATAGAGGTACTCAAGGTACCCTCTACCACACACCGTCGGGTGGCTTGCGGAGTACGGACGTAGGTGCAGATCACTGTTGATAACTTCCAGAACGTCATTAACACTAATCCTGCACAGCGGTCCACTCCGCAAAAGATTGTTATTCAGGTTTTTCACAAGTGGTCACTTTAATATCACCGGACAGCGTCGATTATTATCGAGCCTAATATCTGGGACGCGACAGAAGCGGTAGGAGCCCCACCATGGAAGTACACTATAAACAACATGGTAGTTGTCCTCCACAAACCGTACTGGCTCTGAGCACTATGCGAATTAACTTCTGAGGTCATCAGTCGCCTAGAACTTAGAACTACTTAAACCTAACTAACCTAAGGACATCCACACACATCCATGCCCGAGGCAGGACTCGAACCTGCGACCGTAGCGCACAAACCGTACTCCCCAGACTTCGCGCCGTCTGACTTATTCGTTTTTCCGCGGATAATAAAGCCGAAGGGGCAAAGATTTCATACAGTGTTTAAGTAGGCTGTTCAGGTTTTCTTATTGGTAACGCCACGTAGCGCTCTGTATTAAAATCACTGGCTGTGCTGTGTGCAGTCTGTGGCTAGTTTGCATTGTTGTCTGCCATTGTAGTGTTGGGCAGCTGGATGTGAACAGCGCGTAGCGTTGCGCAGTTGGAGGTGAGCCGCCAGCAGTGGTGGATGTGGGGAGAGAAATGGCGGAGTTTTGAAATTTGTAAGACTGGATGTCATGAACTGCTATGTATATTATGATTTTTCAACACTATTAAGGTAAATACATTGTTTGTTCTCTATTAAAATCTTTCATTTGCTAACTATGCCTATCAGTAGTTAGTGCCTTCAGTAGTTTGTATCTTTTATTTACCTGGCAGTAGTTCAAAATGGTTCAAATGGGTCTGAGCACTATGGGACTCAACTGCTGTGGTCATAAGTCCCCTAGAACTTAGAACTACTTAAACCTAACTAACCTAAGGACAGCACACAACACCCAGCCATCACGAGGCAGAGAAAATCCCTGACCCCGCCGGGAATCGAACCGGGGAACCCGGGCGTGGGAAGCGAGAACGCTGCCGCACGACCACGAGATGCGGGCCTGGCAGTAGTGGCGCTCGCTGTATTGCACTAGCTTGAGTAGCGAAGATTTTTGTTAGGTAAGTGATTTGTGAAAGGTGTAGTTTAATGTTGGTCAGGGCCATTCTTTTGTAGGGATTATTGAAAGTCAGATTGCGTTGCGCTAAAAATATTGTGTGTCAGTTTAAGCACAGTCGTGTATAATTGTTAAAAAGGGGACGTTTCAAGTGAACGGGATTAGAGTGAAATTGCAGAGTTACTAGACATATCAACAGTGACAGACCTGCAGGGCCCACTTCAAAAGTGGCACAACAAACGTTGGAGACTGTCTCCGAGATCTTGGTGCAGATTTTTAGGTTTTTGTTGTTTGCTGTTGTCGTCTTCAGTCCGAAGACTGTGTATGATGTGTTAGCCTCTTCAGCTCCGAATAACTACTGCCGCTGACTTTTCTGAATCTGCCTATTGCGTTCATCTCTTGGTCTTCTTCAACAATTTTTAACCCGCACACTTCTCCCCAATACTAAACTGGTGATTCCTGTACGTGTCCTACGAACCGATCCCTTCTTCAAGTCAGGTTGTGCCAGTAATTGCTTTTCTTCTGAACTCTGTTCAGTGCCTCCTCGTTAGGTAGTCGTGTGTCCAGGTAACCTTCAGCATTCTTCTGTAGAATCAAATTTCAGAAACTCCTATTATCGTGCTGTCTAAACTATTGTAACATTACAAGATAGATGTAACGGAACTTCAATAGCGTATTTGCCGCTATTGGTTACGGTAGAGAGATCGATATTTCGGTCCTGTCTGTATATTTATATATAATATTGCCCGAATAAAGGCTGGGCGATTGTAAAGCTATCGTTAAAAACGCAAGCCGCGCGATTTGTTACGATTTGGTCAGTCGTAATAATAATAATAACATGCTTTTGAATACAATTAAAATATAACGGCGATAGCTGTTTAGTGTTATTGGAAATAATATGTGGTAAATTAATGAGTAAGGTAGCCGATCCTATAAGAAGAGGTAAAATTGGGCATACTGAGCTGTTTTGCTTTATATCGACGAAGCCGATGATACGGCGTCTTTTTTTCTGTTTACTCTTAGAAATAAAGAAGTAAAGAAATTTTTTTTATTCGTGTCAGAAGCACCATGGATACAGGAATATAAAAAAGTGAATAGCACACAGAAAAAATTAATTACAGGCATATGAAAATATATATGAAATATATATACAAATATGTGTGCACAGAAACAAAATGTTATAGGCATTTGGCCCATAAGCGGGCTACGTCGACAGCATTTGGGGTTGCCAACATCAGATCCTCTGAAGTGCAGTGAGAAGGACATTCAGGGCAGTTATACATGTGCTGGGTCGTCTGCACCTCTCCACAGTCGCAGAGATTAGATGTAGTAGAATATCCCCACTTCAGAAGGTTATCTCTTGACCGTGCAGTGTTGGTGCGTAGCCTGTTTAGTGATCTCCAGACCACCCAGTCCTCACCGTAACCTGGTGCCAATTCTTCCTTTGGTTCCATCCAGTGCCCTTCTCCCGACCGCTTCCATCTCTCCACCCTAGATCCAGGTTGGTCGCTAAAATCTCCGGTTGCTCTGAGAAAACTGCGTCTAGATTTCAAGCGTTTGGTGGCTGGCTGAGTTTCGTGGAGGGGGTGGCTCTCTGTCATCTCAGCCCTCGCTCTTTCACTATAGGCTGCCGCTTCTCTTCGCACTGCAGCAGGTGCGATCCCAGCAAGATGGTGGAGCTTGTCTGTTGGCGTCGGTTTCAGACATCCAGTGACGAGCCTGCAGGTCTCGTTCAGAGCGATGTCGACCTGTTTAGTGTGGGTAGAGTTGTACCAGACACTGCTTGCATATTCGCCTGCTGGGAAGCAAACTGCTAGTGCTGTGGTCCTCACTACCTCTGGCTTTGCGCCCCAGGAGGAGTTCGTTATTTTCCGAAGAACGTTATTTCTGTCGCTGACCTTCATTTTGGTGTTAATACAGTGCTGTTTATACGTCAGAGCCCTGTCTAGGGTTACTCCTAGGTATTTGGGGTTAACGCAGTGTTCGAGGAGTGTGTCCTTCCAGAAGACACGCAGCTTACGGGATGCCTGCTTGTTACGGAGATGGAAGGCGCAAACTTGTGTTTTGCTAGGGTTCTGCTTGAGTTGATTGTCGGCGTAGTACTGACAGAGCATGTCTAGCGCATCCGTGAGCTTTGTCTCGACATCCTCAAAGGAGTCACCCTGTACGGCCATAGCACGGTCATCGGCGTAGATATAGTTTTCCGTACCAGCTGGCAGTGGTTGATCATTGGTGTATATGTTGAAAAGTAAGGGTGCCAGTACGCTGCCCTGAGAGAGACCATTTTTCTGGGCCCGCCACCTGCTATGCATCCCTTGGAATTCCACAGAGAACCTACGGTTCTCTAACAGACTTCTAACTGTGGATGTGAATTTAAAGTCCTTGCTAATGGCATACAGCTTCTTCATTAGCAGCATTAGTAAAGAAATGCTATTGTTCGTAGTGAAAAAATATAGGGGCGAGTTTTAAATAACTACGGTATACAATCAGACTAACAAATGGACATTTAGTTACACGAAATCGCGGATAGCGAAGTGTGGTCATTAAATTGAGTACACATACAGGGCGGTAAATTCCGGGATAAATCTATACGCATCTCACGAGGGACGCGGTATGGAGACCGGTTTTTATTGTATCGCGGAGAGCGGGCTTCAGTTTATGAAAAGGAGAAAAGCTGTATCATTATCATTGACTGATGGTGTCAAGCAACCAAAACTGTTCACTAAAGGGTTTCCGTGAATGAGTCGTGAATGCGAAATAAAACAAAGTTATGTTAAATAAAACAGAAGAAACAAGACAGTTTGGTCGTATCTGTTATTATTCCATAAACTGTAACATTTCTTCTCGTTGTACGAAGCCTTTATAGACGATCTTTACGACAATTTGCTTTGAAGGGATCTCGTTTCGTTTTGGGGACCTGGTCAAGAGGGGGTAGTTGGTAGATTCTAACTACTGCAGCTATTCTGGAATCAGGTGCTACCGTGACCGTTGTGTGTTCTCAATGGCTTAAGGTTGCCGTATCTCATGCTCTAAGATCTACGCGCCTTTCCTCTTGGTATAACGGTGCCTCACGGGAACAACGACAACGCCGACGACGAAGGAAGATACGGTAGACTACCATGCATTGTTTCACTTCCATACAATCCAGACAAATACCTTCAGGAAAGACTTGCCAACACTTAACATTTATATTATATGTTAACAAACTTTCCTTCTTCAAAAACGCTTCCCTCGTCATTATATTCAGATAGCACGTATCGGACGAAACTGATACAATTTGGGAACTTTCGTATGCCACCTCTCCGTAACTTTGGTGGCGGCGTGTAGCGCGTGCTAAGTAGAGGGGTACAGAGATAAACGACCGGCGGAGGAGTAAAAATACCCAGTCTGAAGGGCGCGCCCTCACCCCTAGCGAGTTTGTACACGACTGGCCATTAAAATCGCTACACCACGAAGATAACGTGCTACAGACGAGAAATTTAACCGACAGTAAGAAGATACTGTGATATGCAAACGACTAGCTTTTGAGAGCATTCACACAACGTTGGCGCCGGTGGTGACACCTACAACGTGCTGACATGAGGAAAGTTTCCAATCGATTTCTCATACAGAAACAGCAGTTGACCGGCGTTGCCTGGTGAAACGTTGTTGTGACACCTCGTGTAAGGAGGAGAAATGCGTTCCATCACGTTTCCGACTTTGATAAAGTTCGGACTGTAGCCTATCGCGATTGCGGTTTATCTTATCGCGACATTGCTGCTTGTGTTTCTCGAGATCCAATGACTGTTAGCAGAATACGCAATCGGTGGGTTCAGGAGGGTAATACGGAACGTCGTGCTGGATCCCAACGGCCTCGTATCACTAGCAGTCGAGATGACAGGCATCTTATCCGCATGGCTGTAACGGATCGTGCAGTCACGTCTCGATCCCTGAGTCAACAGACGTGAACGTTTGCAAGACAACAACCATCTGCACGAACAGTTCGACGAGGTTTGCAGGAGTACAGACTATCAGCTCGGAGACCGTGGCTGCGGTTACCCTTGACGCTGCATCACAGACAGGAGCGCCTGCGATGGTGTAGTCGACGACGAACCTGGATGCACGAATGGCAGAACGTCATTTTTTCGGATGAATCCAGGTTTTGTTTACATCATCATGATGGTCGCATCCGTGTTTTGCGGCATCGCAGTGAACGCACATTGGAAACGTGTATTCGTCATCGCCATACTGGCGTATCATCCGGCGTGATGGTATCGGGTGCCATTGGTTACACGTCTCGGTCACCTCTTGTTCGCATAGACGGCACTTTGAACGGTGGACGTTACGACCCGTGGCTCTACCCTTCATTCGATCGCTGCGAAACCCTACATTTCAGCAGGATAATGCACGACCGCGTGTTGCAGGTCCTGTAAGGGCCTTTCTGGATACAGAAAATGTTCGACTGCTGCCCTGACCGGCACATTCTCCAGATCTCTCACCAACTGAACACGTCTGGTCAATGGTAGCCGAGCAACTGGCTCGTCACAATACACCAGTCACTACTCTTGACGAACTGTGGTATCGTGTTGAAGCTGCATGGGCAGCTGTACCTGTACACGCCACCCAAGGTCTGTTTGACTCAATGCCCATGCGTATCAAGGCCGTTATTAGGGCCAGAGGTGGTTGGTTGGTTTGGGGAAGGAGACCAGACAGCGAGGTCATCGGTCTCATCGGACTGGGGAGGGATGGGGAAGGAAGTCGGCCGTGCCCTTTCAAAGGAACCATCCCGGCATTTGCCTGGAGCGATTCAGGGAAATCGCGGAAAACCTAAATCAGGATGGCCGGACGCGGGATTGAACCGTCGTCCTTCCGAATGCGAGTCCAGTGTCTAACCACTGCGCCACCCCGCTCGGTAGAGGTGGTTGTTCTGGGTACTGATTTCTCAGGATGTATGCACCCAAATTGCGTGAAAATGTAATGTCAGTTCTAGTATAATATATTTGTGCAATGAATACCGGTTTATCACCTGCATTTCTTCTTGGTGTTGGAATTTTAATGGTCAGTCGTGTACATTGGCTTCGGCAGACGACGCTCAAAGGCGGTTCGTGGGGATGGGTCAGAAGTACGGAAGGCGCGCTCTGCCGGGCTATACGAGGCACTTGAGGCGCCCCCAGATAATAGCGCCCCGGGCGCGGCATCAAGGGGGAAACTCCGCCAGAAAATTCAAACTTCTTCTGCTTTGCCGGTTTCGACCGATTTTTAAAGTCACGTCTGTCACGAAAGATGTAGCAATACCCAAACCATTTCTGCATGTTTGGCCTATGTAGACCTGCAGTTCTTGCCAGTCGGTCTAAATACGCCAAGCAAGCAGAAATTTCAAAACGAATTACTCCGAACACCTCAGAGCCCTAAGAAGTAATAGGACACACTCCACTTTTGAAGACCATCTAATAAAAGAAAACCACCACCCAAAAAATGTGGATACTGATCTGAAGATCTTCAGAATAAGGAGCAGTCTCTATCAAAAACTCACAATAGAGGAGAAGTAACACATAAAAAAAGCAATAATATAGCGAAAGAGAGTCCTGAATGAAAATACAACACTGTGCAACAAAACACTGTTTGGAACACTCAATGAACTATACCAAAATGACTCCCCACAAAAACATAAAAAAACCTTCGTTTTCTGGGTTCTCAACCCACCTCTCTCTCTCTCTCTCTCTCTCTCTCTCTCTCTCTCTCACACACACACACACACACACACACACACACACACAAAATCAGCGCAATAACAAAGACTAACGATGAACAAGTGAGCAAGGACAATAACATCGACACCTCTCATTCAGTGTGTTGTCAGAAGTGTGTGTGTGTGTGTGTGTGTGTGTGTGTGTGCAGATGACATATCGCCACATTCTGTGTAAGTGCATGTGAGGTGAAGTAGTGAGCGGAAATTGGTGATAAACTGAGTGAAACCAATGCACTGAATAGCAGCTGATTGAGACACCAACCACGGACACGAAACAGGACGGAAAATGTAAGTACAGAAACGTACATAACCTCTACCCTCCAAACAACTCTCCACACACGCGTAATAATTTTCTTCAGGGCTACTTTGGAGATGACACGCTCTCAAAAAATCGACGGAAACGAGCACTAAAATCGATGAATAATGATACAGTTTAGTTAGTGACGTAATTTTAGGGTGAGGGTCAAAAGAAAACGAAGCAAATTGCAAATATTGTATATATTAATCCTACAACAGTTAAATTATTACAAATGTGATACTGCAGTTTACAGTAATGAAATTTGACCCACAGAAGATGATACATTGGTGTCGAAACATGCCTCGGTAAATATAAAAAAAAACACACACACATTGACAACTGTCTCTTCTTTTGTAATTGGTTATGTATCACTCTCCATTTTTCATATCTCTTGATGCAGCCTTGTTAGCACTAATTTTATCTTATTTTATTAGTTTTGTTTATTAATAGAAACTGTTATGTAGGCATGCTATTCCTATTTTGTGCTAAAGGTTTTCCTGTCAACTCCATTGTTATTTATGTACTGTTCAATTTTTACTATTTCATTGCAAAGATGTTACTTACTGTATGTTTCTACTTCACTCTAGATGCGTTACTTCTCTTCCGATGTTCTCTGCTAACATTTAACATCTTTGGGGATAATACTCAGTAAATGTCTGAAGATGGCCTTGTAAGCTGAAAACCGGTTAGCAATAAAAGTAATATTGTAGAACAAAAGCAAACTGGTGCTTTTCATTTATAATAATAAAAATAAATAGACTAACTGTGTTTGCATAAGGCTGATTTCCAAAACCACCCCGTTTAACGGATGAGTTTTTAGTCATTTACTCATCCCACGTGAACAGCAGTCACATTCACCATCGCATGGGAACATTGATTTTTTTTCGGAATATAAGATAGCCTACGCGTTAATTCAGGGTATAGCTTATATCTGTTCGGAAGTGCATCCAAATCCATAGAGCCGCTTCAGCGTGAAGCAGTAACAAACAAACTCACACACAAACTTTTTTTCAAATGGTTCAAAGTGGTTCTGTGCACTATGGGACTTAACTGCTGGGGTCATCAGTCCCCTAGAACTTACAAGGGAACCTCCCCATCGCACCCCCCTCAGATTTAGTTATAACTTGGCACAGTGGATGTTGTTGTTGTTGTTGTTGTGGTCTTCAGTCCTGAGACTGGTTTGATGCAGCTCTCCATGCTACTCTATCCTGTGCAAGCTTCTTCATCTCCCAGTACCTACTGCAACCTACATCCTTCAGAATCTGCTTAGTGTATTGATCTCTTGGTCTCCCTCTACGATTTTTACCCTCCACGCTGCCCTCCAACGCTAAATTTGTGATCCCTCGATGCCTCAGAACATGTCCTACCAACCGATCCCTTCTTCTAGTCAAGTTGTGCCACAAACTTCTCTTCTCCCCAATCCTATTCAATACCTCCTCATTAGTTATGTGATTTACCCATCTAATCTTCAGCATTCTTCTGTAGGACCACATTTCAAAAGCTTCTATTCTCTTCTTGTCCAAACTAGTTATCGTCCATGTCTCACTTCCATACATGGCTACACTCCATACAAATACTTTTTGAAACGACTTCCTGACACCTAAATCTATATTCGATGTTAACAAATTTCTCTTCTTGAGAAACGCTTTCCTTGCCATTGCCAGTCTACATTTTATATCCTCTCTACTTCGACCATCATCGGTTATTTTACTCCCTAAATAGCAAAACTCCTTTACTACTTTAAGTGTCTCATTTCCTAATCTAATTAACTCAGAATCACCCGACAAAATTCGACTACATTCCATTATCCTCGTTTTGCTTTTGTTGATGTTCATCTTATATCCTCCTTTCAAGACACTGTCGATTCCGTTCAACTGCTCTTCCAAGTCCTTTGCTGACTCTGACAGAATTACAATGTCATCGGCGAACCTCAAAGTTTTTACTTCTTCTCCATGAATTTTAATACCTACTCCGAATTTTTCTTTTGTTTCCTTTACTGCTTGCTCAATATACAGATTGAATAACATCGGGGAGAGGCTACAACCCTGTCTCACTCCTTTCCCAACCACTGCTTCCCTTTCATGCCCCTCGACTCTTATAACTGCCATCTGGTTTCTGTACAAATTGTAAATAGCCTTTCGCTCCCTGTATTTTACCCCTGCCACCTTCAGAATTTGAAAGAGAGTATTCCAGTCAACATTGTCAAAAGCTTTCTCTAAGTCTACAAATGCTAGAAACGTAGGTTTGCCTTTTCTTAATCTTTCTTCCAAGATAAGTCGTTAGGTCAGTATTGCCTCACGTGTTCCAACATTTCTACGGAATCCAAACTGATCCTCCCCGAGGTCGGCTTCTACCAGTTTTTCCATTCGTCTGTAAAGAACTCGCGTTAGTATTTTGCAGTTGTGACTTATTAAACTGATAGTTCGGTAATTTTCACATCTGTCAACACCTGCTTTCTTTGGGATTGGAATTATTATATTCTTCTTGAAGTCTGAGGGTATTTCGCCTGTCTCATACATCGTGCTCACCAGATGGTAGAGTTTTGTCATGACTGGCTCTCCTGAGGCCATCAGTAGTTCTAATGGAATGTTGTCTACTCCCGGGGCTTTGTTTTGACTAAGGTCTTTCAGTGCTCTGTCAAACTCTTCACGCAGTATCTTATCTCCCATTTCGTCTTGATCTACATCCTCCTCCATTTCCATAATATTGTCCTCAAGTACATCGCCCTTGTATAAACCCTCTATATACTCCTTCCACCTATCTGCTTTCCCTTCTTTGCTTAGAACTGGGTTGCCATCTGAGCTCTTTGTATTCATACAAGTGGTTCTCTTCTCTCCAAAGGTCTCTTTAATTTTCCTGTAGGCAGTATCTATCTTACCCCTAGTGAGACAAGCCTCTACATCCTTACATTTGTCCTCTAGCCATCCCTGCTTAGCCATTTTGCACTTCCTGTCGATTTCATTTTTGAGTCGTTTGTATTCCTTTTTGCCTGCTTCATTTACTGCATTTTTATATTTTCTCCTTTCATCAATTAAATTCAATATTTCTTCTGTTACCCAAGGATTTCTATTAGCCCTCTTCTTTTTACCTACTTGTTCGTCTGCTGCCTTCACCACTTCATCCCTCAGAGCTACCCATTCTTCTTCTACTGTATTTCTTTCCCCCATTCCCGTCAATTGTTCCCTTATGCTCTCGCTGAAACTCGCTACAACCTCTGGTTCTTTCAGTTTATCCAGGGCCCATCTCCTTAAATTCCCACCTTTTTGCAGTTTCTTCAGTTTCAATCTGCAGTTCATAACCAATAGATTGTGGTCAGAATCCACATCTGCCCCAGGAAATGTCTTACAATTTAAAACCTGGTTCCTAAATCTCTGTCTTACCATTATATAATCTATCTGAAACCTGTCAGTATCTCCAGGCTTCTTCCATGTATACAGCCTCCTTTCATGATTCTTGAACCAAGTGTTAGCTATGATTAAGTTATGCTCTGTGCAAAATTCTACAAGGCGGCTTCCTCTTTCATTTCTTCCCCCCAATCCATATTCACCTACTATGTTTCCTTCTCTCCCTTTTCCTACTGACGAATTCCAGTCACCCATGACTATTAATTTTTCGTCTCCTTTCACTACCTGAATAATTTCTTTTATCTCGTCATACATTTCATCAATTTCTTCATCATCTGCAGAGCTAGTTGGCATATAAACTTGTACTACTGTAGTAGGCATGGGCTTTGTGTCTATCTTGGCCACAATAATGCGTTCACTATGCTGTTTGTAGTAGCTAACCCGCACTCCTATTTTTTTATTCATTATTAAACCTACTCCTGCATTACCCCTATTTGATTTTGTATTTATAACCCTGTAATCACCTGACCAAAAGTCTTGTTCTTCCTGCCACCGAACTTCACTAATTCCCACTATATCTAACTTTAACCTATCCATTTCCCTTTTTAAATTTTCTAACCTACCTGCCCGATTAAGTGATCTGACATTCCACGCTCCGATCCGTAGAACGGCAGTTTTTTTTTCTCCACAGTGGATAGGGCTTGAAAAACTGAACACAGATCAATCGAGAAAACAGGAAGAAGTTGTGTGGAACTATGAAAAAAATAAGCAAAATATACAAACTGAGTAGTCCAAGCGCAAGATAGGCAACATCAAGGACAATGTAAGCTCAGGAGCGCCGTGGTCCCGTTGTTAGCGTGAGCAGCTGCGGAATGAGAGGTCCGTGGTTCAAGTCTTTCCTCGAGTGAAAAACTTAATTTTTTTATTTTCAGACAACTATTATGTGTCCGTCCGTCCGATGCGAGGTAACTGCGCTGTAACATCGAAACACACGACGTCAGTCGACTACAGAGCACGGAAGAGAGAGTATTCCTGCTAACGAGGCTCCCTGGCTGGCAGTTGACTGTTCGCTACTTTGGACGGGAGTGCGTTAAATACGTGAGATGTATTCCGTGGGCAATATGAATCCAGCAAATATAGCTCGCGACTTCATTGGAGAAGCACGTCCTTTCGTCTACTAATCGCACGGTTTGCGGTCGCAAAACACAGACACTGCCGGCCGGTGTGGCCGTGCGGTTCTAAGCGCTTTAGTTTGGAACCGCGTGACCGCTACGGTCGCAGGTTCGAATCCTGCCTCGGGCATGGATGTGTGTCATGTCCTTAGGTTAGTTAGGTTTAAGTAGTTCTAAGTTCTAGGGGACTGATGACCTCAGTAGTTAAGTCCCATAGTGCTCAGAGCCATTTGAACCATTTTTTGAACACAGACACTAAACTTATTACAGTGAACAGAGACGTCAATGAACGAACGGACAGATCATAACTTTGCGAAAATAAAGAAAGTAAACTTTTCACTCGAGGGAAGACTTGAACCAAAGACCTCTCGTTCCGCAGCTGCTCACGGGACCACGGCGCTCCTGACCTCACACTATCCTTGATGTTGCCTATCTTGCACATGGACTACTCAGTTTGTATATTTTGCTTATCTTTTTCATAGTTCCACACAACTTCTTCTGGTTTTCTCGATTGATCTGTGTACGGTTTTTCAAGGCTTATCCACTGTGCGAACTTATAACTAAACCTGAGGGGGGTGCGATGGGGATGTTCCCTGGTTAGAACTACTTCAATCTAACTAACCTAAGGACACACGCACACACATCAATGCCCGATGCAGGATTCGAACCTGTGACCATAGCGGTCGCGCGGCTCCGGACTGAAGCATCTAGAACAGCTCGGCCACCGCGGGCGGCGAACAGCAAAACGACCTGCGCTTTCTTCCAATCGATAGGAACGCTTCGCTCTTCTAGAGACCTACGGTACACTGAAGCTATAAGAGCTGTGTTTCGCTTACATTAGAGGTGCCACGGAAGTTTATACCAGAGTGGTTCAACGCAGGCAGTTATGGAGAATGGAACAGGGAACTGGGCGCAGTGACAGTGGTTGCAGAAGTACCCACCGCCACACACCATGAGGTGGTTAGCAGAGTACGAAAGTGGTGGGTAGGTGCAGAAACCCATGTTGGTTGCGCGGGGGGGGGGGGGGGGGGGGCGGCGGCGGCACAGTTGCGCGGGAGTCTTGAAGGTCAGCGCGCTGCAAGGAGCGGAGAGTTACGTTGCTGCCGAGAAAGGAGGTGGCGGGGAAGGGCAGAAAGAGAGAGAGAGAGAGAGAGAGAGAGAGAGAGAGAGAGAGGCCCAGCAGACGGAGGGGGCGTTTGGCGGGAAGCCGTACCCACTAAGTTCCGCCGCCCGCGCTATACCAGCCAGGTCGACCTCGCACTGCATTGTGTCAGTTCAGTTCACTGTAGACCAATGATGGGCTAAACTGCGATTTTCCGATATCACTGATTTCTGTGAATGCTACTTTTCAGTATCTGTTATTCATAACTGTGATTTGTCACAGTTAACGAATCCAGGTATTGTATCCCTCCACGATTTCTGCGATTGCTGCTACGAGGGTGATCCCGAAAGAAAGGCCACCTATTTTCTCGAAAGTTCATCATGTTGTTGTTCTTGTCTTCAGTCCTGAGACTGGTTTGATGCAGCTCTCCATGCTACTCTATCCTGTGCAAGCTTCTTCATCTCCCAGTGCTCTTGGTCCCACTCTACGATTTTTACCCTCCACGCTGCCCTCCAGCACTACATTGGTGATCCCTCGATGTCTCAGAACATGTCCTACCAACCGATCCCTTCTTCTAGTCAAGTTGTGCCACAAACTCCTTCCCAATTCTATTCAATACCTCCTCGCCGGCCGAAGTGGCCGTGCGGTTAAAGGCGCTGCAGTCTGGAACCGCAAGACCGCTACGGTCGCAGGTTCGAATCCTGCCTCGGGCATGGATATTTGTGATGTCCTTAGGTTAGGTTTAACTAGTTCTAGGGGACTAATGACCTCAGCAGTTGAGTCCCATAGTCCTCAGAGCCATTTGAACCATCTGAATACCTCCTCATTAGTTATGTGATCTACCCATCTAATCTTCAGCATTCTTCTGTAGCACCACATTTCGAAAGCTTCTATTCTCTTCTTGTCTAAACTATTTATCGTCCATGTTTCACATCCATACATGGCTACACACCATACAAATACATTCGAAGTTCATAGACCTGTTTATTTCTACAATGTGTGACGGTACGTCACATAAATATTGACATTTTTATCGGTTGTAAGCTTTTGACAATGTTGATTGGAATACTCTCTTTCAAATTCTGAAGGTGGCAGCGGTAAAATACAGGGAGCGAAAGGCTATTTACAATTTGTACAGAAACCAGATGGCAGTTATAAGAGTCGAGGGACACGAACGGGAAGCAGTGGTTGTGAAGGGAGTGAGACAGGGTTGTAGCCTCTCCCCGATGTTATTCAATCTCTATATTGAGCAAGCAGTGAAGGAAACAAAAGAAAAATTCGGAGTGGGTATTAAAATCCATGGAGAAAAAATAAAAACTTTCATGTTCGCCGATGACATTGTAATTCTGTCAGAGACAGCAAAGGACTTGGAAGAGCAGTTGAACGGAATGGACAGGGTCTTGAAAGGAGGATATAAGATGAACATCAACAAAAGCAAAACGAGGATAATGGAATGTAGTCAAATGAAATCGGGTGATGCTGAGGGAATTAGATTAGGAAATGAGACACTTAAAATAGTAAAGGAGTTTTGCTATTTGGGGAGCAAAATAACTGATGATGGTCAAAGTAGAGAGGATTTCTGTATTCTGCTAAAATGAACTAATTATTGTCATCCCAAAATGAATTTCTTTGTAATAGTTGTCACTTCAAATCGTCGCAGCGGTTGATTATTTTTAGTAAGCATTTCTTTCAGTAATTTGCGCTGCGGGACGCTCATCTTCCGATGCATCCTCCGGTCGGCCATTACGCGCCGAAGTAATAATTTATTTTTCAAAGCGTTAACAGTAACTGTAAATGCGAGAGATTTCGTTGTACGAACATTTCTAAATTTCAGCAGATAATTAAACGTTGAAGTACATTTTTTACATTATACACATTCCACGAGTTCAGGAAGTTTTACCTTGGCCGCTCCACGGCAACAATCGGAATTCTCTCGAGCCTTGCTTTGCAATCAATAAATAGAAATTAACAAAATTACATTGAATTCAGTTAACGGCAACCATATTTTAGTCATCACGTTCAAAATCTAAAGATGGTACATGAATAACAGCGGCCCTTCAAGAACCTGTTTCATATTTACTTATGCACGTAAGTAAATGTGATAAGAAAAGATAATTAAAAAATGTGTGTGAAATCCTATGGGAGTCAACTGCTAAGGTCATCAGTCCCCAAACTTACACACTACTTAACCTAAATTATCCTAAGGACAAACACACACACCCATGCCCGAGGGAGGACTCGAACCTCCGCCGCGACCAGCCGCACAGTCCGTGACTGCTGCGCCTGAGACCGCTCGGCTAATCCCGAGCGGCAAAAGATAATATCCCTGAGAGAAAGAATCATGCTGATAAATTAAAAATAAAATATATATAATTTTTATATATACAAGTAACAAATGGTTTACATCAGTTTACAGCTTCAACATTTAGCTATTTTTCGACATAATCACCATTTCTGTTGATGCACTTTTGTAGAAGCTGTGGCAGTTTTTGTGTACCCACGTCATACCAGCTCGCCGCCATGCTGTTCATAAAGTTATGAACCTCTTCTTTCACCTCGTCGTCGGAGCTGAATGGCTGGGACCACATTTAACGCTGACAGGTACTGTGAGACTTTAAAAAAACTCAAACGGGAATTCAGAACGGGAGAAGAGGAATGTTGAGCAAGGGCGTACACATTCTCCGTGACAACGCTCGCCCACACATCGCTCGGCAAGTCGTTGCCCTCCTGCAACAGTTTCAGTAGAACATAATCACACACCCAACCTACAGGGTGTTACAAAAAGGTACGGCCAAACTTTCAGGAAACATTCCTCACACACAAAGAAAGAAAATATGTTATGTGGACATGTGTCCGGAAACGCTTACTTTACATGTTAGAGCTCATTTTATTACTTCTCTTCAGATCACATTAATCATGGAATGGAAACACGCAGCAACAGAACGTACCAGCGTGACTTCAAACACTTTGTTACAGGAAACGTTCAAAATCTCCTCCATTAGCGAGGATACGTGCATCCACCCTCCGTCGCACGGAATCTCTGATGCGCTGATGCAGCCATGGAGAATGGCGTATTGTATCACAGCCGTCCACAATACGAGCACGAAGAGTCTCTACATTTGGTACCGGGGTTGCGTAGACGAGAGCTTTCAAATGCCCCCATAAATGAAAGTCAAGAGGGTTGAGGTCAGGAGAGCGTGGAGGCCACGGAATTGGTCCGCCTCTACCGATCCGTCGGTCACCGAATCTGTTGTTGAGAAGAGTACGAACACTTCGAGTGAAATGTGCAGGAGCTCCATCGTGATGAACCACATGTTGTGTCGTACTTGTTCTAGCAGCACAGGTAGAGTATCCCGTATGAAATCATGATAACGTGCTCCATTGAGCGTACGTGGAAGAACATGGGGCCCAATCGAGACATCACCGACAATGCCTGCCCAAACGTTCACAGAAAATCTGTGTTGATGACGTGATTGCACAATTGCGTGCGGATTCTCGTCAGCCCACACATGTTGATTCTGAAAATTTACAATTTGATCATTGGAATGAAGCCTCATCCGTAAAGAGAACATTTGCACTGAAATGAGGATTGACACATTGTCGGATGAACCATTCGCAGAAGTGTACCCGTGGAGGCCAATCAGCTGTTGATAGTGCCTGCACACGCTGTACGTGGTACGGAAACAACTGGTTCTCCCGTAGCACTCTCCATACAGTGACGTGGTCAACGTTACCTTGTACAGCAGCAACTTCTCTGACGCTGACATTAGGGTTATCGTCAACTGTACGAAGAATTGCCTCGTCCATTGCAGGTGTCCTCGTCGTTCTAGGTCTTCCCCAGTCGCGAGTCATAGGCTGGAACGTTCCGTGCTCCCTAAGACGCCGATCATTTGCTTCGACGTCTAACTGTCGGGACACCTTCGTTCTGGAAATCTGTCTCGATACAAACGTACCGCGCCACGGCTACTGCCCCGTGCTAATCCGTACATCAAATGGGCATCTGCCAACTCCGCATTTGTAAACATTGCACTGACTGCACGTTCGTGATGAACACTAACCTGTTGATGCTACGTACTGCTGTGCTCGATGCTACTACTGTAGAGCAATGAGTCGCATGTCAACACAAGCACCGAAGTCAAAATTACCTTCCTTTAAGTGGGCCAACTGGCGGTGAATCGAGGAAGTACAGTACGTACTGACGAAACTAAAATGAGCTCTAACATGGAAATTAAGCGTTTCCGGCCACATGTCCCCATAACATCTTTTCTTTATTTGTGTGTGAGGAATGTTTCCTGAAAGTTTGGCCGTACCTTTTTGTAACACCCTGTGTAGTCCTGAGTTGGCGCCCCGTGACTATCACCTGTTCCCTAGGTTAAAAGAACATTTGGCCGGAAAGCGATTCAGCTCCGAAGACGAGGTGAAAGAAGAGGTTGATAGCTTTCTGAACAGCATGGCGGCGAACTGGTATGACATCGGCATACAAAAACTGCCACAGCTTCTACAAAAATGCATTGACAGAAATGGTGATGGCTTGAACACTATCGGACTTAACATCTTAGGTCATCAGCCCCCTAGACTTAGAACTACTTAAACCTAACTAACCTAAGGACATCACACACATCCATTCCCGAGGCAGGATTCGAACCTGCGACCGCAGCAGTCCCGCGGTTCCGGATTGAAGCGCCTAGAACCGCACGGCCACGGCAGCCGGCACAGATATGGTGATTATGTCGAAAAATAGCTAAATGTTCAAGCTGTAGATGTAAACCATTGTAGAAATAAACAGATCTATGTACTTATTTAAAAAATAGGAGACCTTACTTTCGGGATTACCCTCGTACTTCTGCGACTTTTGCGATTTCCGCTACTTATCACCGTATGAAAAAGTTACATCTGTCCACACAGAAAATTGCATTTAAACAAGACTGTCATTAGTATTGTAGAATGAAGGCTTTCACGACCGGTTGACATGGCTGTTGATATACTTTTCGGGATGTGAGGTCGTGGTCCAAGAACTTTTCTGCTCCTTACGTTTCGTCCAGAACTGCGCTGGACTTCCTCAGAGGCGCTGCTCCGCTGAGTCTTGCAGTCGGCCGAGTCGGCAAGACTCAGCGGAGCAGCGCCTCTGAGGAAGTCCAGCGCAGTTCTGGACGAAACGTAAGGAGCAGAAAAGTTCTTGGACCACGACCTCACATCCCGGAAAGTATATCAACAGCCATGTCATTAGTATGTTTTACATTTGTTTTTCTTCCGTTGGCTTTGATTTTGTATAACAATATAAATAGTGTAATTAATATGTAAGTAGCCACACAGTACCGTAACAGTTCGTGTTTAGAAAAGTATTGTTATGTTCACAGGTGCCCGAACTACATTTCAGTCAGTATAGCGATAATTCAAAATATCATTGTCAACAGACCTGGACAAATTGCCACTGCGTCTTTAGACTGTCTTCGTCAGACGAGAGGTTGGTTTCTGTTTCGATGAACTTAACTACTGAAGTGAGATCGTTCTTTCAAATGTGAAACATCCCCCATTGAGTGCCTTTCATTCCAGGAAATATTAGCAATACTACTCTGTCAATTGCGTTGCTTGTAATTAGTGGCAGTAAACGTTTTCTTGTGATTTTGCACACACACTTCCGACTCTGATTATTGGTTGCTGTACGTGTCTATCCACATCAAGGCTCTTGAGAGAGAATCATGAATATTCAAGACAACTCTTAGAGCATTTGCAGTTTAAAAGTGGCGTAATTATGGAATAAGTGTACAGAATGAGGGACTGAACTGTGTTTAATTGAAGTTATTTTCCGCTTTTAAGGAATGATAAATAAATGGTTGAAATGGCTCTAAGCACTATGGGACTTAACATCTGAGGTCATCAGTCCCCTAGAACTACTTAAACCTAACTAAGGACGTCACACACATCCATGGCCGAGGCAGGATTCGAACCTGCGACCGTAGCGGTCGCGCGGTTCCAGACTGAAGCGCCTGGAACCGCTCGGCCACTACGGCCGGCTAACTAACGAAGTAATGGCCGCTATTGACAGGGCATCTCAAGTTGATTCCGTATTTCTAGATTTCCGGAAAGCTATTGACACCGTTGCTCACAAGCGACTTCTAATCCAGCTGCGGGCCTATGGGGTATCGTCTCAGTTGTGCGACTGGATTCGTGATTTGCAGTCAGGCAGGTCGCAGTCCGTAGTAATAGACGGCTAATCGTCGAGTAAAACTGAAGTGATATCAGGTGTTCCCCAGGGAAGCGTCCTGGGACCTCTGCTGTTCCTGATCTATATAAATGACCTGGGTGACAATCTGAGCAGTTCTCTTAGGTTGTTCGCAGATGATGCTGTAATTTACCGTCTAGTAACGTCATCCGAAGACCAGTATCAGTTGCAAAGCGATTTAGAAAAGATTGCTGTATGGTGTGGCAGGTGGCAGTTGACGCTAAATAACGAAAAGTATGAGGTGATCCACACGAGTTCCAAAAGAAATCCGTCGGAATTCGATTACTCGATAAATAGTACAATTCTCGAGGCTCTCAATTCAACTAAGTACCTGGGTGTTAAAATTACGAACAACTTCAGTTGGAAAGAACACATAGATAATATTGTAGGGGAAGGCGAGGCAAAGGTTGCGTTTCATTGGCAGGAAACTCGGAAGATGCAACAAGTCCACTAAAGAGACAGCTTACACTACACTCGTTCGTCGTCTGTTAGAATATTGCTGCGCGGTGTGGGATCCTTACCGGGTGGGATTGACGGAGGACATCGAAAGGGTGCAAAAAAGGGCAGCTCGTTTTGTATTATCACGTAATAGGGGAGAGAGTGTGGCAGATATGATACGCGAGTTGGAAGTCATTAAAGTAAAGACGTTTTTCGTCGCGGCGAGATCTATTTACGAAATTTCAGTCACCAACTTTCTGTTCCGAATGCGAAAATATTTTGTTGAGCCGAACCTACATAGGTAGGAATGATCATCAAAATAAAATAAGAGAAATCAGAGCTCAATAAAAAGGTTTAGGTGTTCGTTTTTCCCGCGCGCTGTTCGGCAGTGGAATGGTAGAATGATAGTATGATTGTGGTTCGATGAACCCTCTTAAATGTGAATTGCAGAGTAATCATGTAGATGTACAAGATATACATTTTATTATATACATCTGAAAGAGCGACTGACATACTACTCTTCCACATAGTCACCAAACATACTGGGGCAATTATCATAGCGGTGGACACGCTTTGAAAGTCCTTCGTCGTAAACTTCTGCCGCCTGAGACTCCAGCCAGTGAGCCACGCCCGCCTGGAGTTTTGCGTCGTCATCCAAGCGCTGCGTTGCGAGCCAGTTGTTCATCTGGGGAAACGAGTGGAAGTCGCTTGGTGCAAGATCGGGGCTGTAGGGTGGATGAGGGAAAACTTCCCAATTTGAGTGAATTAAGGAGTTGTTTAGTGCGGTATACCGTGTGAGCTCGGGCATTGTCGTGCAAAAAAAAAAAAAAAAAAAAAAAAAAAAAAAAAAAAAAAAAAAAAAATTTGGAAGTCGGCTTTCCTCGGCGTTTGTGTTGAACTCCTCTTCTAAGGCCGTGCAAAGTTTGACAGTACCGTCCAGAATTTATGGTTGCTCCACGTTCGAGAAAATAAATAAGAAGCACACCTTGCCTATCCCAAAACAGTCGCCATCAACTTCCTTGCTGACAAGGTTCGCAAACATTTTCTTGGTTCTTGGGAGCACCTTGTGTGCCCCCCCTCCATGGACTGTAATTTTGTCTCGCAACTGACGTGTTTCACCCAAGTCTCGTCACCGGTTACTATTCGATCCGATAACGAATCACCACGTTTGCGGTAGGCCTCCAGAAATGTCAACGTTGCCCCCATTCGCTGTTCTTTGTGGTGCACTGTAAGCATTTTGGGCACCCATCGTGGACAAAATTTGTGCTAGCTTAGTTTTTGAGTGAAAATTTCAAACAACAAAGACCGTGAAACTTGTGGAAAAGAAGGCGAAAGCTCACGAATCGTTCCGTCAATTTTAGCGACAAGATCGTCAATGCTCGGGCGTCCACTCTTCTCTTCATCATGAACGTTGGTTCGGCTATCTTTAAACCGAATACATAATTTGCGGACGGAACATTCACTCATTACGTTGTTTCCATACACTTCGCACAGTTCGCGATAAATTCCTAAAGGTTTCAGTTTTTTTTTTTTTTTTTTTTTTTTAAATCGTATCACAGACCGCACCTCACATTTGGCGCGATTTTCGATTGCAGCGCACATTTCAAATTCGAATATCGAAAAATCCAGACGCGCAGACACGTTGCCGCTGTCACGGATGGATGCCTTCTGAGCACACACCAAAATATACGCGATCGGCGCGCGCCTAGCGGCGTCAGACGTAAACGTTCCCCACTTTCTGAATAGCTCTCGTATTTTCTTTAAAATATTCACTCTCTATTTTACCCTGTAAGGGATTGAATTTCCAAAAACACTGAAATACGTATTTCTAACAGAGAGTTCAAGAACCACTTTTCATAGATGTAACTTTAAAAATATTTTAGTAGTTTTTTATTCGTTTTCAAACAAAACTTTCACCCACTGTTTCACTCCTATAGGGGATAAAGTTCAAAAAATGCAGAAACAAGCATTTCTTTATTTCTCGCAGACAAACCAAAATACCAGTTTTCGTAGGTCTGGCTTCAAAATTGCCTTAATAGCAACATTTTTCAAAAAAAACTTCAGCCCGTAATGGTCGAACTTTGAAAAATACCTTCATAAACGACGCCTACAGTGTAACATCAGCACGTTCTCCAGATTTCAGGTCTGCGTTTAATATCTAGTGGTTGTCCCATGACACAGGAACAGCAGTGGATAATGCTGTAGGCACACTCCGTTTCATTGCTGGCATACTGGGAAAATGCAGTCAGTGTACAATCTTGCGTTCAAATGGTTCAAATGGCTCTGAGCAGTATGGGACTTAACTTCTTCGGTCATCAGTCCCCTAGAACTTAGAACTACTTAAACCTAACTAACCTAAGGACATCACACACATCCATGCCCAAGGCAGGATTAGAACCTGCCACCGTAGCAGTCGCGCGGTTCCGGACTGAGCGCCTAGAACCGCTAGACCACCGCGGACGGCCAATCTTGCGTGATTCGTACTAAGCTAACATGTAATATCGGACATATACAGAGAAGGGCAGAACGAAGGGTCAGGGGTTCATTTGACCAATGGTGGCGTGTCACGGAGATGCTGAAGTAACTGAACTGATAGGTGATGCAAGATTAAACGGCGGATAGGCTACTCCCACAGTCTGAAGAGCCAGTGTTACGTAATGAAACTAGGAACTTATAATTAAATGTTTCCCTGAGACATGTAAGTTTCTTTTTATTATCTACGATAATGATCGAAGCAGACGAAATGAATTAAAATTTATGCTGCGGCCGGGACTCGAATCCGAGTCTCCTTGCTTGCTAGGCAGAAGTGCTAACCATTACACCACCACAGCACATTGTTCATCATTGCTGCATGTAGTATCTAATTGTCACTACTGCCAGGGTTCTCCGATGTTGGCAAGCACCTCAGCATTGGACGTAATGGGACGTCCTTGTACCATTTGGTGATCTTATAATTAAATGTTTCCTTGCGAGGGCACTCAGATTAGGTAGTTCGTGCAGCAATAATAAACACCGTGCTGTGGTGGTGTAATGGTTAGCATTTCTGCCTAGCAAGCAAAAAAGGCCCGGGTTCGAGTCCCGGCCGCAGCACAAAATTTAATTCATTTCTTCTGCTTCGGTCATTATCGTAGAATCTAGGAACATTATACAGTCCCCTGTGTATCGTTCCTGTCCAGATTGGAAGAAGATGAGAGTAACTACAAAATGTACTGAGGTGTCTTTACCCTTCTCCTCATGTGTACGGAATGGGAAGAGAACCTTACAAATGGTGCGCTTGGAAGTATCGTCTGTGATGCAGTTGACACTGGGACGCGTGTGGATGTAGAATAATTTCTTGTGAATTTCCGAGTCCCTGTCTCCTGTACAGTTCCCTCTAGCCCCCTGACGTCTTAACACACGTCCGACTTCCCGTCCCTTGTATTACTCAGGGTCCCTCGCAGATTCTGTGGAGAAACTCCTCATTTCTTGTCTTATCGCTTCACTTAGTTTCCGACATCTCTGTCTCACATTTCATACTTATCGATTATTAGCACCGTTACAGAAGAAGCAGAGCCTCTTCTATACAGAACGGGATGTTCAAAAAGTCTCTCCGCAGTGCCTTATGATTGTTCGCCTGCCTGGGTTGCTTCCCTTCAAGTGGACTCTCCCAACATTCCACTGTTTCGTTTATCTCAGCCAGCGTCAGTAGTATGGTTGGTGTGTGTCTTTACGTGTTGACGTCAACGTTTAAGTTTAGTTCCTTTGTTTGTCTGTTTCGTTTTTTGTCACTGTTAAAACGCTAACCACTGAAGAACGTGTGTTTTTAGTCGAACAAGTGTTCAGAGCTGGCGGTAAATACACAGTTTCAGTCCGTCAAACACTTAATTCAGTTTTCCCGGAGACAACACTGCCACATCGCGATACTGTGCGAGAGTTGATTAGCAAATTTAGAAGTACGGGTTCAGTGACAGATACACCGAGAAGTGGTCGACCCAGCGTTTTGTCTGAGGATAAACTACTCGATATTTCCGATAAAATGTCCACGAGTCCGAACAAGTCAGTAAGAAAACTCGCCCAGGAAATCGATGTTAGTGTCGGAACGGCCCACACAGCTTTCAGGAAAAAATTAGAACTTTTCCCAAACAAAGTGACAGTCGTGCAAGAACTGAAAAATGCTGATCATGGCAAGAGACTGCATTACTGTCAATGGTTCAAAAATTTCGTTTAACAAAATGGGAGGGATATTCATAATGAAACGTTTTTCGCTGATGAGGCGTGGTTTCATTTATCCGGGTACACGAACTCGCTAAATTCTCGTGTGTGGAGTACTGCAAATCCATTGTGTATTCATGAGGAACCAGTTCATTCTGTGAAAATAGGAGTTTGGACTGCAATTTCTAGACTTCGCATTGTGGGTCCCGTATTTTTCAACGAAACAATAAACGCTCAACGCTACTGCAGTGATATTCTGTACCCATTCACAGGAGAACTTGTGTTAAGTGAAATACTGAACGGTTATTTTCAACAAGATGGTGCAACCGCGCATACAGCTCGCGTTTCAATGTCACTGCTTGCTGATGTTTTCGGTGATGGCATAATTTCACAGGGACTTTGGCCTCCACGGTCGCCTGACCTAACACCACCTGACTTTTTCCTCTCGGGTGCAGCGGAAGCGACTGTCTATAAAAACCGTCCAAAATCCATCGATCAATTGAATACTGCAGTATCCACTTTCACTGCTCCTCTTACAGAAGAAATGTTAGACCTTGTGTTTGGAAACATGATTAGACGAACTGAATTGTGTATTCAACAACAGGGGGGAAACTTTCAACATTTAACGTGAAAATTTGTAAGTAAAAGTTAGTACTCAATGAATTAATAACTTGTATTTGACTGAGCTGCATCTCCGTATATTCACAGCAGCATACGGCACTGCGGAGAGACTTTTTGAACACGCCGTATTGGGAGAAGTACTAGAAATCCTCCTCCAGCAAAGAACTGTATGGAATGCCCTGCTAACTTTTCAGTATTGTAGGTGACAGATCTGAGAGACAGATTCAAATGCCGATAAAAGGTAAAACTCACTACTTGACAATTACAGTGGAGTCATGTTGGAACTGCAGCGAGGAAAACTCACCAACAACGTACATACTCGTCTGCAGTAGGCGCGCCCTTACCTGAAACAACAGAAACAAAATAACTGTAAATTGTGTGCAATATCACATTTAAGGGATGTTAGCAGATAAAGTTATTCCTACAGATAACACGCATTTTTTTTTTACTCGTTTCCTTTCGTAATGTCTTCTTTCCCTCTGAATTTTTAACCACACTCAGTGAGCACCATTTACTTTTAAACACCATCACTAGCTCGAATTACGAGGGCCGTTTGAAAAGTCGGCGCAAAAATAAAAACTACTTGTGTGTTGTTTGGGGTAAACCTTTTTCATCCAACGCTGTTCTAATTTGATGATCCCTTCAGAATAATAGGAATTGTCCAAGTCTGCAAAATAACTATTAGTTGCTGCTATCACCTCCTCGTTTGAATAAAATCTTTGTCCAGCCAGCCATTTCTTCAAATTGGGGAACAAATAGTAGTCCGAGGGAGCCAAGTCTGGAGAGTAGAGGGGAGTGTGAAGCAACGAGTTGCAATAATACTTCCATTTATTTCGCGACCTCAACTGCTGAGGTGTGTGCTGCTGCGTTGTCGTGATGGAAAAGGACTTTTTTGCGGTCTAGTCGCCGGCGTGTTTCTTGCAGCTCGGTTTTCAGACGGTCCAGTAACGATGAATAATATGCACCAGTAATAGTTTTACCCTTTTCCAGATAGTCGATGAGGATTATCCCTTGCGAATCCTTTCCAGCCGAAGGAATGGTCTTCGCCTTTTCTGGTGCAGATTTTGCCTTGTTAATCCATTGTTTAGATTTGTTGTTTGGTCTCAGGAGTATAGTAATGTATCCGTCTTCCATCCACAGTGACCATACGACACTCAAAGTCCTGCGGATTCTTCCTGAACAGCTGCAGACCATCCTTGCAACACTTCACACGATTCCGTTTTTGGTCAAGCGTGACCAGTCGCGGAACCCATCTTGCGGACAGTTTTCTCGTGTCCAAATCTTTATGCAAAATATTATGTACCAGTTCATTCGAGATGCCCACAGCATTAGCAATCTCACGCCCCTTAACTCTTCTGTCATCCATCACCATATCATGGCTTTTATCAATGATTTCTGGAGTCGTAACCTCCACAGGGCGTCCAGAACGTTCAGCATCACTTGTGCCCATATGGCCACTCCGAATGTTTTGAAACTATTTATAAACTGTTCTAATCGAAGGTGCAGAGTCACCGTAATGTTTATCAAGCTTCTCTTTAGTCTTCTCCTGAGGCGTTTTGCCTATCATACAGTAATGTTTAATCACCACACGAAATTCTTTTTCGTCCATTTATTTTGACAATCACTCGACTTCCTTGATTCACACGGATGCCAAACACAAAGAAATAGACCAATATGGCTGAAACTTGGTGTACGTTCTTTCCAAAGACGCTGCTAACTAAACATGACCTCGATACGCGCCGGTGGTGCCATCTCTCGGACTTTGCACGCACTTTTCAAACGCCCCTCGTATAAACACGGTGTCACGGGTGCAAGCGCTTTTTTAAAAAAATTTTTTACTTTTTTTTACTGGGAGCAGTGCAGTCAACAACATTACCTCAGTATTTACCTGATTTGCAGACTAATAACTACACCCATAAGAAGTTCTTAGGGTGGTTAGAATCACCTAGTACGTGTGGCAAGAGGAAGCCATAAATGCTCATTTTTCCCTGGGCAAGTGGTCAGGCTTTGAGGTGTGGATGCGTGGACGCTAAATGTTTAAAGCAGGGATTCCCATGGTGGTCGATATCGATCCCTTGGGGTCGATATCAGTTTCCTAGGGGTCGACATAAACGAAAACTGGTTTTGGGGGTCGACGAGATCTAAAAATCGACCCCTATTAAATTAACACAAGTTCTTATTCAAAACTTTCAAGATAGGTAGGTACTGTATTGTTTATGTTGTGTTACGTGTACTAAGAATAATCAATATTTTTGTAGGAAATAGCATTGTTGTAGTAATGTTAAGTCTCAAGTTCGTACAAGATGGAAAAACTCGGCAAGTCTGTGTGGACAAGTTTGTGCAAGGTAATCAGCTCGAGCGTACATCTTTCAGGCGCGTTTTGGCTTGCTGTCTATTTGACGCTTACGCGATCTAACACGAACGAATTCATGATCAAGTCCAAACATGTTCCTGATATTTTACTATTTAACGAGCTTGCACTTAGGTTGAAAGTTCATTTGCGTTTTGAAATTCGTTGGAGCTTGAACGATAATAACTCATATAAGTACTCATTTATTTCAAAAGATTAGAAAGTTATTACATAGCTAAATTAAGTGAAGTAAAGTGACTGAAAAAGTGGTAAACACAACATACAACATATTTTAAGTAGGTAAAACAGATATTTATTACTTGACTGATATCTATGGAATGTTGAACAAAGCTAATTTGCAACTGCAGGGTGACGATCTTAACTTGATTAAAACAAAATCAATAATATCAGCCTTCGTGGGTAAACTAATCCTTTATAAACAAAATTTAGGCAGAAAAGAAGTTTGAGGATCTTTTAAATTTACAAATTCCTCAATGGATAATAAATCCGTACAATACCACAGCCATGGAAGAAGCCAATGTGATAATGCAAGAAGAGTTGATTACCATCAGCACAGAGGGAGAGCTTAAGCAGAAGTTCAACCAAGGCTATCAGAAGTTTTTCTGGTTGCAAACGCAACATTGAAACAGTATCCTACATTGTGGAACGTTGCTGAAAGATACCTTATCCCTTTTCCATCATCATACCTAGTTGAAAAAAAAGCTTCAGTGTGGTAACAAACATTTTGACGAAACAAAGAAACCGTTTGAAAATCGACGAACGTGGAGATTTTAGGCTGAAACTCACCAATATTGAACCGGATGTAGCTAGATTGGTAGATAGTCACCAGGTTCATCCATCACACTGAATATTTTATTTTCTCTTTGCGAATTAATACTTTTTTAAATATAATTTCCTACCTACTTAAGATTCTTTAAGTGCTTAATTGCTAATTCTCACTCTGTCTTCTTCTATTGATCTAAGTCAGAATGAAAAATAACACCCTGTAGCAGCTGTTTTAAGTTAGCGGACCATTATGAATAAGGGCGTTGATCTTAAAAGTAGGTACAGGGTGTTTCAAAAATGACCGTTATATTTGAAACGGCAATAAAAACTAAACGAGCAGCGATAGAAATACACCGTTTGTTGCAATATGCTTGGGACAACAGTACATTTTCAGGCAGACAAACTTTCGAAATTACAGTAGTTACAATGGTCAACAACAGATGGCGCTGCGGTCTGGGAAACTCTATAGTACGATATTTTCCACATATCCACCATGCGTAGCAATAATATGGCGTAGTCTCTGAATGAAATTACCCGAAACCTTTGACAACGTGTCTGGCGGAATGGCTTCATCTTGCATAAACCACGAGGTGTTCGCAGTGTCGTCTAAGGAAGTTTGTACCGCCACAAATTCACGAAGAATGTCCAGATAGCGTGATGCAGTAATCGTTTCGGATCTGAAAAATGGGCCAACGATTCCTTTGGAAGAAATGGCGGCCCAGACCAGTACTTTTTGAGGATGCAGGGTCGATGAGACTGCAACATGGGGCTTTTCGGTTCCCCATATGCGCCAGTTCTGTTTATTGACGAAGCCGTCCAGGTAAAAATAAGCTTCGTCAATAAACCAAATACTGCCCACATGCATATCGCCGTCATCAATCCTGTGCACTATATCGTTAGCGAATGTCTCTCGTGCAGCAATGGTAGCGGCGCTGAGGGGTTGCCGCGTTTGAATTTTGTACGGATAGAGGTGTAAACTCTGGCGCATGAGACGATACGTGGACGTTGGCGTCATTTGGACCGCAGCTGCAACACGGCGAACGGAAACCCGAGGCCGCTGTTGGATCACCTGCTGCACTAGCTGCGCGTTGCCCTCTGTGGTTGCCGTACGCGGTCGCCCTACCTTTCCAGCACGTTCATCCGTCACGTTCCCAGTCCGTTGAAATTTTTCAGATCCTTTATTGTATCGCTTTTCGGTCCTTTGGTTACATTAAACCTCCGTTGAAAACTTCGTCTTGTTGCAACAACACTGTGTTCTAGGCGGTGGAATTCCAACACCAGAAAAATCCTCTGTTCTAAGGAATAAACCATGTTGTCTACAGCACACTTGCACGTTTTGAACAGCACACGCTTACAGCAGAAAGACGACGTACAGAATGGCGCACCCACAGACTGCGTTGTCTTCTATATCTTTCACATCACTTGCAGCGCCATCTGTTGTTGAAAATTGTAACTACTGTAATTTCGAAAGTTTGTCCGCCTGAAAATGTACTGTTGCCCCAAGCATATTGCAACAAACGGTGTATTTCTATCGCTGCTCGTTTAGTTTTTATTGCCGTTTCAAATATACCGGTCATTTTTGAAACACCCTGTAATTTGGCCATGGGGGTCTGAGGTAACAGTTCATTTCGGAAAAGGGGTCACTTGTCCAAAATAGTTTGGGGATCCCTGGTTTAAAGCCTGGTTTACCCGACGACACTAGGTTGCAGCCAACTGCGCAACCGCCCACTGCGCATGCGCGCCGCGCGTTTGCGCAACTCGTCGGTGAGGCTAGGCGCAAACTGTGACGCGTAGAGCACGTGTGACGTGACACGACACTACAGCGCGACACGCACGTGCCGCACGAGTCGCGCGGGTGCAGCGCATATTGCGACGCGTACTCCGTACTTCGCACGCGCCGACTGGCGACGCTCTGCGCTGACAGAACCGAAGCGCGCGCAACCTGTTATGTTTCTCAAACTATTTTACAGAAACTATTCTTTGAAAATATATGGTTTTTGCCTTACTTGTAGCGTTATATGTCAGCTTCGTGCCCATCACCTCGCTAATGACCATTCTTATTGTAATGTACACATTTTAGTGAGACACTACGCAAAACTCAAAAAGTTTTGCAACGAAAATTAGGGGTCGCCATGATTTTGCGTTTGGTGCGTATTACACCATATGTTGCTGCGTATGAAATTTAGCTAACATGCTGAATTTTTGTTTAGACTTGGGAGGAGATCTCTATCTGCCTCCGATCTCGAGAAAATGGATCCCATGTAGCGCGCTCACTTCCGATCTCACGCCCGCGAGAATGAAATACTCGCAACATCTCTCGTATCTCCTAAACCGCTCGAGACATCGAAACGAAAGTTTGGCGAATGATAGCACACAAGGAGGAGAGTGTTTTGCCAATTATTAAACACACGGAACTTTCTTATCTATGGCGATATATCACTACTTATACTTTTTTTTGTTTATTTCACTCCAGTGACTGTAATTTTTTAGAGTTATCGACAGGTAACGAAACAAGAGCTTCGTAGTATGAAAATAAACATGAAATTTCTTCTTTTATGTTACTGCAAACCGACACTATGAGGTTTTTCGTAAGCTATTGAGCTCTGTAATTGCCAATTACTTGTTTAATGAGGCCCTGCGTTTCGGAATTCTCTCTCAATAGCTGCTGCGAGATGAGTTTGGCAAACTACACTGTGACAAAGGAAGTACAATTAAACCAGTCAGCAAGAGAAATGTGGCGTTTACTCATAAATGGTGATGCTTCTTCGAATGAGAAAAGGTTAACATCTCACACAAAAACAGATTGGCAATTCTGTTGGAATTTTCGTGGAATCCCCGTAATGCATCGCATTTTTAACACTGAGCGACGGGAATGGAAACTTACCAAAGGATTTTATTCCTTCTCTCGATCTGAGCAGCATTAAAATAGTGACGAGCTTTCCTTCAGGCGGAATGATAGGCACATGCCAGATACTGTTTACTCACCTAGGGCTTGCCAAACTGACAATGCGTGATCGCGAATGAAATAGTTGTTATTGAGAAAAATTAAAAATGGATCTGTCGCACAACACAATGGTGAGTGTATTGTCAGCAGCGAAGGATAATGCGCGCGACAGGAATGCACAAGCTAGCCATGTGTGCCTTGTGAGATGGAGTTCGAAAAACATTGTCATGAAAGTAGATCTGCCTTTGTCAGCAGCACATTTCTAATAATACCATTTTCTTCATTTGTGTAGCCTGTTGTTGTATAATTAGTTTATTAATGGTGATAATGTCCATGCAACAATTGAAATGCTTTTTCTCATCACGGCGAACCAATTAAAACATTGTTATTTGTGACTGCTTTTCGACTGTTTGTAGCGTGCAGTGGAAATGTTTACATGCATGTAGTACAGTTTGTCGTATTACATTATTACATCCATATCAGAGTAATCACAGTGAAACTTCTTTACTTCAGATCTTGGACGCTTTTTACCACAAGCACAAAGGGATCACACCTGTGGAGATTATCCCTTTCTAAATTTTTGTAACAGATCGCACAGATACGCTAGCTTACTAGGCAGCGAGAATATAACCTTGCTTTACTTTTCTGCCTTGTTTCCTAATCACATGATTTTATAATATTCCTTGCTTCCTTATTCACTACCTTCTGTCCCTTCTTGTTATCTGAAAACATCGCGGAGGCATTTGATTCAATTGAAGCGGCCAATGGCTTATCAGTTACTGAAGTATACATTTTTCTTGACAGAAGAAAAACAAAACAAAACGATGGAGATATAAATAACAGAAAAGTATAACGTGCTAACGAAGAAAGCTGCAGCGTTTAAATGGCGAGAAACGAAACACTGCCCAAAGGCAATAAAGTTCAGCACACAGTAAGGCAAAATTTATCGTATGGGCAATACGACCACTGCTGATATGCGCCGTTCCGATGTGAGCATATGGCCGGGCTACTTTTCGACTCCCCGCCTCAAATTTCCCACGGTGCTAGCGAGGCAAGCGCGAGAAACTGTGACGCAACCGCTACGCCGCGCGACCCGGCGCAGGCGCGTGTCGCGTCCCAGTCGCGTCGCGTCGCAATTTGCGCGGCCCCATTTGAACCTGGGATGTTACAAAAAATGCCCGCTGCGCTGCGTCGCGCCCCACGCGCTATACGCGTCTCAATTTGCGCCTGGCCTGAAACTAAACACTTTCGGCGTGTTCCAACTTTGGCGACACTAGTTGCACGAGTTTTGAGGATACGTGTGTTCGCAGAGTGTACACAAACTGAAATATCAAGTGGGGAACGGAGAATAATGTTCGCTTTTTGGATATCTATGCTTTTCATAGCTCTTTGTGGGATTTCGCTGATAGTGATTACAAAAATAAGCAACTTATTGCTTGCCGTTGAGACCGTCATGTGCGATCATAACACAGATGGTTTGACAATATCTGAGCTGCAGGGCAAAATGTATTGAAGTAGGAGCACATGTACAAATGAATTAAGGAAAGCCGGATGTGGTCAAATCCAAAAAATTACGATTTTTGTTTTGTTTTGCTACCGAAAATTAATTGGAACATTCCTCTTTAATGTAAACTTTGAATTATTTTTTCTACTCGCCCTAGAAGTGGAGTTATTACCATTTTCCCCCACGCCTGCAGAGGAAATGGGCGGCCGCTGAATGCATCTAACACCCTCTCGTGACTTCCTGGCGAACTGCTTGGGATTTTCTCGGCCTGTTACGCATACAGCGCCTTATGTTACGCATACAGTGGGTGTGCAAGGGTTGGCTACATTGTTTTCTGTGACAAATGAAGCGCAAAGGGCGCGGAACATCGTCTCTTTGCTGTTTACCGTTTCGAATTAGTTCAGTGTTGCACCTGTTGTTGGTAGTATTATACTTCTTGTGTAAAGCGTTGTTCTGGTTACGATGCCACGTTTTAGTAACCGTGTATATAAGAAGAGGAAGAACGTAGGGAAAAGAAAATTAACACTAATACCAAGTTGCGATACTACAATTACTGAAACAGTGCGTTCTTCTGATAAGCAACACATGGCCGGCCATAGCCCTGTGACATCTTCTAGCAACAAGCTGACTGGTGGAAGTGACAGATTTCGTGAATATGTTAGTGACAGTCATGATATTAACGAAGTACTGAATATTGGATTAGTGTTCTGTGCAAAATGTGTTCAAGTGTAGGAGTGGGACTAGAGATAACAAAGCACTCTGGTTTAGCTTGTGAGATGAAGATAAACTGTGCATGTTGCAAGTATCAAGTGACTTTCTACAATTCACATGCCAGCCTCTTTGGTGAAAATGGACGACCTAGAGTGTTTGATGTGAATGTTCGACTTGTGTATGGTCTTCGATCCATTGGAAAAGGGTCTGCTGCTGGTAAACTGTTTTGTGGTATTATGAACTTGCCATCGCCTCCAAGCAAATTTGGGTACCACTGTGAACTGGTAGGATCCTCTGTTGAAGATGTGGCTTTGAAAACCATGAAGGAAGCAGTGGAGGAATCTGTAGAAATGAACGGTGGTTCTAGGGATTTGGTAGTGGCATTAGATGGTTCCTGGCAAAAGAGGGGTCATAAATCCCTGAATGGGGTTGTAACTGCTACTTGTGGTGATAGTGCAAAAGTGATAGATGTTGCAATATTATCAAAACATTGTAGGCGCAAAAATATAATCAAAGGAGAGCACAGTGGAACCTGTGAGGCAAATTTTAGTGGATCAACTGGAGCAATGGAAGTGGATGGAGTGAAACAAATTTTTGAATGTTCAGTTCCCAGATACAACGTTAGGTACAAATACTACCTTGGGGATGGTGACTCCAAAGGTTTCAAGACAATAGAGGAACTGAAACCATATGGAAATGAATTTGTAGTTGAAAAGTTGGAATGCACTGGGCATGTGCAAAAGTGTACGGGTGCACGGCTTCGAAGGCTCAAACAAACTTTGGGTTCAAGTAAGCTCAGTGATGGAAAGACAATAGGAGGGAGAGGCAGGCTTACTGATGAGGTGATTCAACGTCTACAGAGATACTATGGGTATGCTATAAGGCAAAATACTAGTAATGTTAGTGACATGCGAAAAGCAGTGTGGGCATTGTTCCTTCATACTGCCTCTTCCGATGAATACCCTCAACACAGCCTGTGCCCAAAAGATTCCTGGTGCAAATATAATGCAAAAAAGGACTATGATCACAAACATGGTTTGCCAGCAGCTGTGATAAATGCAATAAAACCAATTTTTCATGACTTAGCACAGCCAGAATTGTTATACAAATGTCTACACGGAAAGATGCAGAATCCTAATGAGAGTGTAAACAATTTGATTTGGAAAGTGATTCCTAAAAGGGTGTTTGTAAGCATAAAAACACTGCACTTTGGCATTTATGATGCAATAGCAACCTACAACCAAGGGAACAGTGTGAAGTGTGAAGTTCTGAAGGCATTAGGATTTACAGCTGGGGTGAACACTGTACGAGCACTAAGAAATATTGACAGAGAAGGGATAAGAGGAGCAGAAAGAAGAGAAAGGCATATGAAGTATGATGGAACAACAGGCCAGAAAAGAAGACAGAAGAGGAAGCTTTTGGATGAAGAAGAAGACCCTGATAATCCGTCCTATAGTGCAGGAATGTATTGAGAAACTTTGATAGCCATTTCCTGTAAATTAGAATTTTTCGAATATAAGGAACATTTTCTCAAAATCCACTCAAGCTAGAGTGATGAAATTTTTATGCAGCACTCCTAGTGGTCAAACTTACATTGTAACACAGCCATTTGGCAATATGTTCAGTAGTTTCATTTCAGTTTTATTATAAAGCAATTATTTGTAAAAAATTTGGGTCATTAATAAAAAAAATAATTGGAAGGAAACTAGAAAATATACTCCAAAATCCCTCTGTCATAACTGCAATACTAAACCACTCTATATGTAAAAAAAAATTCAAATTTTTCTATTTGGTAGTTTATTCATAAATGTTCCTCAGTGATTTTAACACGGGCAGCATAGGCACCTCCGGCTCCCCTTAAGAAAAATACAAGCAAGTGTAATTCTAGCTGTGGCAATCCTCTCGTCTACAAGACTAAACTCCCGTCGTTCGAGTTGGCTCACTCCTTTTTCTTTAAGGATTATTATTGACAGGAGGGAAGGCTATACAAATTCAAGAAGCTGCATTCTTCATTCAATATTCATCTATTTAAAACGTCGCAGGCATTGCTCCCCATTCAGAGATGTCAGAATTTTGAAATATTGCCACTGTACAGATCTGTCTTCAAGGGAGTAGCTTGCAAACCATTCTCTTCTTAATGCAGCCTGCTTCGAATAATTACTGCCCTCAATGTTAATAATTATTAGTGTTCATCTTAATAATTATTGCTGTTAATGAAAAAGCGTCATCACCAGCTAAACCGCATATTATAGCATGCCGAGTGTTCTCGATTGTAATGCACGCAATTTGATATGTAATTTCAGTTCTGGCAGCGGTGGTTCATGCATTACAGTATCTTTATTCCTAATCGCATAATTAACTCTATTTACAAGAAACGTGAAGAGTTCTGGTGACATTCTAAGGTAATTAAAAGAGCTTCTTGGTTAATTGGAAATTGTTATTCCGAACAATGAAGGAAATAAATCTTGATTGGAGAGACAGAAGATTAATCTGGAACCTGTATAAAAGGCAGGAAGCAGAGATAGAGGTGAATGGTGTGAAGAAGAAACCAAAAATAAGGAGGGGAGTAAGGCAAGGATGCCCACTATCACCATATATTCAACTTATGTACTGAAAAAACCATTGAAAAATTGAAAAGAGTAAAGAAAGGAATTAAAATTAACGGGGAACGAATACACTGTATCCGTTTGGCAGATGATATATTAGCACTTGCTGAGTCAGTAAAGGAAATGGAGTTTACGTTGCTAAAATTTGCCAAAATACTAAGAGAATTTAATCTAAGAATAAATAAGAAGAAAACAAAAACTATGGTAGTAGGGAAGACAAAAGAAAATGGTAAAGTTTAATATTAGAGTAGAAGATGGTGTTCTAGAGCAGGTTGAGAACTTCTGTTATGTGGGGAGCACAATCACTAACGACAATAAATGTATCACAGATATAAAGAGAAGAATAGCCTCGGCAAAGCAAGCTTTCCAAAAAAAAAAAGGAATTTACTAACAGACGATCATATAAGCTTAGAAATTAGGAAAAAGTTTGCCAAAAGTTTTGTCTGGAGTGTCTTAACATATGGATGTGAAGCGTGGATTCTGGGAAAGGCAGAGAAAAAGAGACTGGAAGCAATGGAAATGTGGATATGGAGAAGAATGGCGAAAACAAGCTCGGTAGATAGAAAAAGTAATGAACAGAGAAGTGAATGAGAACAGAACGCTGCTAAATTATATAGAAAGAAGAAAATCAAAAATGATAGGGCACATAATGAGAGACAACCGGTTTCTTAAGAATGTATTTGAAGGAAAAGTTGTAGTGAAAAAAAACCAAGAGGCAGTCAAAGAACAACGTATTTTAATAACATCAAAGAAGATACGGGGATAAAATCGTATGAAAAATTAAAGAGGATGACAATGGAGAGAGGGACGTAGCTGAATCGACAAAGCATAGCCTTTAGTTTATGATGATCTTGGGTCTTCCATTATAAATTATTGCAGCAAGGATACTGAGCAACCGAGCTGTCTTTTCTTCATCCAGTCACGAATCTAAACACGTTTCTTATTTTTTTCTTATGCTGCGATTCCACGCAACAAGCTTTACCTCCATCACAACCTATGCGACGTGCAGCTGCCAAAACTTCGTTTCAGACACGACTCAGGAACCCACAGAACGACGAAACTGAAGTGTATACTGCTTTCGCCGTGTCTACAGTAAAATATCAAACCACTTGCGTGCAACTCATTCCACTCAACGAGTGGCGCAACCCAATGTCATCGCGTAAACTTGGCTTTAGTCTATACTGACTGGCGTTCAAATGGCTCTGAGCAATACGGTACTTAACATCTGAGGTCATCAGTCCACTAGAACTTAAAACTACTCAAACCTAACTAACCTAAGGACATCTGCCCGAGGCAGGATTCGAACTTGCGACCGTAGCAGTAGCGCGGTTCCGGACTGAAGCGCCTAGAACCGCTCGGCCACATCGGCCGGCAATGACTTCGTGAAGCGAATCTTTTCATTCATGAGAAATAAGTGGTGTGACACAAGAAACAGACGTTCAGCAGATTTAATCATGGCAGAATTCGAGGGGACGATGAGCTATGAAATCATGCCCTCTTCAGAATTTTTTAAATTTGCAAAAAAATGATATTCAGTTATAAAAAAAAGTAAATGATAACTAACTGAAACCCTCAGCTCCCGACAGGTGTTGTTGATATACCTCGAAATGTGTGCCCCGACCGGGACTCGAACCCGGGATCTCCTGCTTACATGGCAGACGCTCTATCCATCTGAGCCACCGTGGACACAGATGAATAGCGCGACTGCAGGGACTTGTCCCTTGCACGCTTCCCGTGAGACCCACATTCCCAACTGTCCACAATTCTACATATGTATTGTACCACCTTATAGACATTTGCCCATCCACTCATTACTCGCGCACACTTTGGTGATCCCCGTAAGAGTTTGGGCAACCTGTGCGCATTCGACAGACGAAGGTCAATGGCCGGGTAGCCTTTTAACTATATATATGAAGACAGTAACTCTTCTCGAAAGAACAGAATACTGTTGATAACCGTGCAGCTTTTCCCTGGAATAAATGATGACTAACTGAAACCCTCAGCTGCCGACAGGTGTTGTTGATATACCTCGATGTGGATAGCTGAAAATTTTCCAGGGAATTATTCCAGGGAAAAGCTGCACGGTCATCAACAGTATTCTGTTCTTTCGAGAACAATTACTGTCTTCATATATAAAAAAAAGTGCGAAAAGTTCAGTGAAATATAATTAGAATTAATGTGAATGTGATTGACGAGCCCTTGAAAATGATAAATATTTACTTTTCTGTTCTTTACATGTGTACTTCCCCAAGGGCGACATGATTTTTGTGTGAAATCGCCCGAAAACATCGAAATAGAGACAGAGGAGGCGTTTGGTGATGACGAAATAGGTCGTAGCATACTCAAAACGGAAGTAGAGGAGGCGATTAAGGAGATGAGAAGGAGGGAATGACGACACACCGATGATTTGACTGAAAGGAATCGGAAACGGAGGTGTGAAAGCGCTGACGCAACTCATCAACGCAATTTACGAGACTGGAGAATGGCCTAAGGACCTTTTGGACGTCACAGTGTTTGCTCTCGAGAAGAAACAACAAGCCAAGAAATGCAATGAGTACAGAACAATTAGTCTGATCTCACAAGAATACTCAACGGACGGCTGGAGCACAAAACTGAAAAAGCAATGGGAGAGCACCAGTTTGGATTTAGGAAAGGAAAAGGAACCAGAGACGACATCAGCATGGTGAGGATTTTGTCGGAGAGAGGGACTTAGGTCGTAAGTCCCCTAGAACTTAAAACTACTTCAACCTAAGTAGCCAAACGACATCCATGCCGAGGCAGAATTCGAACCTGCGACCGTAGCGGTCGCGCGGTTCCAGACTGAAGCGCCTACAACCGCTCGGCCACTTCGGCCGGCCGGACTGGCATCATCCATTTAGTGACGTAGTACGATCTTGCAGAAAACATCAGGTGGTAAAGTTTGTGAGGTGTTTGCAGAAAGACTGTTGGATGCACAGAAAAAACAACCAACACATTGATGTGTGTAAATATTAAGCTACCACACACAAAAATATCTGCACATACATCTGTTAGACTCTAGAAAAACTAAAACTCCTCCAGAAAAGGCCATGAAGGCCTAAACGCACCGACCGGCCGCCGTGTCATCCTCAGACCACAGGCGTCACTGGGTGCGGATATGGAGGGGCATGTCATCAGCACAACGCTCTACCGACCATTGTCATTTTCGTGGCTGGTGCCTCTATCTCTCAGTTGAGTAGCTCCTCAGTTTGCCTCACACGGGCGGAGAGCACCCCGCTTGCCAACAGCGCTCGGCAGACCAGACGGTCACCCATCCTAGTCCTAGCCCAGCCCGAAAGCGCTTAACTCCGGTGATCTGACGGAAACCGGTGTTACCGCTGCGGCAAAGCCGTTGGCTGTTAGACCCTACCGTAAAGGAAAATTCGCGCACTCAGATTTCGCACTGCGATTCCTCACATACTGGCAATGCAAATATATGTCTCAAAATTTCGTCCTGCGGATATTTCGGGCAGAAAGGTTCGCCGATGACATTGTAATTCTGTCAGAGACAGCAAAGGGAAGAGCAGTTGAACGGAATGGACAGTGTCTTGAAAGGAGGGTATAAGATGAACATCCATAAAAGCAAAACGAGGTTAATGGAATGTAGTCGAATTAAGTCGGGTGACGCTGCGGGAGTTAGATTAGGAAATGAGACGCTTAAAGTAGTAAAGGAGTTTGGTATTTGGGGAGCAAAATAACTTATGATGGTCGAAGTAGAGAGGATATAAAATGTAGCCTGGCAATGGCAAGGAAAGCGTTTCTGAAGAAGAGAAATTTGTTAACATTGAGTATAGATTTAAGTGTCAGGAAGTCGTTTCTGAAAGTATTTGTATAGTGTGTACCCATGTATGGAAGTGAAACATGGACGATAAATAGACAAGAAGAAAATAGAAGCTTTTGAAATGTGGTGCTAGAGAAGAATGCTGAAGGTTAGATGGGTAGATCACGTAAGTAATGAGGAGATATTGGATAGAATTGGGGAGGAGTTTGTGGCACAACTTGAGTAGAAGAAGGGACCGGTTGGTAGGACATGTTCTGAGGCATCAAGGGATCACAAATTTAGCATTGGAGGGCAGCGTGGAGGGTAAAAATCGTAGAGGGAGACCAAGACATGAATACACTAAGCAGATTCAGAAGGATGTAGGTTGCAGTAGGTACTGGGAGATGAAGCAGCTTGCACAGGATAGAGTAGCATGGAGAGCTGCATCAAACCAGTCTCTGGGCTGAAGACCACACCAACAAGATTTGTGTACTGTTATAAATAATTTTAGCTATTGTACGCCAGTTTTGTTCCTATTTACGACATCTGCCTCATCTCTCCCACCCATCTACCACATTATGACACCTCTCCCTCCCCCAAAAGCCGTTCCGCCCCAAGTGTTACGTTTTGCTAACAGAGTTTTGTGTTTATACTTTAGTTTCTCTATTTCTTTCCACTTTCTGTGTATTTAAAACCAAACTGCCCACCTTCTCTCTCCTCCCCCCCCCCCCCCCCTCCCACACAGTCTTTCTTCTTTTTGGTCTATTACGATTGCACTGCTGTACAATCAGTCTGGCATATAGCTGGATTTCCCTGGTGTAGATGGTTATTTATGTGAACCTATTAAATTTGATAGGTAGAACATTGTCACATAGTAGCTTACAGTTGCTGCTCCTGCCACTTGTTATATTCAGTAACCTGCTGTTAGTAGGTTCCAGTCAGTACGCTAATTTCAATAACATGCAGTAACTGGCAATACTCAGGTGGTCATTAATTTGCTATTCATAACCGTAAACCGTTAGTAGTATTTTGCACACTGTACCTTGGCCATACACTGTTGATCTTAGTTTAGTTCGGTATATGGAGGGTGCGAATTTTAAGTTGACAAACCAGAATAACTCGAAAAATAAGCTTCACACGAAAAAATGTGTAGAATCCAAAGTTGATTATTTTCTGCTGGTGCTAAAATTTGCCCGCCACCCCAGGCCCCCAACGGGGTGGGGCGGTAGGAAACTTTAAAATTTCAAATGGGAACCCCCCATTTTTTTTATTGCAGAATCAGATTGTACACAAAAAACTACGTACATTCTGTCTTAAACATTTGTTTCGCTTCTTGGTAGTTGGCGCTGTAATTCGAGAAAATCCATGTTCTCATTTCTGCGTGGAAAATACTTGTGGATAAATAAAAAACACTTGTTTACTTCGTAAATTTTGATTCACTAAAACTAAGACTCTCCCTGTCTCCCCATAGGATGGGGTTTGAGAGAGAGGAATTAGAGTTTTACAAATGTCCACCCAAATATTAATTTTTTTCCGCAGATTCGGATAAGTTATGTTTGTTTCGTGTCCACACAACTTTAAATTATAAAACAAATCATCTGACTAGCTAACTAACTAACCAACCAAACATCCTACTTACTAACGAGTGAACTCATTAACTAGAAAACTGACTCACAAACCTAATTTTTTAATAGATTTGCAGCACTCACTCTTGCTTGTCGAGAAGCCTCACAACTTGGGTGCTTGCTTAATTCGAGTAGTTTAGTTTCGAGTGGAAAAACGTGTAAAACGACATTCATAAATTTATTGACTTAAATCACACTATTCACAGCTTTATTTTATTCTATTTCGGAATATCGCGGCTGTTACGTCGTTTACATTTTCTTGAACTACAGCGCCAACTACCAAGAACCAAAATAAACGTTTAAGACAGAATGTACGTATTTTTTTTATTTAGAATCTGGTTCTGCAATTAAAAAATGGGGGTTCCCATTTGAAATTTTAAAGTTGCCTCCCGCCGCACCCCCAGGGGGCTGGGGTGGCGGGTAATTTTAGCACCAGCAGATGTCCCCCTCGAAAATAATCAACTTTGGATTCTACACATTTTTTTCGTGTTAAGCTTGTTTTTCGAGTTTTTCTGGTTTGTCAACTTAAAATTTATACCCTAATACAGTTACAATTAAAACAACTGCACGTAGCTACTAGTAGTTATCCTTTCACTGTTTGGTAAATTTGTTACATATACTTAGTCTTTATCTTTTTCACGCAGCTTTTTTAGTAAGATCACTTATAGTTACAGGCTGTTACGCTAGGCAAGTAGACTTATAAATAGTGAAGCATTCTCAGTTCTAAGTGGTTAGCCACTTACATTGCAAAGCTACTTCACAATTATTTCAGATGCTGATCCACCTACAAGCTACAGGTGGTGATTGGCTATATGTAGACAGTGACCTATAGCCATTCTATTCTTGAAGTTTAAGATGCTCTGCTTTATAGCTGTAAGAACTTTTTACGGTTAATAAGCACTTTTAGTCATTCAGAATCAGTTAGTCAAACCTGTTGTGCTTATTTCATGCAACTAATGTGAATGTCGCTAGTTATATTTACGCCACTAAGCGTACTTAGCACTTTGTATACATTTCTGAACTATTTACTCCATTGTAAAGAAAGTATACAACGACCCCCACGTTTCCTACCTCCTGTAATTATTTTTGACCCTTTATTTTGGACACTGACAAGGGGAGGCCGCCAATTGTGAAATTCAGATTCGATTCATATTGCGCATAATAAAAGCTCATAGCCAGAGGTGTAATGTGGCAAAGCACCAAGATGCACTTCTTAGCCGTTGTCGAGAAAATCGACAGTTAAAAGAAACCGTTGCGGTGAAATACTCTCTACGATTTGCAACTTCCTACAGCGTCGTGGCGCAGCGGTAAGCGCTCGGGTTCGTAATCCGAAGGTCACCGGATCGAATCTCGCACCATGTAACTTTTTTTTTTAGTATTTGTAATTAAAATATATATATAAAATTCACGGCAATCAGTTGCAACAATTATGCATATAATAAGTTGCTGAAAGTCGTTTGTCGTGGAAAAACTGGCGACTTCGAACATGATTATGTTTTCTGCAAACAAAGTTGTATTTCACAAATGTTATTAATTGTGTTCATAATGTTTACACGTGTAGTTAAAGGAAGACGTAGAAACGATATTCCGAAACGAATACGTATAGTGTAAGTCAAACGTTCGAATTAGAGACCCCATGATATATATATATATATATATATATATATATATATATATATATATATATATATATATTTGAATTGCAAAAAACAAATACTAAAAAAAAATTGCATGGCGCGAGATTCGATCCGGCGACCTTAGATTTACAAACCCAAACATTTACCGCTGCGCCACGACGCTATAGGAAGTTATACATCGTAGAGAGTATTTCACCGCAACGGTTTCTATTAACTGTCGATTTTCTCGACAACGGCTGAGAAGTGCATCTTGGTGCTTTGCCACATTACACCTCTGGCCACGAGCTTTTATTATGCGCAGTATGAATCGAATCTGAATTTCACAATTGGCGGCCTCCCCTTGTGAGTAGGAATTGTGTCTCCATTTAGTCCACGTATTGCTTCTCTCACCTCGGTCGTATTTCCTGCTAACACTCTATTCACGTCTCTACACCGCTTCAGCGAGCTGTTCTAAAGCTTACTGTGCCATACAATTGAAATGAACGCCTGTAGTTACACTCATATCGCGAATCGCACTCGTAAACTGTATGTTTCCAGTAGTATAGTTGTTTCACAATAGTAGAAAAATACGGTTGTGCCCATACTTCCTTTGCTTTATAGCTACTTTAAAATGCCCAACACTAGCTAATTACTGAGGAATGTGTATCCACTTACTCCAGTTAGAATTTCCAGTCCCATGATGGGCCCTGCACTATGTTCTTGCCGACAGGTTCGCTGCTAGCGCGCTACTGACGTCACTACAGCTGTTTGGAGATTAGTTCCCAAATTTCCCATCCATGGCGCCACTTGCCGTTGGTATTAACTTATTTTATTTGTCATTAGGTTTTTTTGTATTATTTATTAAGCTGCTTACGCGCACTTATATTTTCTTTTATGCCTCATGACAACTACAGTTGTTTATGGTTTTATTTTGTTATTTTATTGTACCTTCACGCCCACCCCGAGACCAACTTCAAGATTTCTATGTCATTAGCTGACTAGCTGCAGTTCTGGCATAATATCTGCACTTCTTTCGCTTCCTTGTAGCATCTTCATACAGCCACTATGAGTATTTACGGTTTTTTTTTTTTTGCAATACTGGATCGTTATTGTATTACATATTATTCTTGTATCTTTTATGACCACACCGTCCGCAGCTCGTGGTCGTGCGGTAGCGTTCTAGCTTCCCACGCCCGGGTTCCCGGGTTCGATTCCCGGCGGGGTCAGGGATTTTCTCTGCCTTGTGATGACTGGGTGTTGTGTGCTGTCCTTAGGTTAGTTAGGTTTAAGTAGTTCTAAGTTCTAGGGGACTAATGACCATAGATGTTAAGTCCCATAGTGCTCAGAGCCATTTGAACCATTTTTGACCACACCGCTCCGATTACTCCGTGACTGGACATTGCACAGTCACCCGTTGAGCGCTAAAAAGACTTCCCGATTGCGAAATGCGGGTTTTCAGACCACCCCAAATGCGCCAATTCCATGTGAAAGTGAGCTTCGTCGCTATACGAAGCCATACATGATATACTAATTCCCATCACGCCCTGCGGCCAACCGTACAGTTTGAACGTCCTAACGCAAACCATTCAGAAGTTAAGACGATTTCATCTGATATAGCTCAATAATTGTCATGCTGCAAATAATGCGACAAATATCACCAAATTATTAAAAAATTTTAAACTTTTTCATATTAAATTTTAATATTTTTATCTAACGTCTTATGTGGACTTTTGAAGAAGGGCAACAGGTGCCTGAAACCGATAAAGGAAATAATTATTTTGTTTAACGGGTTGCTCATTATTTCAGTAAACAGGTACGCAGATGCTGGAGGTGGATAAAATACCGAACTTGGAAGTCGTTATTACGGGGTCTATAGGACCTGCGACAACCGGGAAATCAGGGGAAAAAAAAACGGGAATTTTTTCATCCGGGAGAAAACCGGGAATTTTTCGGGATTCCGGGAATTATTCATTGTTTTAGCTTTCAGTTAAATTTTTGTAATTTTGACTGGTAACAACTGATTCTCTAGCAATGAATGTTACTGTATCCTGCTACTGGAGAATGATACTGCAGCAACAAAATATAAACGAGAGGAAAAAAAAAAACTTTAGTGGAAAAAGAAACGTGCCATTCACAACAAAACACCGTGCACGCACAAGCGTCAGCAAACAGCAGAAGTACATCAATGGCCTCAGGGCGAAGACTATGTAACACTGCGTAACAATAAACTGCTTTCTACTGTGACGTCACGACTGTTTACATTATCTTCGTTTGACTAGTTGCCGGCGGGCTCATGCGCATTCGCGGTTAACTCGCGCATGCGCAATATGTTCTCCCGCTTCCCGCTACTTCAAGTGTTGCTGTTCAGCTGTATCGGCAGTAAGCTGCAAGCAGCCAGATGCTAACGAGAGAAATTTTTCTCGCGCGCCCTTGCTGCCAGATTCACGCATGCGCAGAGTAGTCTGTGTTGTCTCCAACTGACCCCTGTTAGCGTTTACAGCTCCCATGGCAAATGGAAACAAAATGGATTTCTGCGGCCGGGAGCTATCGAGTGAATTGTAATACATTCCCCATGAACCATGGACCTAGCCGTTGGTGGGGAGGCTTGCGTGCCTCAGCGATACAGATAGCCGTACAGTAGGTGCAACCACAACGGAGGACTATCTGTTGAGAGGCCAGACAAACGAGTGGTTACTGAAGAGGGCAGCAGCCTTTTCAGTAGTTGCAGGGGCAACAGTCTGGATGATTGACTGATCTGGCCTCGTAACACTAACCAAAACGGCCTTGCTGTGCTGGTACTGCGAACGGCTGAAAGCAAGGGGAAACTACAGCCGTAATTTTTCCCGAGGACATGCAGCTTTATTGTATGATTAAATGATGATGGCGTGCTCTTGGGTAAAATATTCCGGAGGTAAAATAGTCCCCCATTCGGATCTCCGGGCGGGGACTACTCAAGAGGACGTCGTTATCAGGAGAAAGAAAACTGGCATTCTACGGATCGGAGCGTGGAATGTCAGATACCTTAATCGGGCAGGTAGGTTAGAAAATTTAAAAAGGGAAATGGATAGGTTAAAGATATAGTGGGAATTAGTGAAGTTCGGTGGCAGGAGGAACAAGACTTATCGTTATAAATACAAAATCAAATAGGGGTAATGCAGGAGTAGGTTTAATAATGAATAAAAAAATAGGAGTGCGGGTTAGCTACTACAAACAGCATAGTGAACGCATTATTGTGGCCAAGATAGACACGAAGCCCATGCCTACTACAGTAGTACAAGTTTATATGCCAACTAGCTCTGCAGATGATGAAGAAATTGATGAAATGTATGACGAGATAAAAGAAATTATTCAGGTAGTGAAGGGAGACGAAAATTTAATAGTCATGGGTGACTGGAATTCGTCAGTAGGAAAAGGGAGAGAAGGAAACATAGTAGGTGAATATGGATTGGGGGGAAGAAATGAAAGAGGAAGCCGCCTTGTAGAATTTTGCACAGAGCATAACTTAATCATAGCTAACACTTGGTTCAAGAATCATAAAAGAAGGTTGTATACGTCGAAGAATCCTGGAGATACTAATAGGTATCAGATAGATTATATAATGGTAAGACAGAGATTTAGGAACCAGGTTTTAAATTGTAAGACATTTCCAGGGGCAGATGTGGATTTTGACCACAATCTATTGGTTATGAACTGCAGATTGAAACTCAAGAAACTGCAAAAAGGTGGGAATTTAAGGAGATGGGACCTGGATAAATTGAAAGAACCAGAGGTTGTAGAGAGTTTCGGGGAGAGCATAAGGGAACAATTGACAGGAATGGGGGAAAGAAATACAGTAGAAGAAGAATGGGTAGCTCTGAGGGATGAAGTAGTGAAGGCAGCAGAGGATCAAGTAGGTAAAAAGACGAGGGCTAATAGGAATCGTTGGGTAACAGAAGAAATATTTAATTTAATTGATGAAAGGAGAAAATATAAAAATGCAGTAAATGAAGCAGGCAAAAGGGAATACAAACGTCTCAAAAATGAGATCGACAGAAAGTGCAAAATGGCTAAGCAGGGATGGCTAGAGGACAAATGTAAGGATGTAGAGGCTTATCTCACTAGGGGTAAGATAGACACTGCCTACAGGAAAATTAAAGAGACCTTTGGAGAAAAGAGAACTACTTGCATGAATATCAAGAGCTCAGATGGAAACCCAATTCTAAGCAAAGATGGGAAAGCAGAAAGGTGGAAGGAGTGGTTCAAATGGCTCTGAGCACTATGGGACTCAACTGCTGAGGTCATTAGTCCCCTAGAACTTAGAACTAGTTAAACCTAACTAACCTAAGGACATCACACACATCCATGCCCGAGGCAGGATTCGAACCTGCGACCGTAGCGGTCTCGCGGTTCCAGACTGCAGCGCCAGAACCGCGCGGCCACTTCGGCCGGCGGTGGAAGGAGTATATAGGGGGTCTATACAAGGGCGATGTACTTGAAGACAATATTATTGAAATGGAAGAGGATGTAGATGAAGATGAAATGGGAGATATAATACTGCGTGAAGAGTTTGACAGAGCACTGAAAGACCTGAGTCGAAACAACATTCCATTAGAACTACTGACAGGCTTGGGAGAGCCAGTCCTGACAAAACTCTTCCATCTGGTGAGCAAGATGTATGAGACAGGCGAAATACCCTCAGACTTCAAGAAGAATATAATAATTCCAATTCCAAAGAGAGCAAGTGTTGACAGATGTGAAAATTACCGAACTATCAGATTAATAAGCCACGGCTGCAAAATACTAACGCGGATTCTTTACAGACGAATTGGAAAACTAGAAGAAGCCGACCTCGGGGAAGATCAGTTTGCATTCCGTAGAAATGTTGGGACACGTGAGGCAATACTGATCCTACGACTTATCTTAGAAGCTAGATTAAGGAAAGGTAAACCTACGTTTCTAGCATTTGTAGACTTAGAGAAAGCTTTTGACAATGTTGACTGGAATACGCTCTTTCAAATTCTGAAGGTAGCAAGGGTAAAATACAGGGAGCGAAAGGCTAGTTACAATTTGTACAGAAAGCAGATGGCAGTTACAAAGAGTCGAGGGGCATGAAAGGGAAGCAGTGGTTGGGAAGGGAGTAAGACAGGGTTGTAGCCTCTCCCCGATGTTATTCAGTCTGTATATTGAGCAAACAGTAAAGGAAACAAAAGAAAAATTCGAAGTAGGAATTAAAATGCATGGAGAAGAAATAAAAACTTTGAGGTTCGCCGATGACATTGTAATTCTGTCAGAGACGGCAAAGGACTTGGAAGAGCAGTTGAATGTAATGGACAGTGTCTTGAAAGGAGGGTATAAGATGAACATCAACAAAAGCAAAACGAGGATAATGGAATGTAGCCGAATTAAATCGGGTGATGCTGAGGGAATTAGATTTGGAAATGAGACACTTAAAATAGTAAAGGAGTTTTGCTATTTGGGGAGCAAAATAACTGATGATGGTCGAAGTAGAGAGGATATAAAATGTAGACTGGCAATGGCAAGGAAAGCGTTTCTGAAGAAGAGAAATTTGTTAACATCGAGTATAGATTTAAGTGTCAGGAAGTCTTTTCTGAAAGTATTTGTATGGAGTGTAGCCATGTATGGAAGTGAAACATGGACGATAACCAGTTTGGACAAGAAGAGAATAGAAGCTTTCGAAATGTGGTGCTACAGAAGAATGCTGAAGATAAGGTGGGTAGATCACGTAACTAATGAGGAGGTATTGAATAGGATTGGGGAGAAGAGAAGTTTGTAGCACAACTTGACTAGAAGAAGGGATCAGTTGGTAGGACATGTTTTGAGGCATCAAGGGATCACCAATTTAGCATTGGAGGGCAGCGTGGAGGGTAAAAATCGTAGGGGGAGACCAAGAGATGAATACACTAAGCAGATTCAGAAGGATGTAGGCTGCAGTAGGTACTGGGAGATGAAGAAGCTTACACAGGATAGAGTAGCATGGAGAGCTGCATCAAACCAGTCTCAGGACTGAAGACCACAACAACAGCAACACGTAATTACGGAGGGCAAAAATGTATTATTAGCTTCAGTTTTCTGATTTTATTTTATTCCCAAGTTATTAGCAATCAAGCATTAATCGCCCTGCAGGACAATGAAGTTATTTTTGTCAGTTTGTTGGAGATATTTGGCTTTATTAATCTTTCCGCTGAGGCATTCAATTTATTTGAATCGAAGTGTTTCGTTTGACAGTATTGGCTAGTTCCAAGTGTTGGCTGAATTTCAAGTGAACGTTTTCATCTTCTGTCATGTGTGACACTATCCCATAATAAAGAAGCAAATATGATATAGTACCGTACTGGTACCCCAAGAAAATTTACGTCCAAAAAACCACACTGAAAAGCTGATGGAACTTAGTTCATTGTGCATCTGAAAAAAACTAATGTGCACTTCGAGCCGAATTATGCATTTTAGTATGATTTACGAAATTCTGATGCTCTTGCTGTATCCTCTGATGTCCTGTTTCTATTATGGTATCATATAAGCTCTCTGAGTGCTTTACACATACGAAGATGAGGGTTTCGTACACCACTGCAGCTGCGCACGCGCAATAATGCCTTTTTTCTGGCGCTGTCTCGCAACTGCTAAATCGAACCTATTTCTAACAGTCTCGGGATAGTATTGCGAACGGTGGTTCGAGAAGCGTTATTTTCAAAGTAAATTTCCTTTTACGCAAGATGAGTTATGTTACGGGCGAGAAAGTGAGATGAATTTCTTAAATCGCAAAGCGTTTGAAAGTGAACACTTTGAGGACTAGCCACTTACAAGAACTTCGAGCCCAGGACACGACACATTTATATCATTATTTTAAATTTAGTGGTACATTTTTGTGATGTATCTCAAAGTATAACACACGCAAAAAAAGATCAATATTAAATGTGAAAGCTTAACTTCTCTTGTAGCTTATTAATCTTCGAGACGTGTGTTCGCGCTACGTAACAGTGATCTTGCTATTGGCTGACTATATCACGTGTCCTAAGCTCTGAATATCTACTGTCATCGGCTGGCGAGATCACGTGGCATGAGATATGACAGGCTTACAAAAGTATGTCGCAATTTCGATTTCAAAAAATGGTTCAAATGGCTCTGAGCACAATGGGACTTAATACCTGAGGTCATCAGTCCCCTAGAACTTAGAACTACTTAAACCTAACTAACCTAAGGACATCACATACATCCGTACCCGAGGCAGGATTCGAACATGCGACCGTAGCATCAGCGCGGTTCCGGAATGATGCGTCTACAACCGCTCAGCCACAAGGGAAGAAATAACACACTAGTTGCGATGGAAATTGTTTTTTATGGTAACTGGTGTGCTATTTCTTCACATCGGAAATCTCGTTATTCCAATCACACCGCCCACCCACCCAGTGCAGTCAGACTTCTTTTGTGCCACCTATATTCGCTTCACACAATCAAGTAAGACTGGACGTGATGTAAGCTCAGAAACTAGTAACACTCCTTCGCATAGTGACAGTAAATTTAAATTCTACTGCTGTTGTTGTTGTGGTCTTCAGTCCAGAGACTCGTTCGATGCAGCTCTCCATGCTACTCTATCCTGTGCAAGCCTCTTCATCTCCCAGTACCTACTGCAACCTACATCCTTCTGAATCTGCTTAGTGTATTCATCTCTTGGTCTCCCTCTACGATTTTTACCCTCCACGCTGCCCTCCAATACTAAATAGGTCATCCCTTGAAGCCTCAACACATGTCCTACAAAACGAGCCCTTCTTCTAGTCAAGTTGTGACACAAACTCCTCTTCTCCCCAATTCTATTCAACACCTCCTCGTTAGTTATGTGATCTACCCATCTAATCTTCAGCATTCTTCTGTAGCACCACATTTCGAAAGTTTCTATTCTCTTCTTGTCCAAACTATTTGTCGTCCACGTTTCACTTCCATACATGTCAAAACTCCATACAAATACTTTCAGAAACGACTTCCTGACACTTAAATCTGTAATCCATGTTAACAAATTTCTCTACTTCAGAAACGCTTTCCTTGCCATTGCCAGTCTACATTTTATATCCTCTTTACTTCGACCATCATCAGTTATTTTGCTCCGCAAAAAGCAAAACTCATTTACTACTTTAAGTGTCTCATTTCCTAATCTAATTCCCGCAGCATCACCCGACTTAATTCGACTACATTCCATTATCCGTGTTTTTCTTTTGTTTCATTTACTGCTTGCTCAATATACAGATTGAGTAACATCGGGGAGAGGCTACAACCCTGTCTCACTCCCTTCTCAACCACTGCTTCCCTTTCATGCCGCTCGACTCTTATAACTGCCATCTGGTTTCTGTACAAATTGTAAATAGCCTTTCGCTCCCTGTATTTTACCCCTGCCACCTTCAGAATTTGAAAGAGAGTATTCCAGTCAACATTGTCAAAAGCTTTCTCTAAGTCTACAAATACTAGAAACGTAGGTTTCCGTTTCGTTAATCTATCTTCTAAGATAAGTCGTAAGGTCAGTATTGCCTCCCGTGTTCCAATATTTCTACGGAATCCAAACTGATCTTCCCCGAGGTAGGCTTCTACCAGTTTTTCCATTCGTCTGTAGAGCATTAGCGTTAGTATTTTGCAGCCGTGGCTTATTAAACTGATTGTCCGGTAATTTTCACATCTGTCAACACCTGCTCTCTTTGGGATGTGAATTATTATATTCTTCTTGAAGTCTGAGGGTATTTCGCCTGTCTCATACATCTTGCTCACCAGATGGTAGAGTTTTGTCAGGACTGGCTCTCCCAAGCCTGTCAGTAGTTCTAATGGAATGTTGTCTACTCTCAGGGTCTTGTTTCGACTCACATCTTTCAGTGCTCTGTCAAACTCTTCACGTAGTATCATATCTCCCATTCCATCTTCATCTACATTCTCTTCCATTTGCATAATACTGTCCACAAGTACATCGCCTTGTATAGACTATATAGCCCTTCCACCTTTCTGCTTTCCCTTCTTTCCTTAGAACTGGGTTTCCACCTGAGCTCTTGATATTCATACAAGTGCTTCTCTTTTCTCCAAAGGTGTCTTTAATTTTCCCGTAGGCATTATGTATTTTACCCCTAGTGAGATAAGCCTCTACATCCTTACATTTGTCCTCTAGCCATCCCTGCTTAGCCATTTTGCACTTCCTGTCGATCTCATTTTTGAGACGTTTGTATTCCTTTTTGCCTTTTCATTTACTGTATTTTTATATTTTCTCCTTTCATCAATTAATTTCAATATTTCTTCTGTTACCCAAGGATTTCTACTAGCCCTCGTCTTTTCACCTACTTGTTCGTGTGCTGCCTTCACTACTTCATCCCTCAGAGCAACCCATTCTTCTTCTACTGTATTTCTTTCCCCCATTCCTGTCAATTGTTCCCTTATGCTCCCCATGAAACTCTCTACAACCTCTGGTTTCGTCAGTTTATCCAGGCCCCATCTCCTCAAATTCCATCCTTTTTGCAGTTTGTTCAGTTTTAATCTACTGATAGTTCGGTAATTTTCATATCTGTCAACACCAGATTTCTTTGGGATATAGTGGTTAAAATTGTTTCGCGTGCACATAGCGATACATTTTCTGAAAATTATCGTTATACTTTATCAATAGGTTTAAAAGGCACCAGAGATGTAAATGCGTGACATAAATTCCAGTTCGATACGTCGACCCGTTCCTGATGAAAGGGTTCTTTACCGTCGGGCAGACAGACGGGCAACAAAGCTATGATGCAAGGGTTTGTTTTTTACCGATTGCGGAAACGGAACACTAAAAAAAAGAGGTAACAGTGTAGGGTAGTAGAATTACGACGGGGAACTCGCAGCTGGTTTGTGGCGTGTCTGCACGCTGCCGTATTCCTGACAAGGGAACCTCCCCATCGCACCCCCCTCAGATTTAGCTATAAGTTGGCACAGTGGATAGGCCTTGAGAAACTGAACACAGATCAACCGAGAAAACACGAAGGAGTTGTGTGGAACTATGAAAAAAATAAGCAAAATATACAAACTGAGTAGTCTATGCGCAAGATAGGCAACATCAAGGATAGTGTGAGCTCAGGAGCGCCGTGGTCCCGCTTTTAGTGTGATCAGCTGCGGAACTACAAGTCCTTGGTTCAAGTCTTCCCTCGAGTGAAAACTTTAATTTTTTTTTATTTTCAGACAATTATTATCTGTCCGTCCGTCCGTCCGATGCGAGCTGACTGCGCCGTAGTATGGGGACGCTACACCTAAACGGAAAAACTTGAAAACATTAAAAACTGTGCGACTGTGAAACTGTTGCATTCATTTGTTGCAGTTTATGTGACAAACTCATATGTTTTCATCACTTTTTGGGAGTGATTATCACATCCACAATAAAACCTAAATCGGGCAAGGTAGAAGAATCTTTTTACCCATTCGCCAAGTGTACAAGTTAGGTGGGTCGACAACATATTCCTGTCATGTGACGCACATGCCGTCACCAGTGTCGTATGGAATATATCAGACGTGTTTTCCTGTGGAGGAATCGGTTGACCTATGACCTTGCGATCAGATGTTTTCGGTTCCCACTGGAGACGCACGTCCTTTCGTGTACTAATCGCACGGTTTTGCGGTGCGGTCGCAAAACACAGACACTAAACTTATTACAGTAAACAGAGACGTCAATGAACGAACGGACAGATCATAACTTTGCGAAAATAAAAAAAAAAGTAAACTTCTCACTCCAGGGAAGACTTTTTTTTGTATTTTACTCGTTATTGATCGTTGTGTTTGGTCGTTGCGGACGTCGCAAGACATCCTGTTCAAGTTCGGTGGTTGATCCTTCCACTCAGTTTTTTATTACAGAGGCCAACCGGCTCTCTGACCGAACACGCTGAGCTACCGTGCCGGCTGACTTGAACCAAGGACCTCTCGTTCCGCAGCTGCTCACGCTAACCACGGGACCATGGTGCTCCTGAGCTCACATTGTCCTTGATGTTGCCTATCTTGCGCGTGGACAACTCAATTTGTATATTTTGCTTATTTTTTTCATAGTTCCACACAACTTCTTCCTGTTTTCTCGATTGATCTGTGTTCAGTTTTTCAAGGCCTACCCACTGTGCCAACTTATAACTAAATCTGAGGGGTGTGCGATGGGGAGGTTGTAGGGAAGCAGCCTACTCACGCCTTACAAAATTCACATCAGTCTTTCCATTGTGTGCCAACCTAGTCCGCTGTAACTAGCTCTGATGTCATAAATATTGCGCAATACTTTAAAGTGAAGTAAATAACCTGAAACGTTTCTAGCATGTCAGGAGTAATACAAAATCAACGTGTGTTGGATATCAGTTCAATAACTTCAACCATTTTCGAAATTTGGACATTTTTCTGTAAAAATCATTGGCGCAACAGAAAAGAGCTAGAAACTTAAAAATTTATGTTTAGATTCCTTTTGCATAATAATTTAGTAGAAACAGTATTCTGGACCTCACAAATTAAAATTTTAATTGAAATTCATGATTTTCTGGTTTTTGTCTTAGAAATTAAGGAAGCAAGATAGATTAAGTAGACGAATAAATAAAGTTAGGATGTTTAAATTTAAGTAGAAGGGAGATCCGCTATAATCATAAAGATGTGAGAAGTATCAACTGAATAACTATAAAACTATAGCGATAGCGTATGTCCAAAGGGCAAGTTCAGAGCTCGTCTACTGCGTGTAGCGTAATTAAATTAATTATCTCGCCCAAAATAGTTGACTTAGCCACGTCAGACTTTTATTATGATTACTTACCTGTGTGCTGAATGCACATTTAAATTGTGAGCTTCATCGGCCATCAGCAAAGGAAGCAATGATTTATTCGATAACTTAAAGCGGTGCATTACTAGCCCAGTGGCTAGTCGGGAGAGCAGATTTGATCAGGCGTTCCCTTAGCCGGCCGCACTGCGGCTTTATATGTAAGAACGCTGCGCGAGAAAGAAGGAAGGCCCCAGTTCTCTCCAGACGCTGAATAACACACCATCTGTGTCGGGAGTCGCGTCGCGTCGGTATCGTTGATATAAACAGCCTCGGATGCCGTAATAAGTTACTCGGGATACGCGTGACCATGAAATCGTTTTCGACTGAAGTGTTAATTCTGGGATGACGTTAATGATCTATCTTTAGTTTGCGTATGTCGTATTTTCACGTGCCGCCGCAGGACAGACATTCTACCATTATTAGCGTGGCGTTTGATGAACATTATCATCAAATTATGGCGAGCATTCACTTAAACATTTAATTTGAACAGTTATAGTTGCATCAGCGCATTAGGCTCTGAACTGTTCTGGTAGTTGGATTGTGTGGATTCTTTTTGGTCTGTGACTTTCAGAATATAGTGAACATTTTAGAGAGAATCGCTTTTGATTATGAATCCCAGACAATCTCCTAATTCCTCAGAGCTATAAGCTGTAGCTATAAGTGTATTTCTCAGATGAAGTGGGCACTAGGAATTCTAATTACAGGCTTCACGTTTTGCTAATCACTTTCTTGTTGCCAGTGTTGAGAACAGCATAAATAATAGGAACATTTATATAACAATTAATTCCACCCGCCGCCCCACATATGGTTAATCGGCCGGGAAATGCATCTTTTCTACATTACATTCTACATTTTAAATAACAACATAAATTCCACCAGCCGCCCCACAAGGTTCCCTTGTGAGAGGAATCCCAGCTCACCAGCAAGGTGGGTGGGAGGGAGCAGGCGGCGTGCAAGGCAGCCAGATGGGATCTCCCTGTCTGCACCGGATGCTGGCGGGCTGCGAGGTGGATGCCGGGACACCGGGGGGGGGGGGGTGAGAGGTGTGTGTGCTGGAGCTGGAGCTGGAGCCGGTGATGTACCGCGCCTCGTCCAGCCGCAGCCGCCGCTGCCTCCAGCACTGACTTGGCAACCACGCCGCCTGGAGCCGTTGTCTTCCTCCGCGGCCGACCTGGCCTCCAGAGCCCGCGAGATGTTCCCCACTGCTCCAGGGATTCGCTGCTAAACTCCGACTTTTCTGTATCACTAACTTCTGCCAGAGCTACTTTACGGTTACTCCCATTTTTTGTTTGCTACACTACTGGCCATTGAAATTGCTACACCACGAAGATGACGTGGTACAGACGAGAAATTTAACCTACAGGAAGAAGATGCTCTGATGTGCAAATTATTAGCTTTTCAGAGCATTCACACAAGGTTGGCGCCGGTGGCGACACCTACAACGTGCTGACACGAGCAAAGTTTCCAAGCGATTTCTCATACACAAACAGCAGTTGACCGGCGTTCCCCGGTGAAACGTCGTTGTGATGCCTCGTGTAAGGAGCAGAAACGCGCACCATCACGTTTCCGACTTTGATAAAGGTCGGATTGTAGCCTATTCCGATTGCAGTTTATTGTATCGCGACATTTCCTCTCGCGTTGGTCGAGATCCAATGACTGTTAGCAGAATATGGAATCGGTGGGTTCAGGAGGGTAATACGGAACGCCGTGCTGGATCCCAACGGCCTCGTATCACTAGCAGTCGAGATGACAGGCATCTTATCCGCACGGCTGTAACGCATCGTGCAGCTACGTCTCGATCCCTGACTCAACAGATGGGGATGTTTGCAAGACAACAATCATCTGCACGTACAGTTTGACAACGTTTGCAGCAGCACGGGCTATCAGCTCGGAGACCGTGGCTGCGGTTACCCTTGACGCTGCATCACAGACAGGAACGCCTGTGATGGTGTACTCGACGACGAACCTGGGTGCACGTATGGCAAAGCGTTATTTTTTCGGATGAATCCAAGTTCTGTTTACAGCATCACGATGGTCGCATCCGTGTTTAGCGACATCGCGCTGAACGCACATTGGAAGCGTGTATTCGTCATCGCCATACTGGCGCATCACCCGGCGTGATGGTATGGGGTGCCATTGGTTACACGTCTCGGTCACCTCTTGTTCCCATTGACGGCGCTTTGAACAGTGGACGTTACATTTCAGATGTGTTACGACCCGTGGCTCTAACCTTCATTCGATCCCTGCGAAACCCTACATTTCAGCAGGATAATGCACGACCGCACGTTGCAGGTCCTGTACGGGCCTTTCTGGATACAGAAAATGTCCGACTGCTGCCCTGTCCAGCACATTCTCCAGATCTCTCACCAATTGAAAACGTCTGGTCAATGGTGGCCGAGCGACTGGCTCGTCACAATACGCCAGTCACTACTCTCGATGAACTGTGGTATCGTGTTGAAGCTGCATGGACAGCTGTACCCTGTACACGCCATCCGAGCTCTCTTTGACTCAATGCCCAGGCGTATGAAGGCCGTTATTACGGCGAGAGGTGGTTGTTCCGGGTACTGATTTCTCAGGATCTATGCACCCAAACTGCGTGAAAATGTAATCACATGTCAGTTGTAGTATAATATATTTGTCCAATGAATACCCGTTTATCATATGCATTTCTTCTTGGTGTAGCAATTTTAATGGCTAGTAGTGTACATACTTACGTATCATTATTTTGTCTGATATTAAAGGTACAAGAACAAAATTTTGAATTATAATAATACAACTCTTAGGAACATACTGAAATGCATTGTTCAACAATGTATTAATATTTAACGGTGGAGCAAGTCATATGTTTTTAAGTTAGTATGACTAAAAACTGACTTTTAAATTTTTTTTTTAATTCACAGGACAACAAATTGGTAAATATTCCTTGTTTACTGTTTCAAAAAAAAGAATAAAATCTGTTTTCACCTTTTATTCTGAACAGTGTGGAAGTACAGTGTACCTAAAATAAAAAGTACACGTAGTTCAGTACGTAAGATAAAAAGCAGTATTCACTCCACTATATATTCCACAGTTTTCAATTTTTTTCCACGTAGAGGGCACAATGTACTGATTATTTGGTTCTAGTTTCATTGCAATATGTATTAAAGTTTTTCAAAATGCTAATAAAAACTGCAGACAATGACGTCCAGGTACCCTGAAGTGATCAGTGTAGGAGTACACTACGACCGCCTACGTATCGCTGTTGCAGCGAGAACGAACACCAGATGAGAATAATTACAGCCCACACATTTAGGCAGTCATTCTTCCCGCGTTCCAAACGTGAAGAGAAAGGAGCTCTAATAACTGGTACAGTGGAACGTACGGTCTGCCATGCACTGCACAGTGGCCTGCAGGGTATAAAAGGAAATGGCCAGAGGTACGTTCCGTCTATGGAAGTAACTGTCCACACATCATGGTTTCCCCTCCCCTCCCCCCACGCCCCCCCCCCAAAAAAAGAAAAAGAACACCTCCATCGCTATTCCTTGTCTACTCTTACACTGTATGTAAATATACAGAAACATACTTAAATAGAATTACACACATACAATAATGTAAAAAGGCAAAGGTCCCGAGTTCGAGTCTCGGTCGGGCACACAGTTTTAATCTGCCAGGAAGTTTCATATCAGCGCACACTCCGCTGCAGAGTGAAAATCTCATTCTGGAAACATCCCCCAGGCTGTGGCTAAGCCATGTCTCCGCAATATCCTTTCTTTCAGGAGTGCTAGTTCTGCAAGGTTCGCAGGAGAGCTTCTGTAAAGTTTGGAAGGTACGAGACGAGATACTGGCAGAAGTAAAGCTGTGAGTACCGGGCGTGAGTCGTGCTTCGGTAGCTCAGATGGCGCTGGCCGAAGTGGCCGTGCGGTTAAAGGCGCTGCAGTCTGGAACCGCAAGACCGCTACGGTCGCAGGTTCGAATCCTGCCTCGGGCATGGATGTTTGTGATGTCCTTAGGTTAGTTAGGTTTAACTAGTTCTAAGTTCTAGGGGACTAATGACCTCAGCAGTTGAGTCCCATAGTGCTCAGAGCCATTTTCTTACCCGGCACGGTAGCTCAGCGTGTTCGGTCAGAGGGTTGGCTGCCCTCTGTAATAAAGAAACTGAGTTAATAGATCAACACCGAACTTAAAAGTGTGTCTTAGGACATCCGCTCCGATCAGATTCAACGAACAAAAACGAACAAAATGAGATTAAAAAAAAAAAAAGATGGTAGAGCACTTGCCCGCGAAAGGCAAAGGTCCCGACTTCGAGTCTCGGTCGGGCACACAGTTTTAATCTGCCAGGAAGTTTCATATCAGCGCACACTCCGCTGCAGAGTGAAACTCTCATTCTGGATACAATAATGTAGTTTAAACAGAATATAAGATAAGAAGACTTTTACAGAAACAATACGGTTATAGATTTGCCTTTTCCGTAAATAATAGCCTGAAACAAAGAGTAATTCATACTATTGGAGCTCGGGAAGAACTCGGCACTAAATCCGGTGTACACAAAATTACTTGCAACGACTGCCCAAACTATTACATTGGACAGACAGGTAGACCCATTAAAGTGAGGTATAAAGAACACACGCTAGGTAAAAATGGGGAAAACGTACATGATTCCACGTTTGCCGAACATCCATGGCTCTTACAGCATACGCCACGTAAACTGGATGACGTAGAATCGCTTCATGAAGCGAATAAGGGTTACAAACTGGACTTGCTCGAAGAATTAGACATTTTCAAGCATCTCTAAAAGATGGTTTTGTTCTTAATGAACAGGTGCAGCTTAGAAACAAAAATTTTTTAGACAGTTTCAAACCCCTCCTTGCCTTAATGTAGTATAGTCGGCTGACTAGAAGTTGGTTTTCTTGCTTGTTGATGCCGGTGAAATGCGCTTTTCCTGTCTTGTTGGGATTTTACCTATTTTTTATGTTTGCTGTTTGTGATTTTCGATGTGTATGTGTGGTTAATTGACTAGTATGTTTTTATTCACAACGACAGATGGTTTCGTTTTATTAGAACATTTTGGTTGTTTTCGCTAGTATGTATTTCACCGCCTACTTTACGCGAGATTCTCGCGCATTACACTAGTGCCCTCTCTCGTTAGATGTGTCCCATAGCGCAAGCTTCATCTGTTTGACTCTAGGACACAGGTAAATTGGTTACATATTTTCTATTTTACATATATGTTTTTAAATGGTCTGATATGTTTTATTTATTAAGACAGACGGTTTGAATTAGCACAACTTTTAATAATTTTTGATGCGCTTATGTAGGTATCCATGGATATCCGCGAGTGTCTGGCACATACCACAAGTGCCCTCTCTCGGTGAAACCATCTGGCCTAGTGCTGAACTGTTCGCATTGAACCTGTGCCCATAGTCATGTTGTACAAATGGAGATGATGTCTTAATTATTGACGACGCCTTTGGCACAATTGTTTTACTAATCTCCATTGCATGATGTAATTTTAATTAGTAACTACTGTATTACTGTGGTAATTTCACTGTTACTTAAGCTTTAGTGTTTATTTCCGATGCTAAGGTTTTTCTAATGAAAGTGTCTTCCCGTTCAGGATTTTTTACTTCTGATGAAGGTATATTTATATATACCGAAACCTTGGTCAAGAATTTTAATAAATTTTTTCTTGCAACTGTTTTGGCTGTCATCCTTTATCGTGAATAAACAGAAATACACTCCTGGAAATGGAAAAAAGAACACATTGACACCGGTGTGTCAGACCCACCATACTTGCTCCGGACACTGCGAGAGGGCTGTACAAGCAATGATCACACGCACGGCACAGCGGACACACCAGGAACCGCGGTGTTGGCCGTCGAATGGCGCTAGCTGCGCAGCATTTGTGCACCGCCGCCGTCAGTGTCAGCCAGTTTGCCGTGGCATACGGAGCTCCATCGCAGTCTTTAACACTGGTAGCATGCCGCGACAGCGTGGACGTGAACCGTATGTGCAGTTGACGGACTTTGAGCGAGGGCGTATAGTGGGCATGCGGGAGGCCGGGTGGACGTACCGCCGAATTGCTCAACACGTGGGGCGTGAGGTCTCCACAGTACATCGATGTTGTCGCCAGTGGTCGGCGGAAGGTGCACGTGCCCGTCGACCTGGGACCGGACCGCAGCGACGCACGGATGCACGCCAAGACCGTAGGATCCTACGCAGTGCCGTAGGGGACCGCACCGCCACTTCCCAGCAAATAAGGGACACTGTTGCGCCTGGGGTATCGGCGAGGACCATTCGCAACCGTCTCCATGAAGCTGGGCTACGGTCCCGCACACCGTTAGGCCGTCTTCCGCTCACGCCCCAAAATCGTGCAGCCCGCCTCCAGTGGTGTCGCGACAGGCGTGAATGGAGGGACGAATGGAGACGTGTCGTCTTCAGCGATGAGAGTCGCTTCTGCCTCGGTGCCAATGATGGTCGTATGCGTGTTTGGCGCCGTGCAGGTGAGCGCCACAATCAGGACTGCATACGACCGAGGCACACAGGGCCAACACCCGGCATCGTGGTGTGGGGAGCGATCTCCTACACTGGCCGTACACCACTGGTGATCGTCGAGGGGACACTGAATAGTGCACGGTACATCCAAACCGTCATCGAACCCATCGTTCTACCATTCCTAGACCGGCAAGGGAACTTGCTGTTCCAACAGGACAATGCACGTCCGCATGTATCCCGTGCCACCCAACGTGCTCTAGAAGGTGTAAGTCAACTACCCTGGCCAGCAAGATCTCCGGATCTGTCCCCCATTGAGCATGTTTGGGACTGGATGAAGCGTCGTCTCACGCGGTCTGCACGTCCAGCACGAACGCTGGTCCAACTGAGGCGCCAGGTGGAAATGGCATGGCAAGCCGTTCCACAGGACTACATCCAGTATCTCTACGATCGTCTCCATGGGAGAATAGCAGCCTGCATTGCTGCGAAAGGTGGATATACACTGTACTAGTGCCGACATTGTGCATGCTCTGTTGCCTGTGTCTATGTGCCTGTGGTTCTGTCAGTGTGATCATGTGATGTATCTGACCCCAGGAATGTGTCAATAAAGTTTCCCCTTCCTGGGACAATGAATTCACGGTGTTCTTATTTCAATTTCCAGGAGTGTAGTTGTAGGTCAAAGACAAAGTAGTGGAAAGGTTATGTTGGTAGCACTACAAAACACAGACATCAACACATACTTGAAGTATGAAAAAAAACAACAAAATACAGTGGTGTGCATAAAAGTGTGTTGTGAGAAATGCATAGTGCTGCAGAATATCTAAAAACTAGACCAAAGTTATCTCTCTCTAACACAGAAAAACAACGATGTGCTGGCAGACGGCATTTCCCGATGTGAGCGAGAAAGCAGCCGAAAAATCACCGTAAGTATAAACGAACATATTCTTAACGAACAGTTTTTTCGATCTAGAAAGCAAATAACAAGGTAAATAAACTTAATTACAGACCACTGATGATGCTTTACCTCAATAAAGCGTAACGCGTCTGGTGAAAAAAATCACGCATTTTTGCAGTTGCAACGACGGACCAAAACTACCCTCATGAATTATAAAGCAACTACCGACACTATAGCCACACAAATGAAGAATTTAATTTGAGGCAGTTTGTGTATTGCCGTACGCGGTTCCCTTCTTTTATTTGTGAAGCATCTTCAGTGACCTGTAATACGTGTGTGTGTGTGTGTGTGTGTGTGTGTGTGTGTGTGTGAGGGGAGACACAGAGAGAGAGAGAGAGAGAGAGAGAGAGAGAGAAGGGGGGGTGGAAGATTCAATAATTATTTATCCGGGTTATGTACACACACACAAACAGACACGCGCGCGCACTCGCGCCCACACACACAAACACACACTTACTCACTCTCTCTCTCTCTCTCTCTCTCTCTCTCTCTCACACACACACACACACACACAAAACAAACAAAAGACGAAACATAAAGAGGCACCGACAGTTGGCAAAACTCCACACACCGAAAACACAGGCGTGTTGAATACAAAGTGTAAAGTGCAAGTGATGTGTGCGTGTGCTGAATCAAATGTGGGTAAAAGGAAGTCGGAAATCGGCCGGCTGGAGCATGAAAAGTAATGAACACGTGTCTATGACCACAGACATGGGCAAACAGCTCTGGAAATCGCAAGTAACACCGAACGATAATTTCACACCACGAAATTTGTGCTACAAAAGTTGATTCTAATCTAATACATAATAGAAACACATGAGAAAATGTAACATACCAACATATTGTAAGTACTAAATAATAAATTTATTATACATATAAAAAGAAACATGTATTACAGGTCATTGCAGATGGTCCATACTTAACAATCATATACAACCGTTCGCTCGACCAAAGATCCGTACCCAAAGACTTGAAAGTTGCACAGGTCACACCAATATTCAAGAAAGGTGGTAGGAGTAAACCGCTAAATTACAGGTGAAAGGTGGCTACACTGAGCCACAGCGCCAGAGATCGCGCCAGAGAGTATTATTCCGCCGCCTCCACTGGCAGTGCTTGTCGAGAAGTTGTGGTGGAGAGTGCTTATCGAGATGTGGTAGTAGTGAGTCGGTGTTGAGATGTAGTAGGGGGTGCTTGTTTCATGTTTTATGCAGTTGTTTGATGGGCTAGACAGCAGATGTTGTTCGAATGGAAATATTGTAATGATCAGAGTGCTTTTCGTCAATACATATGAAGGTAAAAAAATTCCCTTTTCTTTTTATTATTTCAATGTCTTAAATAATGCGTCATCACAGGTTCAGTCAACAAAGCATATGGCTCGTGTTGTTGTATTAGAGTGTAATTCTGGTTTCCTTACGCAATTATAGTATTTCTATTTTTTTTAATTACTTCAGTATAAATGGTGTTCAAAATAGCTTGTCTTATTGAAGAAGAACCGTGCCAGATGTGTACGTTGAATCACACTTCCACACACAGAACAATTACACTTGTGTTTTGGTTTCGTAGGTTTTATAGTTGCTGGGGACTTAATTAATTAATTGTGTTAACGGACATTTTCTTTCATTCTTTGTTGTTGTTCTATGCAGTCAGATTGCGTACAAATACTAGTCAGGGCCAACCGTTTACGAGACTTCGTAATCGGACAGACAGCGACAAAAATTAAAAAGTATTTTCATTTTAAATAATTAAGCCCCCATGCACAGGCCCATATCGTTAACGTCGATATGCAGCAGGATTTTGGGACATATACTGTGTTCGAACATTATGAATTACCTCGAAGAAAACTGTGAACATTGGTTTAGAAAACATCGTTCCTGTGAAACACAACTTGCTCTTTATTAACATAAAATGCTGAGTGCTATTGACAAGGGATTTCAAGTCGATTCCGTACTTCTGGATTTCCAGAAGGATTTTGACACTGTGCCACACAAGCGGCTCGTATTGAAATTGCGTGCTTATGGAATATCGTCTCAGTTATGTGACTGGATTTGTGATTTCCTGTCAGAGAGGTCGCAGTTGGTAGTAACTGACGGGAAGTCATCGAGTGAAACAGAAGTGATTTCTGGCGTTCCCCAAGGTAGTGTTATAGGCCCTTTGCTGTTCTTTATTTATCTGAACGATTTGGGAGACAATCTGAGCAGCCGTCTTAGGTTTTTTGCAGATGACACTGTCGTCTATCGACTAATAAAGTCATTAGAAGATCAAAACAAACTACAAAACGGTTTCGAAAAGATATCTGAATGGTGCGAAAATTGGGAGTTGACCTTAAATAACGAAAAGTGTGAGGTCATCCACATGAGTGCTAAAAGGAATTCGATAAACTTCGGTTACACGATAAATCAGTCTAATCTAAAAGTTATAAATTCCACTAAATACCTAGGTATTACAATTACGAACAACATAAATTGGAAGGAAACAAAAACGTTGTGGGGAAGGCTAACGAAAGACTGCGTTTCATTGGCAGGAGACTTAGAAAATGTAACAGACCTACTAAGGAGACTGCGTACACTACGCTTGTCCGTCCTCTTTTAGAATACTGCTGCGCGGTGTGGGATCCTTACCAGATAGGACTGAAGGAGTACATTGAAAAAGTTCAAAGAAGGGCAGCACGTTTTGTATTATCGCGAAATATGGCAAAGAGTGTCACAGAAATGATATAGGATATGGGCTGGAAATCATTAAAAGAAAGGCGTTTTTCGTTGCGACGGAATCTTCTCATGAAATTCCAATCACCAACTTTCTCCTCCGAATGCGAAAATATTTTGTTGACACCGACCTACATAGGGAGGAACGATCACCACTGTAAAATAAGGGGAATCAGAGCTCGTTCTTTCCGAGCGCTATACGAGATTGGAATAACAGAGAATTGTGAATGTGGTTCGATGTACCCTTTGCCAGGCACTTAAATGTGATTTGCAGAGTATCCATGTAGATGTAGATGCTTCTCTCTCTCTCTCTCTCTCTCTCTCTGTCTGTCTCTCTCCGGCACACACAGACACACACAAACATAAAAAGAAACATGTATTACAGGCAACTGAATATGCTTCACAAATAAAAGAAGCGAAACGCGCATGGAAATAAACAAACTACCTCCAGTTAGTTGCACAGACGGAAGAGACCTCCACGAATTTTGAAGCAACTAAGGAACGACGGAAAACAGAAAAAAATGACGTAAAGGAAATGAATTTTCGCCGAGCTACTGTGCGACATTATTTAAAAATATGACCTCTCCAATGCGTTGGTTGCAGGTAGCTACATCTACATACATACTCCGCAATCCACCATACGGTGCGTGGCGGAGGGTACCTCGTACCACAACTAGCATCTTCTCTCCCTGTTCCACTCCCAAAGAGAACGAGGGAAAAATGACTACCTATATGCCTCTGTACGAGCCCTAATCTCTCTTATGTTATCTTTGTGGTCTTTCCGCGAAATGTAAGTTGGCGGCAGTAAAATTGTACTGCAGTCAGCCTCAAATGCTGGTTCTCTAAGTTTCCTCAGTAGCGATTCACGAAAAGAACGCCTCCTTTCCTCCAGAGACTCCCACCCGAGTTCCTGAAGCATTTCCGTAACACTCGCGTGATGATCAAACCTACCAGTAACAAATCTAGCAGCCCGCCTCTGAATTGCTTCTATGTCCTCCCTCAATCCGACCTGATAGGGATCCCAAACGCTCGAGCTGTACTCGAGAATAGGTCGTATTAGTGTTTTATAAGCGGTCTCCTTTACAGATGAACCACATCTTCCCAAAATTCTACCAATGAACCGAAGACGACTATTCGCCTTCCCCACAACTGCCATTACGTGCTCGTCCCACTTCCTATCGCTCTGCAATGTTACGCCCAAATATTTAATCGGCGTGACTGTGTCAAGCGCTACACTACTAATGGAGTATTCCAACATTACGGGATTCTTTTTCCTATTCATCTGCATTAATTTACATTTATCTATATTTAGAGTTAGCTGCCATTCTTTACACCAAAATCCCGTCCGAGTCATCTCGTACCCTCCTACAGTCACTCAACGACGACACCTTCCCGTACACCACAGCATCATCAGCAAACAGCCGCACATTGCTGTCAACCCTATCCAAAAGATCATTTATGTAGATAGAAAACAACAGCGGACCTACCACACTTCCCTGGGGCATTCCAGATGACACCCTCACCTATGACGAACACTCACCATCGAGGACAACGTACTGGGTTCTATTACTTAACAAGTCTTCGAGCCACTCACATACTTGGGAACCAGTCCCATATGCTCGTACCTTAGTTAGGTTCAAAATGGCTCTGAGCACTATGGGACTCAACTGCTGAGGCCATCCCTAGAACTTAGAACTAGTTAAACCTAACTAACCTAAGGACATCACAAACATCCATGCCCGAGGCAGGATTCGAACCTGCGACCGTAGCGGTCTTGCGGCTCCAGACTGCAGCGCCTTTAACCGCACGGCCACTTCGGCCGGCCCCTTAGTTAGGAGTCTGCAGTGGGGCACCAAGTCAAACGCTTTCCGGAAGTCAAGGAATATGGCATCCGTCTGATACCCTTCATCCATGGTTCGCAAGATATCGTGTGAAAAAAGGGCGAGTTGCGTTTCGCAGGTGCGATGCTTTCTAAAGCCGCGCTGATGCATGGACAGCAACTTCTCTGTCTCAAGGAAATTCATTATATTCGAACTGAGAATATGTTCGAGAATCCTGCAACAAACCGATGTTAAGGATATTGGTCTGTAACTTTGAGGATCCGTACTTCTACCCTTCTTATATACAGGCGTCACCTGCGCTTTTTTCCGGTCGCTCGGGACTTTACGTTGGGCTGGAGATTCGCGATAAATGCAAGCTAAGTAAGGAGCCAATGCAGTAGAGTACTCTCTGTAAAACCGAATTGGAATCCCATCGGAACCTGGTGATTTAATTATTTTCAACGCATTCAGCTGCTTCACAACCGCAGGGACGTCTATCACTATGTCCTCCATACGGGAATCTGTACGAGACTCAAACGGCGGTATGTTTGTACGATCCTCCTGCGTGAAAGATTTCTCAAACGCTAAATTTAAAATTTCAGCTTTCGTTTTGCTGTCTTCCGTTGCCAGGCCAGACTGATCAGTGAGTGACTGGATGGAAGCCTTCGGCCCGCTTACCGATTTTACGTAAGACCAGAAATTTCCTTGGGTACACAAACAAATTTTTTAAAAAATGTTCAAATGTGTATGAAATCTTAAGGGGCTTAACTGCTAAGGTCATCAGTCCCTAAGCTTACACACTACTTAACCTAAATTATCCTAAGGACAAACACACACATCCATGCCCGAGGGAGGACTCGAACGCCAGGTCTGTTGCAGGCATACTCAATAATGGCGGTGTCTCCCTCTCTCTGACACAGGAAAATGTGAAACTATTGGCGGTAGTTGACCAACACACATTGTTCTCAGAGATTTCTGCAATCAATTAATTGTGCAATTCGTTACACTTCTTAACAAATTGCGTACTCCTGAACTTAAATTTCCACCTGTTTTAAGGATTGATATACAAAATCAACTTCATGGTCCAGCAGCAACAGAATTCGTGCTTCTTTACCTTATTTGTAAATCTGAGGAAGTTACGTTTGTACTGGGTTGCTTTTACAAGAAACTGTGAACATATTGGTGCTCTTCTTTAGGTATCTCGGTTGACTATGGGGTGAGGAGCACTGAATGTTAATGAAATATCTTGCGATTGTACACGTTGGGGGAGGGGGTGCGGTAGAAGAAGAGGCAAGAGAGAGATACTTGTTTTATCAAATAAAATTGTTTTTATCTTATAAAGTTTCTCCTTTCAGTTGCAAGAGGGGAATATATATCTTTTCCAATGTGCGTGTTTAAAAAAGTTTAAGCTCAGCAGTATTTTCGATGTATCAAGCTATTTTGTTTCCTGTTTAGAATTCCTTTCGTTGAAAACGACTGTAATCTAATGACTGGCAACAGTTGGACATTTACACATGTAAATTAGTTCACATTTCCAGTGACGATGTCAAACGAAAATAAATCAAAGAAACGAGTTAATTGTAAGGGGGTTGGGAGTAAGTTTCGATAACAAAATGGAACAAGTGAATATAGTTACTTGAATGTAAAATTTCTGAAGCTTGCAATGGGGCAAAGCATCTTCTCATATTGATCTACGTTTGTTTCGACAGGATTCAGTAATACAGAACTATGATCTTCATTTGTAGCTTTACGATAGTAAGAAAATCTTTCATCTAAATAAAAGCGCAGAATCCAAAACAATACCAAACATTTTGTCCAGAGATAAGACATTTATAGTGGTAAGCACGCCCAGGCGTTTGTGCCTGCAACAGACCTGGCGTTCGCCGTGCCTAGCTGACATGACGCCACGAACAAGCGCAGAGGTCTTCCTTTGAGTCGGTGTTGGTGCAGCGCCGTAGACCGCTCGGCTAATCCCGCGCGGCAACTTAGAACTACGAGGGCAGTTCAATAAGTAATGCAACACATTTTTTTTTCTCGGCCAGTTTTGGTTGAAAAAACCGGAAATTTCTTGTGGAATATTTTCAAACATTCCCGCTTCGTCTCGTATAGTTTCATTGACTTCCGACAGGTGGCAGCGCTGTACGGAGCTGTTAAAATGGCGTCTGTAACGGATGTGCGTTGCAAACGACGGGCAGTGATCGAGTTTCTTTTGGCGGAAAACCAGGGCATCTCAGATATTCGTAGGCGCTTGCAGAATGTCTACGGTGATCTGGCAGTGGACAAAAGCACGGTGAGTCGTTGGGCAAAGCGTGTGTCATCATCGCCGCAAGGTCAAGCGAGACTGTCTGATCTCCCGCGTGCGGGCCGGCCGTGCACAGCTGTGACTCCTGCAATGGCGGAGCGTGCGAACACACTCGTTCGAGATGATCGACGGATCACCATCAAACAACTCAGTGCTCAACTTGACATCTCTGTCGGTAGTGCTGTCACAATTGTTCACCAGTTGGGATATTCAAAGGTTTGTTCCCGCTGGGTCCCTCGTTGTCTAACCGAACACCGTAAAGAGCAAAGGAGAACCATCTGTGCGGAATTGCTTGCTCGTCATGTGGCTGAGGGTGACAATTTCTTGTCAAAGATTGTTACAGGCGATGAAACATGGGTTCATCACTTCGAACCTGAAACAAAACGGCAATCAATGGAGTGGCGCCACACCCACTCCCCTACCGAGAAAAAGTTTAAAGCCATACCCTCAGCCGGTAAAGTCACGGTTACAGTCTTCTGGGACGCTGAAGGGGTTATTCTGTTCGATGTCCTTCCCCATGGTCAAACGATCAACTCTGAAGTGTATTGTGCTACTCTTCAGAAATTGAAGAAACGACTTCAGCGTGTTCGTAGGCACGAAAATCAGAACGAACTTCTCCTTCTTCATGACAATGCAAGACCTCACACAAGTCTTCGCACCCGAGAGAAAAAAAAAAAGGTTCAAATGGCTCTGAGCACTATGGGACTTAACATCTATGGTCATCAGTCCCCTAGAACTTAGAACTACTTAAACCTAACTAATCTAAGGACAGCACACAACACCCAGCCATCACGAGGCAGAGAAAATCCCTGACCCCGCCGGGAATCGAACCCGGGAACCCGGGCGTGGGAAGCGAGAACGCTACCGCACGACCGCGAGATGCGGGCACCCGAGAGGAGCTCACAAAACTTCAGTGGACTGTTCTTCCTCATGCACCCTACAGCCCCGACCTCGCACCGTCGGATTTCCGTATGTTTGGCCCAATGAAGGACGCAATCCGTGGGACGCACTACGCGGATGATGAAGAAGTTATTGATGCAGTACGACGTTGGCTCCGACATCGACCAGTGGAATGGTACCGTGCAGGCATACAGGCCCTCATTTCAAGGTGGCGTAAGGCCGTAGCATTGAATGGAGATTACGTTGAAAAATAGTGTTGTGTAGCTAAAAGATTGGGGAATAACCTGGTGTATTTCAATGCTGAATAAAACAACCCCTGTTTCAAATGGCTCAAATGGCTCTGAGCACTATGGGACTCAACTGCTGTGGTCATAAGTCCCCTAGAACTTAGAACTACTTAAACCTAACTAATCTAAGGACAGCACACAACACCCAGCCATCACGAGGCAGAGAAAATCCCTGACCCCGCCGGGAATCGAACCCGGGAACCCGGGCGTGGGAAGCGAGAACGCTACCGCACGACCACGAGATGCGGGCAACCCCTGTTTCAGAAAAAAAAAAGTGTTGTATTACTTATTGAACTGCCCGCGTACTTAAACCTAAGGACATCACACACACATCCAAGCCCGAGGCCGGATTCGAACCTGCGACCGTAGCTGTCGAACCTGCGACCGTAGCTGTCGCGCAGTTCCAGACTGAAGCGACTTGAACCGCTCGGCCACACCAGCCAGCGAAAACAGATAAAAATGACGTAATGAATTTTCGCCGAGCTAGTGTGCGACATTATTTAAAAACATGACCTCTCGGATACTTTGGTCACAGGTACGTAATGTTAACACTCGCAACGAAGCGGCGAGATGCGGCTGTGCGCAGGTTTACCTGTGAGAGGCGAGGCTGCATCCGTGACCTAGGGCAAGGCACGCCGCCGACGTGCGAACTGGCGAGAGGCGGGCCCCTGCCACTGCCCCTGCCACCCCTCGCCACCACACAACAGGGGTGTGGTCGCCAGGGGGTGGCGCCCTGCCAGGGGGTGCTATTGTGACAGCCGCAATGCCGCCAACGGCACGGCACGGGGGTCCGGGCGCTACCTGCCAGCCCTGCGCGGCCAAAAGCTCCCTGCCCTAACGGAAGCATCGGGTCGACTCACACGTCCCTACAAGGCAGTCAACATACCGTTGGCTAAGACTGGATTCATTTTACCTTATACCGTACACGCTTCAGCGCAGTCATCAGATGTGGCGCGGAAGCTCAAAACGTACACTACTGACCACTAAAATTGCTACACCAAGAAGATGACGTGCTACGACAGGAAGAAGATGCGGTGATATGCAAATGATTAGCTTTTCAGAGCATTCACACAAGGCTGGCGCCGGTGGCGACTCCTACGACGTGCTGACATGAGGAAAGTTTCCAACCGATTTCTGATACACAAACAGCAGTTGACCGGCGTTGCCTGGTGAAACGTTGTTCTGATGCCTCGTGTAAGGAGGAGAAATCCGTACCACCACGTTTCCGACTTTGGTAAAGGTCGGATTGTAGCCTATCGCGATTGCGGTTTATCGTATCGCGACATTCCTGCTCGAGTTGGTCGAGATCCAATGACTGTTAGCAGAGTATGGAATCGGTAGGTAAGGAGGGTAATACGGAACGCCGTGCTGGATCCAAACGGCCTCGTATCACTAGCAGTCGAGATGACAGGCATCTTATCCGCACGGCTGTAGCGGATCGTGCAGCCACGTCTCGATCCCTCAGTCGACAGATGGGGACCTTTACAAGACAACAACCATCTGCACGAACAGCTCGACGACGTCTGCAGCAGCACGGACTATCAGCTTGTGGCTGCGGTTACCATCGACGCTGCATCACAGACAGGAGCGCCTGCGATGGTGTAGACAACGACGAACCTGGATGCACGAATGGCAAAACGTCGTTTTTTCGGTTGAATCCAGGTTCTGTTTACAGCATCACGATGGTCGCATCAGTGTATGGCGACATCGCGGTGAACGCACATTGGAAGCGTGTATTCGTCATCGCCATACTGGCGTATCACCCGGCGTGATGGTATGCGGTGCCATTGGTTACACGTCTCGGTCACCTCTTGTTCGCATTGACGGCACTTTGAACAGTGGACGTTACATTTCAGATGTGTTACGACCCGTGGGTCTAACCTTCATTCGATCCCTTTGAAACCCTACATTTCATCAGGATAATGCACGACGGCATGTTGCAGGTCCTGTACGGACCTTTCTGGATACAGAAATGTTCGACTGCTGCCCTTGCCAGCACATTCTCCAGATCTGTCACCAATTGAAAACGTCTGGTCAAAGATGACCGAGCAACTGGCTCGTCACAATACGCCAGTCACTACTCTTGATGAGCTATGGTATCGTGTTGAAGCTGCATGGGCAGCTGTACCTGTACACGCCATCCAAGCTCTGTTTGACTCAATGCTGAGAAGTATCAAGGCCGTTATTACGGCCAGAGGTGGTTGTTCTGGGTACTGATTTCTCAGGATCTATGCACCCAAACTGCGTGAAAATGTAATCACATCTCACTTCTAGTATAATATATTTGTCCAATGAGTACCCATTTATCATCTGCATTTCTTCTTGGTGTAGCAATTTTAATGGCCAGTAGTCCGCCCCCGGTAGCTGAGTGGTCAGCGCGACAGACTGTCAATCCTAAGGACCCGGGTTCGATTCCCGGCTGGGTCGGAGATTTTCTCCGCTCAGGGACTGGGTGTTGTGTTGTCCTAATCATCATCATTTCATCCCCATCGACGCGCAAGTCGCCGAAGTGGCGTCAAATCGAAAGACCTGCACCAGGCGAACGGTCTACCCGACGGGAGGCCCTAGCCACACGACATTTCATTTGAATGGCCAGTAGTGTATACACTAGTGTGTTTGCGTTGATGCAAAACACCTCGTTATTCGAAATTTCCTGGCAGATTAAAACTGTGTGCCCGACTGAGGCTCGAACTCGGGACCTTCTCCTTTCGCGCGGCAAGTGCTCTACCATTTGAGCTACCCAAACACGACTCACGCCCCGTCCTCACAGCTTCACTTCTGCCAGTACCTCGTCCCGAGTTCGAGTCTCGGTCTGGCACACAGTTTTAATCTGCCAGGAAGTTTCATATTAGCGCACAGCCCGCTGCAGAGTGAAAATCTCATACCTTGTTATTCGTTTATTTCTTTATTCTGTCAAACTAGTTTCGGCGACAAATATCACCGTCATCAGTGGGTTATTTAATGTAAAACATGCAGAAAAAAACATGGTTATACAAACATGGTTGCACATTATTACATTTTTACTATTCGTTTTTTTTAATTATAGTTTTCTATGGATACTTTCACACTACCTAATTTATTGTATGTTACAGCATGTGTGATAACATTTCCCGCCAGGTTAGCCGAGAGCTCTAATGCGCTGCTTCCTGGACTCGGGTAGGCGCACCGGCCCCGGATCGAATCCGCCCGGCGGATTACCGACGTCGGTCGGTGTGCCAGCCAGCCTGGATGTGAATTTTAGGTGGTTTTCCACATCCCGCTAGGTGAATACCGGGCTGGTCCCCACGTTTCGCCTCAGTTCCACGACTCGCAGACATCTGAACACGTTCGCACTATTCCATGAACTACACTAGCCGCAGACAGCTGGGGTACACTACTTCCGTCCCGGAAGGTACGGGGTGGCAGCAGGAAGGCCATCCGGCCACCCCTTTCCACTAACCTTGCCAAACCCGTTTCTAAAAATACCGACCCTGCGTCGGCGCGGGACGTGGCACCAGTGAAAGAAACAACAGCAAGTTTTTGAGAATTGTTGTCGCTGTTTGCGACATATTTTCTGTGCGCTTTTTCTGTGTTGCCGTTTTTACTCAGCGAACATCGTGTCATGTGCAACTTTGTGAGCAAATGGTCCAAATGGCTCTGAGCACTATGGGACTTAACTTCTAAGGTCATCAGTCCCCTATAACTTAGAACCACTTAAACCTAACTAACCTAAGGACATCGCACATATCCACGCTCGAAACAGCATTCGAAGCTGCAACCCTAGTGGTCGCGCGGTTCCAGACTGAAGCGCCTAGAACCGCTCGGTCACTGCGGCCGGCAACTGTGTGAGCGGCTGTTAGTAAACAACATACTAAGGCGTGAACTTCGTATGTCAGCAATATACACTTGCGGTTGTGGTAGTTTTGTGGAATCCAGTTATCTGGTGTTTAGTGAGCTGTTACTTAGCTATTCCTGTACTCACGTTCGTTGCATGGTATGTAGCTGATTCTATACACAGATGATGGTGATATTGGAATTTACAATGAAATGAATACCCGTAGCTGCATACAGGCGTTGATATAAGTCAACGGGGACAGTTGAAAATGTGTGCCCCGACCGGGACTCGAACTCGGGATCTCCTTGCTTACATGGCAGACGCTCTATCCAACTGAGTCACAGAGGGACTGCAGGGACTTATCTCTGGCACACCACCCATGAGACCCACATTCGCAACTTATTGTCCCGCACTATATTCATAGTGCCCCTGCCCATTACACTCATTACTCGTTTTTGCCGAATCCCGTAAGAGTTCGGGCACTGTTTGTGCATCCGCACAGAAAAAGATGGTCAAATGGCCGATGAGCATTTTATATGTTCTTTCGGACATGTCCGAAAGAACAGATACGATTTTCACATATACACTCCTGGAAATTGAAATAAGAACACCGTGAATTCATTGTCCCAGGAAGGGGAAACTTTATTGACACATTCCTGGGGTCAGATACATCACATGATCACACTGACAGAACCACAGGCACATAGACACAGGCAACAGAGCATGCACAATGTCGGCACTAGTACAGTGTATATCCACCTTTCGCAGCAATCCAGGCTGCTATTCTCCCATGGAGACGATCGTAGAGATGCTGGATGTAGTCCTGTGGAACGGCTTGCCATGCCATTTCCACCTGGCGCCTCATTTGGACCAGCGTTCGTGCTGGACGTGCAGACCGCGTGAGACGACGCTTCATCCAGTCCCAAACATGCTCAATGGGGGACAGATCCGGAGATCTTGCTGGCCAGGGTAGTTGACTTACACCTTCTAGAGCACGTTGGGTGGCATGGGATACATGCGGACGTGCATTGTCCTGTTGGAACAGCAAGTTCCCTTGCCGGTCTAGGAATGGTAGAACGTTGGGTTCGATGACGGTTTGGATGTACCGTGCACTATTCAGTGTCCCCTCGACGATCACCAGTGGTGTACGGCCAGTGTAGGAGATCGCTCCCCACACCATGATGCCGGGTGTTGGCCCTGTGTGCCTCGGTCGTATGCAGTCCTGATTGAGGCGCTCACCTGCACGGCGCTAAACACGCATACGACCATCATTGGCACCAAGGCAGAAGCGACTCCCATCGCTGAAGACGACACGTCTCCATTCGTCCCTCCATTCACGCCTGTCGCGACACCACTGGAGGCGGGCTGCACGATGTTGGGGCGTGAGCGGAAGACGGCCTAACGGTGTGCGGGACCGTAGCCCAGCTTCATGGAGACGGTTGCGAATGGTCCTCGCCGATACCCCAGGAGCAACAGTGTCCCTAATTTGCTGTGAAGTGGCGGTGCGGTCCCCTACGGCACTGCGTAGGATCCTACGGTCTTGGCGTGCATCCGTGCGTCGCTGCGGTCCGGTCCCAGGTCGACGGGCACGCGCACCTTCCGCCGACCACTGGCCACAACATCGATGTACTGTGGAGACCTCACGCCCCACGTGTTGAGCAATTCGGCGGTACGTCCACCCGGCCTCCCGCATGCCCACTATACGCCCTCGCTCAAAGTCCGTCAACTGCACATACGGTTCACGTCCACGCTGTCGCGGCATGCTACCAGTGTTAAAGACTGCGATGGAGCTCCGTATGCCACGGCAAACTGGCTGACACTGACGGCGGCGGTGCACAAATGCTGCGCAGCTAGCGCCATTCGACGGCCAACACCGCGGGTCCTGGTGTGTCCGCTGTGCCGTGCGTGTGATCATTGCTTGTACAGCCCTCTCGCAGTGTCCGGAGCAAGTATAGTGGGTCTGACACACCGGTGTCAATGTGTTCTTTTTTCCATTTCCAGGAGTGTATATGGTGATACTTGTCGCCGAAACAAGTTTGCGAGAATAAAGAGATAAAACGAATAACAAGGTGTTTTGTATCAAGGCGGACTGAATTTCTGGTACTGATGTCCAGAATTAAAGCAACAAACCGCTATTTCTCCGTCCTGTGTCTTATTCACGATGTAATCATACAAACGGTATTATGTTCTGCACGGAAGGTGGCATTACGGTTAACGGACAACCACACTGTTACGCTAGTCGGCCCTACTCACTACGAAAAATTACGTCGTTATTTCAATAAAAATGTGTGTGAAATCTTATGGGACTTAACTGCTAAGGTCATCAGTCCCTAAGTCGGCCGCGGTGGTCTAGCGGTTCTGGCGCTGCAGTCCGGAACCGTGCGACTGCTACGGTCGCAGGTTCGAATCCTGCCTCGGGCATGGGTGTGTGTGATGTCCTTAAATAGGTTTAAGTAGTTCTAAGTTCTAGGGGACTTATGACCACAGCAGTTGAGTCCCATAGTGCTCAGAGCCATTTGAACCTTTTTTTTTTTTTTTTTTTTTTTTGCAGCGCCAAAGACCGCTCGGCTAATCCCGCGCGGCGTTGTTTTCAAATAACTTATTGTCTCTCTTTAGGAACCATTTCGCTTGGCATCTTGCCAATACTAGCGTTACGTAATATTTGTTCACTTAATGCAGCTGGTTGGCATAAATAAAAAGATCACTGTTTTAAAATGATTACACATCCACATCCAGCGCTGCGCCAACGGTAAAGATCCCAAGCAACCTGTGTGTGGGCCCTCACCACTCACACTGCTTCCGCCACATTCCGACACGCAAAGTAATCCGTTCAAAATAACAAACATTTCCACAACTTTCCCCACATTCTGGCATCCTAAAACTGTTTTCTATAGCTAAATCTCGCTATTCTTCAGTAGATACAACTGTTGTTGTTGTCGTGGTCTTCAGTTCTGAGACTGGTTTGATGCAGCTCTCCATGCTACTCTATCCTGTGCAAGCTTCATCATCTCCCAGCACCTACTGCAACCTACATCCTTCTGAATCTGTTTAGTGTATTCATCTCTTGGACTCCCTCTACGATTTTTACCCTCCACGCTGCCCTCCAGTACTAAATTGGTGATCCCTTGATGCCTCAGAATATGTCCTACCAACCGATCCCTTCTTTTGGTCAAGCTGTGCCACAAATTTCTCTTCTCTCCAATTCTATTCAGTACCTCCTCATTAGTTATGTGATCTGCCCATCTACTCTTCAGCATTCTTCTGTAGCACCACATTTCGAAAGCTTCTATTCTCTTCTTGTCTAAACTATTTATCGTCCACGTTTCACTTCCATACATGGCTACACTCCATACAAATACTTTCAGAAACGACTTCCTGACATTTAAATCTATACTCGATGTTAACAGATTTCTCTTCTTCAGAAACGCTTTCCTTGCCATTGCCAGTCTATATTTTATATCATCTCTACTTCGACCATCATCAGTTATTTTGCTCCCCAAATTGCAAAACTACTTTACTACTTTAAGCGTCTCATTTCCTAATGTAATTACCCCAGCATCACCCGATTTAATTCGACTACATTCCATTATCCTCGTTTTCCTTTCGTTGATGTTCATCTTATATCCTCCTTTCAAGACACTGTCCATTCCGTTCAGCTGCTCTTCCAGGTCCTTTGCTGTCTCTAACAGAATTACAATGTCATCGGCAAACATCAAAGTTTATATTTCTTCTCCATGGATTTTAATTCCTACTCCGAATTTTTCTTTCCTTTCCCTTACTACTTGCTCAATACACAGATTGAATAAAATCGGGGAGAGGCTATAACCATATCTCACTCCCTTCCCAACCACTGCTTACCTTTCATACCCCTCGAATCTGGTTTCTGTACAAATTGTAAATAGCCTTTCGCTCCCTGTATTTGACCCATGCCACCTTCAGAATTTGGAAGAGAGTATTCCAGTCAACATTGTCAAAAGCTTTCTCTAAGTCTACAAATGCTAGAAATGTAGGTTTGACTTTCCGTAATGTATTTTCTAAGATAAGTCGTAGGCTCAGCATTGCCTCCCGTGTTTCAACAATTCTACGGAATCCAAACTGATCCTCCCCGAGGTCGGCTTCTACCAGTTTTTCGTCTGTAAAGAATTCGTGTGACTATTTTGCAACGGTGACATTAAACTGATAGTTCGATAATTTTCACATTTGTCAACACCTGCTTTCTTTGGGATTGGAATTATTATTGTCTTCTTGAATTTAAATACAACTATTGTATTCAAATTCTACGGCAAATTCTTGTAAGACATATGGTGCATGCATACACTGTGTAAATAAACACTGCGAAAATAAACATGTGGAAATTGTGTCTTTGCATTACTTCAAGGAGTGTATGACGTTGTCTGCCACTGAATATTGATGTCATTGTAATGTTATAAAGCCAGTGATGAGGTAAGGGCACCCATCAAACGTGGTACTGTTTGCCAGGTAGTCCCGCATCGGCCGGCCACTGTGGCCGAGCGGTTCTAGGCGTTTCAGTCTGGAACCAAGCTGCTGCTACGGTCGCAGGTTCGAATCCTGCCTCGGGCATGGCTGTGTGTGATGTCCTTAGGTTAGTTAGGTTTCAGTAGTTCTAAGTTCTAGGGGAGTGGTGACCTCAGATGTTAAGTCCCATAGTGCTCACAGCCATTTGAACCAGTCCCGCATCCACAATTGCTTGGCACACAGAAGTCCCCTACCACACTCTGTGTGGTGCAGGGCCATAGATAGAATGGAAGCAGGAGAGTCGCAAACTACCCTGTGGCCCAATGGCTTAATGTCGATCGCTCTGTTGTTTCTCGGATGGAAATGCCGTGTGGCTAGGGCCTCCCGTCTGGTAGACTATTCGCCTGGTGCAAGTCTATCGAGTTGACGCCTTGAGCGTCGATGGGGATGAAATGATGATAAGGACAACACAACAGCCAGTCCCTGTGTGGAGAAAATCTCCGACCCAGCTGGGAATCGAACGTGGGCCGTTAGGAATGACATTCTGTCGCGCTGTCCACTCAGCTACCCGGGGCGGACATTTCTCAGATGAGACGACAGTTTATAGAGACCGAAACTGTATCTCGAATGGCCGTGTGAGTCATCAGAAAAAAGAGGACCGTTATTTGGCTGTAAGGGCACGACGATATCATGGCGTAAAGCCGAGCGCCGTCACGGCAGTCGGGAATGAGAGAGCAGAGATGGGCTGTGAAGAAGACGTCAGCCAATTGCACGCCGACTGACCCCTCTCCAGGACGACAACGCAACGGCAGCGCCGTCTACAGGAAGAGGACATAAGCGCTGCGCCGACTGGTCTTGGCTCACTTCTACAGCAGCGTCGAGATTTGGCACTTCGAGACAGGCGACTTAGGATTTGTGTATACTGAAGAACACTGTTTGTTTTCTTTGTCGTCCGTTGCTTGCGACACATCTGTTTAACACAAAAGTATTGTAATCATTTCCTCTAGTAATAAAATTCATTAATACGATTTGGTCGAACTGTTGTCCAGCAATCCGGCGAGCAGGTTTCCTAGACACCCCGTCTTTGACAAGCAGGCAGAAGTCAACGCTGAGTACTGCACGGCCGCTGGCATCTGACCTCGCAGCACCCACTGGAGTGTTGTACAGGGGCGTACGGTGTACAGAAGGTTTCGCAGAGTGGCTTTTATCACTGGAGACGTGCCGAACGTATACCTCTGATGCGTCTTCACAGCGGGGAACGTCTAGAGTGGAGGCACGAACATACCATGTGGGTGGCCGAGTAGTGAGCCAATGTTGTTTCCACAGATCAGTCCGCATGTACTGTGCAGAGTGATTCTCGATGTATTCGGATCTGGAGGGAATGTGGAACACGATCTCGGAACCCAAACATTGTGAAAAGAGACCGATATCGAGGAGGATCGCTAATGGTGTGGGCAGGGATTATGTTGAGCACTCGAACACTTCTTCGTGAAATTTTACGGGTGAATTGGCAAGGTTTAACCAATCTCAGGTATTGTGACAAGATCTTGAGACCTTACATGCGGTTGTTGAGAGGTGCTGTGGGCCCAGACTTCGTACTGATGGACGACAATGCTCGACCTCATACTGCGTGGACGGTTGATGTTCTCTCGGGAAAGGAAGATATTGCATGCGTGGCCTGGTCTGCTCATTCTCCCGATTTTGAATCCCTTAGAGCATGTCTTGGATGCACTGGGGAGGCAGGCTGCATCACGTCGGCATCCAGCAACTCTCCAGGAAGAACGGGCGTTATTGCCTCAACACGAGACTGATGACATCATCACAGCATGCTCCGTCGCTTCTCATGCCTGTACCGATGCCAGAGGCGGTCACACCCCATACTGGGCACATTTACCAGTTGTCAGAATGTGTGTGCAAATCCGTTAAGTTTCAAAAAACGAAGAACAATTTTATCTACTGCTATGCGTTTTGCAGTTGTTTACCTTCTGTATTCTTTACACAGTTTCTACTTTACTGTCGCCTGTCTATGCTGTTTTGAGCCAAAATAAACGCAACCTTGCAACATTTCTGTTTGTTCCTTTAATTTTGGACTACAGCGTACACAACGCCAGTATGGCCAATAAACGGCTGGTCAATACATACAAGATGTAAAACTTTGCTTCCGCCGTTTTTCCCCAACATTTGACGCTTTAGTGAAACAAATTGGTTACACAAGTTGTAAGTAAGCTGTTTAGGTTTTTTTATTGGTAACGCCACGTAGCGCACTATATGAAAATGAGTGGCTGTGCTGTGTGCAGTCTGTGGCTGGTAGTGTTGGGCAGCTGGATGTGAACAGCGCGTAGCGTTGCGCAGTTGGAAGTGAGCCGCCAGCAGTGGTGGATGTGGGGAGAGAGATGGCGGAGTTTTAAGAGGGGATGTTTTGGACGTGTGTCCATCAGAGACACTAAATTTGTAAGACTGGATGTCATGTACTGATATACAGGGTGATTCAAAAAGAATACCACAACTTTAGGAATTTAAAACTCTGCAACGACAAAAGGCAGAGCTAAGCACTATCTGTCGGCGGATTAAGGGAGCTATAAAGTTTCATTTAGTTGTACATTTGTTCGCTTGAGGCGCTGTTGACTAGGCGTCAGCGTCAGTTGATGCTAAGATGGCGACCGCTCAACAGAAAGCTTTTTGTGTTATTGAGTACGGCAGAAGTGAATCGACGACAGTTGTTCAGCGTGCATTTCGAACGAAGTATGGTGTTAAACCTCCTGATAGGTGGTGTATTAAACGTTGGTATAAACAGTTTACAGACAATGGGTGTTTGTGCAAAGGGAAAAGTTCAGGACGGCCGAGAACGAGTGATGAAAATGTAGCACGCATCCAGCAAGCATTTGTTCGCAGCCCAGGAAAATCGACTCGCAGAGCTAGCAGAGAGCTGCAAATTCCACAATCGACTGTATGGAGAGTCCTACGAAAAAGGTTAGTTATGAAACATCAACTACCCGAGGCGATGGATCGGCCGCCAGGCAGCCCGTGACAGAGCATTTCATCACTGGCCTCCAAGAAGCCCTGATCTTACCCCCTGCGATTTTTTCTTATGGGGGTATGTTAAGGATATGGTGTTTCGGCCACCTCTCCCAGCCACCATTGATGATTTGAAACGAGAAATAACAGCAGCTATCCAAACTGTTACGCCTGATAAGCTACAGAGAGTGTGGAACGAGTTGGAGTATCGGGTTGATATTGCTCGTGTGTCTGGAGGGGGCCATATTGAACATCTCTGAACTTATTTTTGAGTGAAAAAAAACCTTTTTAAATACTCTTTGTAATGATGTATAACAGAAGGTTATATTATGTTTCTTTCATTAAATACACATTTTTAAAGTTGTGGTATTCTTTTTGAATCACCCTGTATATATGATGACTTTTGAATATTATTAATGTAAATACATTGTTTGTTCTCTATCAAAACCTTTCATTTGCTAAATATGCCTATCAGTAGTTAGTGCCTTCAGTAGTTTGAATCTTTTATTTAGCTGGCAGTATTGGCGCTCGCTGTATTGAAGTAGTTCGAGTAACGAAGATTTTTGTGAGGTAAGTGATTCGTGAAAGGTATAGGTTAATGTTATAGTCAGGGCCATTCTTTTGTAGGGATTTTTCAAAGTCAGATTGCGTTGCGCTAAAAATATTGTGTGTCAGTTTAGTGTTGATCAGAATACGTAAAGAGCGAAATATCTGAGTACGTTCACTTCTGCTCAGCTGTTTGAAAATCAAATAACGTAAGGGGTTTATCAGCACAGTAATTCAATAATTTTTCTAACGGGACGGTACAAAGTATTTTCCATCGCTGGCCACCACTTTCTGTAATCTCCCGGGCGGTGAACGAATCCCGTGTCGAAAAAATTGTTCATCTTTTGAAGCGATCCACCAATCAATGCAATTCTTCATGAGATCGCAAGTGTTGGTCAGCCAGAATACAGCGGGTGGGGTAGGACTTCCCATTTTAAAGTTTCCAAGTACGTTTTGACCTCTTTTGCAATGTGGGGTCGAATGTTGTCGTGCTGGAAAATCACTTTCTCGTGCTTCTCGCTGTATTGCGGCCGTTTGTCTTTTAATGCTCTACTCAGACGCATTAACTGCGTTCGATAACGAGCACCTGTGATTGCTTCATTCGGTTTTAACACCTCATAGTACACGACGCCGAGCTGGTCCCACCAAATGCAGAGCGTGATCTCGGAGCCGTGAATATTCTGTTTGGCCGCCGTCGTGGATGCATGGCCGGGATATCCCCATGATTTTTTGCCTTTAGGGTTTTCCCAATGAAGCCATTTTTCGTCCCCGGTCACAATGCACTGCAGAAATCCCTTCCGTTTCTGCCTCTGAAGCAACTGTTCACAAACACACAAACGCCGTTCAACGTCTCTTGGTTTCAGCTCACACGGGACCCAAGTTCCTTCTTTCTGAATCGTGCCCATAGATCTGAGGCGTTTTGAAGTAGCTTGCTGTGTCACTCCCACTAATGGTGTCAATTCTTCTCAAATTTGACGCGAGTCTTCACTCAGCCATGTCTCCAACTCTGCACCTTCGCAAACTTTCTCTGTTCCACCAGTATGCCGGTCTACGACGTTAAAATCGCCGTTCTTGGAGCGTTGAAACCACTCACGACACGTTCTTTCACTAATAGCGTCCTTACCATACGTACTTGAGAGCACTCGATGAGACTCAGCGGCTGTTTCCTTCATATTGAAACAAAACAGTAACACTTCCCGCAAATGACGAGAATTAGGCTTGTAAACTGACATTTCCACATCTTGTGTTATAAAAATGGATGTACGTACACTGGTGAGCCAAAATATTACGACCACTGCCCACCACGTTGGTGAATGCTGCCTTGTGGCGTTGTGGATGCGTATCGCGGTAACAGGAGTATGTAAGCGGAGCAGACACGTACGTGGGATCACCTTAGAGAAGATACGGGCTGCAAATGAGTAAATCCATTAAGGTAAGTGCCTGTGACAAAGGGCAGATTATTATTACGCAGAACCTGTGAGCGAGTATCTCGAAAACGGCGATGCTGGTCGAATGTTCACGTGCTACTGTCGTCAGCATCTACGGAAAGACGTGAAAGCACAGTGAACCTACCACTAGGTGCTAAATGGTTGGACGTCCACCAACATTCGCCGTATGTGAGGTATGGAGGCTTGCTGCCCTGTAAAGTAGGATACATGGTGATCTGTGGCATCTCTGTAGCCAGCATGTTCTCCAGACATGAACCCTATCTAACATGCCTGGGATAGATTGAAAAGGTCTGTTTATGGACGACGTGACCCACCAACCACTCTGAGGGATCTAAGCCGAATCGCTTTTGGGGAGTGGGACAATTTGGACCAACAGTGCCTTGATGAACTTGTGGATAGTATGCCACGACGAATACAGGCATGCATCAATGGAAGAGGACGTGCTACTGGGTATTAGAGGTACCGGTGTGTACAGCAGTCTGGACCACCACCCCTGAAGGCTTCGCTGTATGGTGGTACAACATGCAATGTGTGGTTTGCATGAGCAATAAAAAGGGCGGAAATGATGTTTATGTTGATCTCGATGCCAATTTTCGGTACAGGTTCTGGAACTCTCGGAACTGAAGTGAAGCAAAATTTTTTTTATGTGTGTATATTCGTAAAAATTTCCAGAAACACTGAAACAAGTGTTTTTTTTATTTCTAACCGACGAGTGAAATACCAATTGTGACAGATTTAGCCTTAAAAATCCTTTAGCAGTTCTATAGTAATCATTTATTTTCTAAAAAATTTTCACCCAATATTTTACCAGTTTAGTGGTTGAATTTCCAAAAATGCTTCACGTATTTTTATTTTCCGATAGAAACCACATACCAGTAGTTCTAGCTTCAAAATTCTTTTAATAGCGACATACTTTCAAAAAGCCTTTCATCCCCTATTTTACCCCATTAGGAGTGGAATTTTGGACTACTTCTTAGACGCTACCTACAGTATAAGATACACACCTTCTCACAACTACAAGTTTCTGTCCTTAGCGGTTTGCAATGGGCGATGATGAGTCACCCCCTTAAGGGATGAATTTCCAAAAACAGTGACACACGCATTTTTTCAGGTCTAATCGAGAAGCCAAACAGCAATTTTCAAAGATTTAGCTTTGAAAATGTCTTCGCAGTGAAATATTTTCACAAAATGGTCCCCCCCAAAATTCACCCCTTTAGGGGTCGAATTTCGAAAAACACTTAAACATGCTTTTTTTTTTTATTTGCAACCGAGATGTCCAAGACTAATGTTCATAGATGCAGCTTCAAAAATACTTAAGTAGTTTTTTTAATAATGATATATTTTCAAAAGAAGATTCACCCACCATTTCATCCCCACGGGGTTGATATTCCAAAAATTCTGAAACATGTATTTCTTTATTTCTGACCGAGAAAAGAAATACCAGTTTTCGTAGGTCTTGCTTCAAAATTGCCTTAAGAGCACATTTTTCAGAAAATCGCATATTTCACGCAATGAGAAGCAGAATTTCGAAAACCGCTTCTTAGACGACGCCTACTGTACTTTCCGATTACCGGTAGTGTTGGTAGCACTGGTAGGGAAAGAACATAAATGAATGTGTGGCAGAGAAACTGTGAGCCGACGAGTTCTTTGTTGTTTGTTTGGTCGTTTTCTTTGCACACAGTTAGAACCGCAGTGTTAGTCTATGTGTATCTCATATCCTCACAAAAGGTAAACTGAGTTTTATAAGTAATAAAAATGATTTGATCGCGTAACTTCTGTGTTTTGTCCAAGCAAAGAAACTACTTTTAATGCAAGTACAGTTTACAAACGCAAACATAAAATTGTTCATCGTGATCGAAGCCAAGAGTTACCTGCTATTATAGACAAATTGAGAGTTGTTTATGAATAACAGAACTTTTTTTCTATCAATGCGATTAAGTACTGAAGCGATGTTTGATATATTTTTGTTTTGCGGTCTTTTTATTTTACCTTTTTGTTGAGGACATTGAGTTTTCTAGCTCTTTGTGATAATTCGGTATTCTCTTCTTCATTTTTACTACAACATCCCTTTGTGTTATGTTTCATATCACCAGTTTTCGAACAAAATCTGAATGACACACTGATAATTTCAATTTTGCTATAAACACTGTTTACTTCTAACTTACAGGGCCGGCCGCTGTTGCCGAGCGGTTCTAGGCGTTTCAGTCTGGAACCGTGCGACCGATACGGTCGCAGGTTCGAATCCTGCCTCGGGCATGGGTGTGTGTGATGTCCTTAGGTTAATTAGGTTTAAACTAGTTCTATGTTCTAGGGACTGATGACCACAGATGTTAAGTCGCATAGTGCTCAGAGTCATTTTTTCTAACATATAGAAGGATTATATAGAACCAAAATGTTCCGTAAGTTGCTTGGTACTTTATATTACATCCTCACTCAATTTCTAGACGGTTCACTTCTTCCAGTTTCTATAGAAATTTACACTTCAAGAAATCGGTATTGGCATACGTATTAAAATACAGAGATATGAAAACAGGAGAATACGGCACTGCGGTCGGCAACACCTATTTAAGACAACAAGTCTCTGGCGCAGTTGTTAGATCGGTTACTGCTGCTACAATGGCAGGTTATCAAGATGTGAGTGAGTTTAGACGTGGTGTTACAGTCGGCGCACGACCGATGGAGCACAACATCGCCTTCGTAGCGACGAAATGGGGATTTTTCCGTACGACCATTTCACGAGTGTACAGTGAATATCACGAATCCGGTAAAACATCAAATCTCCGACATCATTGCGCCCGGAAAGAGATCCTGCAAGAACGGGACCGACGACGAATGAAGAGAGTCGTTCAATGCTACACATTACCATGCTGGGCCACCAACAAGTGTCAGCAGCGTGCGAACCATTCAATGAAACATCATCGGTATGGGCTTTCGGAACCGAAGGCCCACTCGGCTACGCTTGATGACTGCCCGTTAACACTGACACTGGAGTATTGATGACTGGAAACGTGTTGCCTGGTCGGACAAGTCCCGTTTCAAATCCTTTCGAGCGAATGGACGTGTACGGGTATGGAGACAACCTCATGAATCCCTGGACCCTGCATGACAGCGGGTGACTGTTCAAGCTGGTGGGGACTGTGTAATCGTGTGGTTGGAGTGATATCGGACTCCTGATACGTCTAGATACGATTCTGACAGCTGACACGTACGTAAATATCCTGTCTCATCACCTGCGTCCATTCATGTCCATTATGCAGTCCGACGGACTTGGGACATTTCAGCATGGCAATGCGACACCCTACGCGTCCAGAATTGCTACAGAGAGGCTCCAGGAACACTGTTCTGAGTTTATACACTTCTGCTGGCCACCATGATCCACAGACATGAACTTTATTGAGCATATCTGGGATGCCTTGCAACGTGCTGTTCAGAAGAGATATTCATCCTGAAACTTCGAGTCTCGGTCCGACACACAGTTTTAATCTGCCAGGAAACTTTCATAACACCGCACATACGGCTGCAGAGTGAAAATCTCATTCTGGAAACATCCCCCAGGCTGTGGCTAAGCCATGTCTCCGCAGTATCCATTCTTTCAGGACTGCTAGTTCTGCAAGGTTCGCAGGAGAGCTTCTGTAAAGTCTGGAAGGTAGGAGACGAGGTACTGGCAAGAGTAGAGCTGTGAGGACGGGTCGTGAGTCGTGCTTGGGTAGCTCAGGTGGTAGAGCACTTGCCCGCGAAAGGCAAAGGTCCCGAGTTCGAGTCTGGATCCGGCACACAGTTTTAATCTGCCAGGAAAGTTTCGTAACAGCGCACACTTCGCTGAGGAGTGAAAATCTCATTCAGAAGTACTGAATTTCTTGAATACCGTTGGCACCTTGGTTCCCATGTGCGCTGTGAAAACAGACAGTAGTGGGCTTCATATCGATCCTTGTGGAAGGCCAACTGTGGCATACCATCCATCTACAGTTCTGTCTTTCAGGTGTAAAGGGACAGTCATTCTGAACTAACTTGTACAGCAATTTCAATCATTCTCTGCCATAATGCCAGAACAATAACACTACCGTGTGCCCCTTCAATGCCGACAACCTTGGATGTAAATCCACCTTTCCTACATCGAGAGACTTTTTTTTTTTTTGTGATCAGTCTACTGACTGGTTGATGCGGCCCGCCACGAATTCCTTTCCTGTGCTAACCTCTTCGTCTCAGAGTAGCACTTGCAGCCTACGTCCTCAATTATTTGCTTGACGTATTCCAATCTCTGTCTTCCTCTACAGTTTTTGCCCTCTACAGCTTCCTCTAGTACCATGGAAGTCATTCCCTCATGTCTTAGCAGATGTCCTATCATCCTGTCCCTTCTCCTTATCAGTGTTTTCCACATATTCCTTTCCTCTCCGATTCTGCGTAGAACCTTCTCATTCCTTACCTTATCAGTCTACCTAATTTTCAACATTCGTCTATAGCACCACATCTCAAGTGCTTCGATTCTCTTCTCTTCCGGTTTTCCCACAGACCATCTTTCACTACCATACAATGCTGTACTCCAGACGTACATCCTCAGAAATTTCTTCCTCAAATTAAGGCCGGTATATGATATTAGTACACTTCTCTTGGCCAGAAATACCTTTTTTGCCATAGCGAGTCTGCTTTTGATGTCCTCCTTGCTCCGTCCGTGATTGGTTATTTTACTGCCTAGGTAGCAGAATTCCTTAACTTCATTGACTTCGTGACCATCAATCCTGATGTTAAGTTTCTCGCTGTTCTCATTTCTACTACGTCTCATTACCTTCGTCTTTCTCCGATTTACTTTCAAACCATACTGAGTACTCATTAGACTGTTCATTCCGTTCAGCAGATCATTTAATTCTTCTTCACTTTCACTCAGGATAGCAATGTCATCAGCGAATCGTATCATTGGTATCCTTTCACCTTGTATTTTAATTCCACTCCTGAACCTTTCTTTTATTTCCATCATTGCTTCCTCGATGTACAGATTGAAGAGTAGGGGCGAAAGGCTACAGCCTTGTCTTACACCCTTCTTAATACGAGCACTTCGTTCTTGACCGTCCACTCTTATTATTCCCTCTTGGTTGTTGTACATATTGTATATGACCCGTCTCTCCCTATAGCTTACCCCTACTTTTTTCAGAATCTCGAACAGCTTGCACCATTTTATATTGTCGAACGCTTTTTCCAGGTCGACAAATCCTATGAAAGTGTCCTCATTTTTCTTTAGCCTTGCTTCCATTATTAGCCGTAACGTCAGAATTGCCTCTCTCGTCCCTTTACTTTTCCTAAAGCCAAACTGATCGTCACCTAGCGCATTCTCAATTTTCTTTTCCATTCTTCTGTATATTATTCTTGTAAGCAGCTTCGATGCATGAGCTGTTAAGTTGATTGTGCGATAATTCTCGCACTTATCAGCTCTTGCCGTCTTCGCAATTGTGTGGATGATGTTTTTCCGAAAGTCAGATGGTATGTCGCCAGACTCATATATTCTACACACCAACGTGAATAGTCGTTTTGTTGCCACTTCCCCCAATGAGTTTAGAAATTCTGATGGAATGTTATCTATCCCTTCTGCCTTATTTGACCGTAAGTCCTCCAAAGCTCTTTTAAATTCCGATTCTAATACTGGATCCCCTATCTCTTCTAAATCGACTCCTTTTTCTTCTTCTATCACATCAGACAAATCTTCACCCTCATAGAGGCTTTCAGTGTATTCTTTCCACCTATCTGCTCTCTCCTCTGCATTTAACAGTGGAATTCCCGTTGCACTCTTCATGTTACCACCGTTGCTTTTAATGTCACCAAAGGTTGTTTTGATTTTCCTGTATGCTGAGTCTGTCCTTCCGACAATCATATCTTTTTCGATGTCTTCACATTTTTCCTGCAGCCATTTCTTCTTAGCTTCCCTGCACTTCCTATTTATTTCACTTCTCAGCGACTTGTATTTCTGTATTCCTGATTTTCCCGGAACATGTTTGTACTTCCTCCTTTCATCAATCAACTGAAGTATTTCTTCTGTTACCCATGGTTTCTTCGCAGCTACCTTCTTTGTACCTATGTGATGGCCCTCTTTAGAGATGACCATTCCTCTTCAACTGTACTGCCTACTGCGCTATTCCTTATTGCTGTATCTATAGCGTTAGAGAACTTCAAACGTATCTCGTCATTCCTTAGTACTTCCGTATCCCACTTCTTTACGTATTGATTCTTCCTGACTAATGTCTTGAACTTCAGCCTACTCTTCATCACTACTATATTGTGATCTGAGTCTATATCTGCTCCTGGGTACGCCTTACAATCCAGTATCTGATTTAGGAATCTCTATCTGACCATGATGTAATCTAATTGAAATCTTCCCGTATCTCCCGGCCTTTTCCAAGTATACCTCCTCCTCTTGTGATTCTTGAACAGGGTATTCGCTATTACTAGCTGAAACTTGTTACAGAACTCAATTAGTCTTTCTCCTCTTTCATTCCTCGTCCCAAGCCCATATTCTCCTGTAACCTTTTCTTCTACTCCCTTCCCCTACAACTGCATTCCAGTCGCCCATGACTATTAGATTTTCGTCCCCCTTTACATACTGCATTACCCTTTCAATATCATCGTACACTTTCTCTATCTGTTCATCTTCAGCTTGCGACGTCGGCCATTTTTTTAGGCTGTGAGAGCAAGCGATTTTCATTCTACCATTCATCTACACCTTCGGTACATACCTAATGGTGTGCGGCAGGAAGTACTTTCTCTACCACGGCCACTGCCCCCGTTCCTGTTTGCAGTCGACAATTGGTTTCGGGAAGAGCGATTACCGGCAAACATCCATGTGGGTGCGAATCTTTCTTATTTTTATCTTGATGGTCTTTTTGCGAAATGTAGGCAAGAGGACGCAATATATCGGTTGATTCTGCTAGAAAAGTATGATAGCGAAATTTCAACAGCAGACCATACCGTGGTCCAACTAAAACAGTCATATTTCTTTACGTACTACACGAATATGTAGTAAAAAATGGGGGTTCCTATTTAGAAAACGCAGTCGATATCGGTTTGACCTATGGCAGCGCCATCTAGAGGGCCAACCATAGTGCTATCTGGTTTGCCCCTTCAAGCTAGACGAGTTTCGTTCTTTGTAGTTTTTTCGTTTGACGCTTATTTCGTGAGGTATTTGGCCCGGTCACGATCAATGGACCACCCTGTATATATGAAAAACATCAATTACGACCTGTTAGTTTATAGGGTGGTAGTCCCTTCTGACGCTCATCGTCGGCGAGACAAGGGAAGTGGAGTCGTAAAGTTAAAGCGTTTCTAACTTTCGTGGCATGGCGTTTTCCCTTCGTCTCGTATATTCGTAAGACTTGTCTGGTATCAGAGTAAGTGAGGACAGACTGTACAGTACTTGCCACGCTGTTTTCGAGACAGATACAGCCCATTTATGTGCATGTTATAACAGCAAAAGCCAACACTCGTCTCCAAGCACAGAGGCGTCGTGGTGTCCATCCCGTCCTCGGAATGTAACAGTGTAACGTACTGCATACATTGAGTAGATTGTAACCTCACCTAAACATTCATGATCTCGTCAGAAACTGGCGAATGAGATAGGACGCTCAGTGACGCCGCCGTCGGCCGATGTTATCGGGCGACGTCGTCTGACGACCGTTGTCGGTGCTTCTGTGAAAGGGGCCTACGGTGCGCCCGCCGCTTTGAGCGGTCACCGTTTTTACGTAACGCGGAAGACAGAACAGGCGACACACGAGCCGTAGCGGCGTTATGCAACGAGCCCCGCCGTAAGGCAGCGCCACAAAAAAGCCCACTCACTCACACACACACGACTGTCTCCCGGCGGACAAACAAAAACAAGTCTGTGTTCGAGCCTGTCTTGTCCAGAAACCAGAGCCAAGTGCGGCACGTTTTAATGAGTTGCAGCGTTCTCACTACTCAACGCGTTCAAGCGAATATTCATTTTCTTAAATCTGCTAAGCGGACGAGTTTGGATGTATATCAACCTATATAAACTGTCTGACAAGGTGTCCAAGGGCAGGGGGGGGGGGGGGGGGGAGAAGGTCAACTCCACGGTTTGTGTATGTGATGTTGCCGGCCGCGGTGGTCTCGCGGTTCTAGGCGCGCAGTCCGGAACCATGCGACTGCTACGGTCGCAGGTTCGAATCCTGCCTCGGGCATGGATGTGTGTGATGTCCTTAGGTTAGTTAGGTTTAAGTAGTTCTAAGTTCTAGGGGACTAATGACCACAGCAGTTGAGTCCCATAGTGCTCAGAGCCATTTGAACCATTTTGTATGTGATGTTGTTTCAGTGATTACAAGATGGAGTCAAATTTACAGAGAACTCATCAGTATGACGTCGTACCCGCCTCTGGCCTGAATGCGTGCGTCTGTTGAAACCTCTCCTCACGCAAACTGGTCCACAACTCTTGTGTCACACAGCTCCCACAATGGACAAACCTTGCAATTCTTTGAAGGATATACCCGCGATTTGACACTACAATATATTTTATTCCAAAAGCTAAATTTCAGCCTCAGGGCGTTTCGAAACGCAATAGAGTTGAACAGAACCTAATTCCTCATCCCCCCCCCCTATTTTTTTTCTCCCTTTATTGTATTTCAAAATGGTTCAAATGGCTCTGAGCACTATGCGACTTAACTTCTGAGGTCATCAGTCGCCTAGAACTTAGAACTAATTAAACCTAACTAACCTAAGGACATCACACACATCCATGCCCGAGGCAGGATTCGAACCTGCGACCGTAGCGTATTGTATTTCGATTCCCCCCCAAGAGGGCAGGCTGGCAGCAGCTTATTACGCTGCTCTGCAGCCTGCAGACTTTGTAAAATGTAAGGAGAAGTTAAGAAACAATAAAAGCAGGCTATAAAACGGGGACTTACATTATAAAACGGCGGAAAATTGGGGAAAGTTAAAACATAAAGCAAAGGGTTGGCAAACCGAATAAAAATACACAGGATGCAGACAGGTAACATAGTAGACAGACAATTAAAAAACATGGCGACAGTCTGGTTTCTGTTCGCAAGAGATATAAAAGCACACCCAGCGACAGTATGATGGCCGTTCGCACTTCGGAAAAGACACAACACTGAACACTCACTGTAAACACTGCACTAAAATGTCGGCACAAAGATGACACACCATAGCCTAGGGCGGGGGGGGGGGGTGGGGGTGGGCCCAGGCGGGTGGGGGGTGGGGGGTGGGGGGGGGGCGGGGAACCAAACGAGGGACTCATAAGGGTCACCCCCACCCCTATATGTATCTTCAGTTATATAATCCAATTATGTCAAGAGTCAATGCGAGAACATTTCTGTAACAGGCTAAATCACTGGCAATTGATATGACTTATTCACTCGATATGGTTGTCGAATAAAATAGATGACCAAATCATAGGTTCTAAACTTCGCTGCACTGTGTCTGTCAGTACACTGTGTCGTCAGTGCCTGCTTAGACACAGTGTACCGAAGTTTAACACCTGCGATTTGGTCACCTATTTTATACCGCGACCATATTGAGTGAAAAAGTCATGTCAATTGCCAGTGATTTAGCCTGTTACAGGAATGTTCTCGCATTTACTTTTGACAAATTTGTTTTATATAATCAACGGTACATATTTGATACTACTTCTTAAGATTAATCCCTCCAAGGCCCAGGCAATCATCGTAGGCCGCACCACCCCCTCCTTTCGCCTCCTAGATTTCTACCTTACCATCTACGGCTGCCCCATTGCTCTCACTCGCATCCTCAAGTACCTCGGCATCACCCCCGTCTGCCGTCTCTCCTGGACTCCCCATCTCCTCACAGTCCACGCCGAGGCACATAACTGTCTCCATCTCCTCAAACTCCTCTATGGTCGAACACGGGGATTACACCCGCTATCCTACATCCCTATACGTCCCTCATCCGCTCCATCCTATGTTACGCCTACTCCGCTTGGATCTCTGCCCCCCACCTACTACAAATCCCTCGAAATCTTTGAGTGCCATGCTCTCTGCCTAGCTTATCGCATCCGTCTCCCGTCCCCCACGCAGATCCTTTATGATCGGATTCCCTTCCCCCACATCTTCCTGTTCCTTGAACGAATATGGACCTACACATCTCCCACAAACTGCTTTGGTTTGCACCATCCTCTCCCACCCTAGCCCGCTGCCGCACCTGTACCACAGTGTCCCGCCTGGCCTCCGCCTCCACACTCTCCGTAGCCTCGCCCGAGGTGGCTTCCGCCAACTACCCCTCCCGGATGATGTCCTCATGCCTTCTGTCTACCCCTCCTACCAGATCTATTCTTCCCCCCTCTCAGGGCTCCCTCTCTCCCTCCCTTTCCCCTTCCCTTCTTCCTTCTTTTCCCCTGCCGAACACCTTCTTTCTCCTTTTCACACCCCCTGGGTGTCCGGCTCCTTTCCCCTCCATTGCCCCCCTCCTACCCCCACTGCTAGTTTCTCCCTTTCATCTCTCCCCCCTCTCTTTTCTTCCCCCCTCCTCCATTCACCCGGTGGTAGATCCTCTTCAGTGCAGTGTCGTGTGTGCAGTGCTATGTACCACCAGCACCAACAATGTCGCCAGCATCGTTCATTTGTGTTCCCACTGTGGTGTTTCTTTGTTTCTGTGTCGACTCACAGTGTTCATTCTTCGCACGTGTGTATGGCTCTCATCTATGCTGTTTTTTAAATCTACCATTTATACTCATCAATTTTTGGTCTTGTTTATTCATACCACGCTATGTTATCTGTTCGTTTCTCATTTTTCTGTAACTCTCTCGGCTGAAGAGCGGCGGTTTGTGCCGCTGCCAGCCCGCCCCGTGTTGGGGACTGAAATAACAACAAAGAAAACAAATTTGATACTAATGATTTTTTATACTTGTACACTTGAAAATGGCTTAATGCCAAAGTTTAGAGTCCGAAATAAAACCTGTTGTACAGTCAAATGGCGGTTATATCTTTCTAAAAGTTTTATACGACTGTGGCTCCACACCAAAGTAAAACGATTAAGCCCTGTGATGTTGCTGCCGACACAGACAGCTCATAGTGACACGAACCACGCCCTGACGAGCATTCTTCTGTTCAAAAATGGCACCACGGTACTGCCGCACGAGAGGTAACGTGACGTCACAGTTCCCTCGAGCTCTACTAGCGCGACGTGAAGTCGTTCGCAACGGCTCCCCGCACCGCGGCGCAATGGTAGAACGTCACTGGAACAATCAGACATCTTCAGAGTCGCCACCGTACACGCCGACAGTAGCTCATCCGGCGCTGCGCAGAAATGGAAGCCATCACTGAGCCCACCGCGACGCCGTTCACCAGCAGTCCACGCTGCCCGGTCGAGACACCACTCCAAACGTACCCGTTTCTGTTGTGGTACTGACACCCTACACATCGGATGATAGTTCCCAAGCCCGGTTGCTGATAGTCTCTGACAAACAATAGTGCAGGATAACAGAACGTTTCAGGGAGTCCATTACTTGTTCTGGGATGGAAGGCGCAGATTTGCAGGTGTTAGTGTGCTAGGTGGACCTGCCTCGTGGTGGTCAGACCTGGTCGGCTGGAACCTTGACAACCTAGTATGCCTGCCCTCACGTTCCCTTGATAATGATGATGATGTTGGGTTTGTGGGTCGCTTAACTGAGCAGTCATCAGCGTCCATATGAAGTCTCAGTTTTTTCACAGTCCAGTTGAGCCACTGTCACGAATGATGATGATGATGATGAGGAGGAGGAGGAGGAGGAGGAGGAGGACAACACAAACACCCAGTCCCTGAGCAGAGACAATCCCCAAGCCGGCCGGGAATCGAACCTGGGACTCCACGATCCGAAGGCACGTTCCCACGGAACCACTGTCAAATACGAATGCCCCAAAAATCTGGATAATGCACTATTTGTCACCTGTCCAAATGGAGACTAACAATAAGGTTCGTTTCAAACTCTGTCACCTGCCGATAACGCTGTGATCACTCAACATTTGGATAGTTGATTTGGGGGAGGTCAAACAGCGAGGTCATTGGGCCCATCGGATGAGGGAAGGATGGGAAGGAACCATCTCGGCATTTGCCTGAAGCGATTTAGGAAAATAATGGGGAACCTAAATCAGGATCGCTGGACGCGGGTTCGAACGGTCGTCCTCCCGAATGCGAGTCCAGCCTGCTGACCACAGCGCCACCTCGCTGGGTTCACACAACACCAGACGCTGTCCACGTCCATTTTACGCCCTACCGGGCCTGTTAACTACAATAAACACGAACATTATCGCCGGTTCTAGGCGCTTCAGTCTGGAACCGCGCGACCGCTACGGTCGCAGGTTCGAATACTACCTCGGGCATGGATGTGTGTGATGTCCTTAGGTTAGTTAGGTTTAAGTAGTTCTAAGTTCTAGGGGACTTACGACCTAAGATGTTGAGTCCCATAGTGCTCAGAGCCATTTGAACCATTTTTGAACGAACATTACCAATACACTCTGCTGGCCATTCTACCTGTGACAGAGCATTGCAACTCAATCAATATTAATATTAACATTAATATTAATACTGAAATTATCATTTTGCAGATGATGCAGTCGTTCCTCACAAGCGACTTCTAATCGAGCTGCGGGACTATGGGGTATCGTCTCAGTTGTGCGACTGGATTCGTGATTTCCTGTCAGGAAGGTAGCAGTTCGTAGTAATAGACGGCAAATCACCGAGTGAAACTGAAGTGATATCAGGTGTTCCCCAGGGAAGCGTCCTGGGACCTCTGCTGTTCCTGATCTATATAAATGACCTGGGTGACAATCTGAGCAGTTCTCTTAGGTTGTTCGCAGATGATGCTGTAATTTACCGTCTAGTAAGGTCATCCGAAGACCAGTATAAGTTGCAAAGCGATTTAGAAAAGATTGCTGTACGGTGTGGCAGGTGGCAGTTGACGCTAAATAACGAAAAGTGTGAGGTGATCCACACGAGTTCCAAAAGAAACACGTTGGAATTCGATTACTCGATAAATAGTACAATTCTCGAGGCTCTCAATTGAGCTAAATACCTGGGTGTTAAAATTACGAACAACTTCAGTTGGAAAGACCACATAGAAAATATTATGGGGAAGGCGAGCCAAAGGTTGCGTTTCATTGGCAGGACACTTAGAAGATGCAACAAGTCCACTAAAGAGACAGCTTACACTACACTCGTTCCTCCTCTGTTAGAATATTGCTGCGCGGTGTGGGATCCTTACCAGGTGCGATTGACGGAGGACATCGAAAGGGTGCAAAAAAGGGCAGCTCGTTGTGTATTATCGCGTAATAGGGGAGAGAGTGTGGCAGATATGATACGCGAGTTGGGATGGAAGTCATTAAAGCAAAGACGTTTTTCGTCGCGGCGAGATCTATTTACGAAATTTCAGTCACCAACCTTCTCTTGCGAATGCGAAAATATTTTTTTGAGCCCAACCGACATAGGTAGGAACGATCATCAAAATAAAATAAGAGAAATCAGAGCTCAATAAAAAGGTTTAGGTGTTCGTTTTTCCCGCGCGCTGTTCGGAAGTGGAATGGTAGAGAGATAGTATGATTGTGGTTCGATGAACCCTCTGCCAAGCACTTAAATGTGAATTGCAGAGTAGACATGTAGGTGTAGATGTACCTATAATGAAGGCCTCCAGTCCAGATTGTATACCAGTCAGGTTCCTCTCAGAGTATGCTGATAAAATAGCTCCGTATTTATCAATTACATACAACTACTCGCTCACAGAAGGATCCGTACCTAAACACTGGAAAATTGGTCAAGTCACACCATTACCCAAAAAGGAAAGTAGGAGTAATCCGCTGAATTACAGGCCTATATCACTAACGTCGATTTGCAGCAGGGTTTTGGAACATATACTGTATTATGAAGTACCTCGACGAAAACGATTTATTGACACGTAGTCAGCAAGGGTTCAGAAAATATCGTTTTTGCGAAACACAACTAGCTCTTTATACTCATGAAGTAATGAGTGCTATCGATAGGGGATGTCAAATTGACTCCATGTTTTTACATTTCCAGAAGGCTTTCGACACCGTTCCTCACAAGTGTCTTCTAACCAAACTGCGTGGTTACGGAGTATCGCCTCAGTTGTGCGACTGGATTCGTGATTTCCTGTAAGGAAGGTCACAGTTCGTAGTAATAGACGAAAAGCCATCGAGTAAAACAGAAGTGATTTCTGGCGTTCCCCAAGGTAGTGTTATAGGCCCTTTGCTGTTCCTCATCTATATAAACGACTTGGGAGACGGTATATTGATAATATTTATTTATGGACCGTCTGACTTGGGAGACAATCGCAGCAGCCGTCTTCGGTTGTTTGCAGATGACGCTGTCGTTTGTCGACTATTAAACTCATCAGAAGATCAAGACAAATTGCAAAACGATTTACAAAAGACATCTGAATGGTGCGAAAAGTGGCAGTTGACGTTAAATAACGAAAACTGTGAGGTCATCCACATGAGTGCTAAAAGGAACCCGTTAAACTTCTGTTACACGATAAATCAGTCTAATCTGAAAGCCGTAAATTCAACTAAATACCAAGGTATTACTATTACGAACAACTTAAGTGGGAAGCAACACATAGAAAATGTTGTGGAGAAGGCTAACCAAAGACTGCGTTTTATTGGCAGGACACTTAGAAAATGTAACAGACCTACTAAGGAGACTGCCTACACTACGCTTGTCCGTCCTCTTTTAGAATACTGCTGCGCGGTGTGGGATCCTTACCAACTAGGACTGACTGAGTACATCGAAAAAGTTCAAAGAAGAGCAGCACGTTTTGTATTATCGCGAAATATGGGAGAGAGTGTCACAGAAATGATACAGGATTTGGGCTGGGCATCATTAAAATAAAGGCGTTTTTCGTTGCGACGGAATCAGCTCACGAAATTCCGATCACCAACTTCCTCCTCCGAATGCGAAAATATTTTGTTGACACCGACCTACATAGGGGGGAACGATCACCAAGATAAAATAAGGGAAATCAGAGCTCGCACGGAATGATATAGGTGTTCGTTCTTTCCGCGCGCTATACCAGATTGGATTAATAGAGAATTCTGAAGGTCGTTCGGTGAACCCTCTGCCAGGCACTTGAATGTGATTTGCAGAGTATCCATGTAGATGTTATTAAGTATAATAGCAACGAACCTTTATAACTTTGAGAGCAGAAATTCACGCGATACAAAATCTTTGTCTGCGACCACCATTGCTTCGTCACTCAGCTCTAAGACTGCGCGGACGGGCCTACAAACTACTGCTACGTGAGCCACGGTATGAATAAGGCGGGTACTGTTTCTACCAAGAGTCCGGGAAAGTCAGTCATCCTCTTTTATTATTATTATTATTATTATTTTCCTTACTGGAGGGTCTTTCCCTCTCCGCGTATGCTTTCGCAACCCGCTAAGCTTTACCATTTCCGTCTCTGGTCTCACGAATTGAATCAGATTTTTTCTGTCTGGAGCAGGTGCAGTCAGCTTGTTAGAGCTCCCCTCTACCTGGAAGCAATCCTCTGTGCAGGTAGCCATTACGAGTCTCCATCGACGCGGACATAGACTGTAAAGTATCCTGTGTTAAACATAGCTTGCAGTTTTCTAGTATTGCTGTGCGGTGTGGGATTCGCATCTGATGGGACTGACGGAGTACATCGAAAAAGTACAAAGAAGGGCAGCTCGTTTCGTATTACCGCGAAATAGGGGAGATAGTGTCACAGACGTGATACGTGAATTTGGGTGGCAATCATTAAAACAAAGGCGTCTCTCGCTGCGACGAGATATTCTCACGAAATTTCAAATCATCAGTTTTCCCCTCCGATTGCGAAAACATTCTGTTGGCACCCACGTACATAGGGAGAAATGATCATCACGATAAAATAAATCAGCGATCGCACAGAAAAATTTAAGTGCTCGTTTTTCCCGCGTGCCGTTCGACTGTGGAGCGCTAGAGAGACAGCTTGAAAGGGGTTTAAAAAAAATTGTTCAAATGGCTCTGAGCATTATGCGATTTAACTTCTGAGGTCATCAGTCGCCTAGAACTTAGACCTAATTAAACCTAACTAACCTAAGGACATCACACACATCCATGCCCGAGGCAGGATTCGAACCTGCGACCGTAGCGGTCGCCCGGTTCCAGACTGAAGCGCCTAGAACCGCACGGCCACGCCGGCCGGCCGAAAGGGGTTCATTGGACCCTCTGCCAGGCACTTTATTGTCAACAGCAGAGTAATCACGTAGATGTAGATGTAAAGATTCTTACTTCGTACTGCTTCATTCTTAGTGTACTGATAAATTTAGCAATTGATATATGCCTTGAGGAAAATATCATTCACAAAATTGCGAAGACTGCAAGAGCCGACAAGTGCGAGAATCATTGCACTATCAGCCTAACAGCTCATGCATCCAAGTTACTGACAAGAATAACATACAGAAGAATGGAAAATAGAAGTGACGATGTGTGAGGTTAGATGACGATCATTTTAGCTTTAGGAAAGGTAAAGGCATCAGAGGGGCAATTCTGACGTTGCGGTTGGTAATGGAAGCAAGACTAAAGAAAAATCAAGACACGTTCCTAGGATTCGTCGACCTGGAAAAAGCGTTCGACATGTCCGAAATTCTGAGAAAGATAGGGGTAATATACAATATGTACAAGACCCAACAGGGAATAGTAAAAGTGGACGACCAAGAACGAAGTGCTCGGAGATCTAGTCTTTCGCCGCTATTGTTCAACCTGTATATCGAAGAGGCAATGATGGAAATAAAAAAAAAATAAGGAGTGGAATTAAAATTAGGATGAAAGGATAACAGTGATATGATTTGCTGATGACATTGCTATCCTGTGTGATACTGAAGAAGAAGCCGGCCGCGGTGGCCGTGCGGTTCTGGCGCTGCAGTCCGGAACCGCGGGACTGCTACGGTCTCAGGTTCGAATCCTGCCTCGGGCATGGGTGTGTGTGATGTCCTTAGCTTAGTTAGGTTTAAGTAGTTCTAAGTTCTAGGGGACTTATGACCTAAGATGTTGAGTCCCATAGTGCTCGGAGCCATTTGAACTGAAGAAGAATAACATGATCTGGTGAATGAAATAAACAGCCTAATGAGTGCAGAATATGAATTGAGAATAAATCGAAGAAAGACGCAAGTAATGAGAAGTAGTAGAAATGAGAACAGCGAGAAAATTACCATCAGAATTGATGGTCACGAAGTAGATGGAGTTAAGCAATTTTGCTACCTAGGCAGCAAACTAACCAATGACGGACGAAGGAAGCAAGACATCAAAAGCACACTAGCACTGGCAAAAAGGGCATTCCTGGCCAAGAGAAGCCTACTAGTATCAAAAACAGGCCTTAATTTTACGAAGAAATTACTAAGAATGTACGTTTGGAGCACAGCATTGTATGGTAGTGAAACATGGACTGTGGGGAAAACGGAACAAAAGAGAATCGAAGCATTTGAGAATACTGAATATTAGGTGAATTAGGTAAGGAATGAGGAGGTTCTGCACAGGGTAGGAGAGGGAAGAAGTATGTGGAAAACACTGATGAGGAGAAGGGACAGGATGGTAGGACATGTGTTAAGATATGAGGGGGTGACTACCATGGTAGTAGAAGGAGCTATAGATGGCAAAATCTATGGAGGAAGACAGAAATTGGAATGCTGTTGTTGAGGTCTTCAGTCCAGATTCTGTTTTTGTGGTCTTCAGTCCTGAGACGGTTTGATACAGCTCTCCATGCTACTCTATCCTGTGCAAGCTTCTTCATCTCCCAGTACCTACAGCAACCTACATCCTTCTGAATCTGCTTAGTGTATTCATCTCCTGGTCTTCCTCTACGATTTTTACCCTCCGCGCTTCCCTCCAATGCAAGAACTGGACTTAGCAGAGGAATACAAGGATAGAGAAGAAATTCGACTGCTTTGCCGCCATGTGTGCTGCAGCGGTACGTCTTCCGCCGAAAACTGTCGATGAAGCCTCGACAGTAAGAATGTAGGAGGTGCGCAGTGGAGAAATGGACACAGAGCTTAGGCTATCTATACAGGGTGTTACAAAAACGTACGGCCAAACTTTCAGGAAACATTTCTCACGCACAAAGAAAGAAAATATGTGTCCGGAAACGCTTACTTTCCATGTTAGAGCTCATTTTATTACTTCTCTTCAAATCACATTAATCATGGAATGGAAACACACAGCAACAGAACGTACCAGCGTGACTTCAAACACTTTGTTACAGGAAATGTTCAAAATGTCCTCCGTTAGCGAGGATACGTGCATCCACCCTCCGTCGCACGGAATCCCTGATGCGCTGATGCAGCCCTGGAGAATGGCGTATTGTATCACAGCCGTCGACAATACGAGCACGAAGAGTCTCTACATTTGGTACCGGGGTTGCGTAGACGAGAGCTTTCAAATGCCCCCATAAATGAAAGTCAAGAGGGTTGAGGTCAGGAGAGCGTGGAGGCCACGGAATTGGTCCGCCTCTACCAATCCGTCGGTCACCGAATCTGTTGTTGAGAAGCGTACGAACACTTGGACTGAAATGTGCAGGAGCTCCATCGTGCATGAACCACACGTTGTGTCGTACTTGTAAAGGCACATGTTCTAGCAGCACAGGTAGAGTATCCCGTGTGAAATCATGATAACGTGTTCCATTCAGTGTAGCTGGAAGAACGTGGGGCCCAATCGAGACATCACCGACAATGCCTGGCCAAACGTTCACAGAAAATCTGTGTCGATGACTTGATTGCAGAGTTGCGTGCGGATTCTCGTCAGCCCACACATGTCGATTGTGAAAATTTACAAATTTGATCGCGTTGGAATGAAGCCTCATCCGTAAAGAGAATATTTGCACCGAAATGAGGATTAACACATTGTCGCATGAACCATTAGCAGAAGTGTACCCGTGGAGGCCAATCAGCTGCTGATAGTGCCTGCTCACGCTGTACATGGTACGGAAACAACTGGTTCTCCCGTAGCACTCTCCATACAGTGACGTGGTCAACGTTACCTTGTACAGCAGCAACTTCTCTGACGCTGACATTAGGGTTATCGTCAACTGCCCGAAGAATTGCCTCGTCCATTGCAGGTGTCCTCGTCGTTCAAGGTCTTCTCCAGTCGCGAGTCATAGGCCGGAATGTTCCTTGCTCCCTAAGACGCCGATCAATTGCTTCGAACGTCTTCCTGTCTGGACACCTTCGTTCTGGAAAGCTGTCTCGATACAAACGTACCGCGCCACGGCTATTGCCCCGTGCTAATCCATACATCAAATGGGCATCTGCCAACTCCTCATTTGTAAACATTGCACTGACTGCAAAACCACGTTCGTGATGAACACTAACCTATTGATGCTACGTACTGATGTGCTTGATACTAGAACTGTAGAGTCCGCAGCTCGTGGTCGTGCGGTAGCGTTCTCGCTTCCCACGCCCGAGTTCCCGGGTTCGATTCCCGGCGGGGTCACGGATTTTCTCTGCCTCGTGATGACTGGGTGTTGTGTGATGTCCTTGGGTTAGTTAGGTTTAAGTAGTTCTAAGTGACTGATGACCATAGATGTTAAGTCCCATAGTGTTCAGAGCCATTTGAACCAAGTACTGTAGAGCAATGAGTCGCATGTCAACAAAAGCACCGAAGTCAACATTACCTTCCTTCAATTGGGCCAACTGGCGGTGAATCGAGGAAGTACAGTACACACTGACGAAACTAAAATGAGCTCTAACATGGAAATTAAGCGTTTCCGGACACATGTCCACATAACATCTTTTCTTTATTTGTGTGTGAGGAATGTTTCCTGAAAGTTTGGCCGTACCTTTTTGTAACACCCTGTATAGATACTGAATATTACGAAAAATATGTACACCACAGGTCAATAAAATAAGCATAATGGCGCCGCTTGGTAAAACAGACTTGAAACTAAAGTACTGTCATGTCTTTTTTTTTATTTTTTATTTTTTTAAAGAAACGGGCCTTGTGGAAAGAAGCGCAAAGGTTATGCGATGGGGAACCAAGGACAGAGGCGAAGCGGAGCGGAGCGGACAACAGCGCACTCTGTATCCACTCATGTTTGTTATGTGTAACTCTTGAAGTTAATACCTTAAAAGCACGAGTAGGTAACCGTAAAATAATAAAACTTATGAAATTTTTAAAAGGCAATAAAACATACGCTACTGGCTAAAGAAGGCAGTCAAATTTGTTATTAGAAGACTACTATTTCTGTGTTATTTAACTACAAAACAAAAATTAATTAAGAGTGAGCATATAGTAATCAGTTCTCGTAAATGAGTAATTGACAAAATTTTTCTCCACTGAGGGTCTATCACCCCAGCCCCTCAAAATTATGGATACGGCTTGTTTATTACAGGTATTAGTAGTACTGCAGATGTTTTCTTCTTCACCTTTTCTTTCAAAAATACTTGGTTATGTTACTTGTGTCACGTTACAGTACTGGATGTTGGGCTTTTCTGTCAACTTAATATTTACTTTGTTGCCTGCTTCGTAGTCATGGCGAGTTACTTCCCATGATTAACAATAAGACAATATTAACGAAATGATAAAGCAAAGATGTTAATGTTCAACACGAGTGACTTCAATGCTCCGTAGGAACACCAACACTTTAAAAATATAGTCCGTGATCTCAGAGCTATTATGTAATACCACATATTTACGTAACAGATACAGCTGACTTACGTCCAAGTAGAAACGTAGCAACACGCGACTGCAATAAGAAGTAGTAAAGTTTACGTCACTTCAGACACGTTCATCTACATTGATACTCTGCAAAACACAGAAATATAAGCAAAGGATATTTTCCACTGTACCACATATCGGTGTTTTTTTTTCGTTCAGTTTGCGTGAGTTGTAATTAGTGTAATCCGTCTTCGCGGCCCGCACGGGACAGATACACTGGAGGCTGCAGTATATTCGTTGATTACTCACCTAAACGTGAAGCTCTGTAAGTAGAATTTTCACGGCACAGTATGTGTCTGTCTTGTCATCCGGCACTTCACTTTTTTCAGCATTTCCGTTACAGTTTGTCGTGAGTTAAACACACCTGCCAGCATTCTACTGCTCTTATTTCTGTGCGCGACCGCTACGGTCGCAGGTTCGAATCCTAACTCGGGCATGGATGTGTGTGTTGTCCTTAGGTTAGTTAGGTTTAAGTAGTTCTAAGTTCTAGGGGACTTATGACCTCAGCAGTTGAGTCCCATAGTGCTCAGAGCCATTTGAACCATTTCTGTGCGTCTGATATCTCAGTGCTATTTGGCGTGCGTGCCGCACTACTGAGCAATATTCTAAGGTGGGACGTACAATGAGGATATACACTCTGTGATCAAATTAGGCGGACACCCGGCTGAAAATGACTTACAAGTCCGTGGCGCCCTCCATCGGTAATGCTGGAATTCAGTGTGGTGTTGGCCCACCCGTAGCCTTGATGTTGCTTCCACTCTCGCACGTATACGTTCAATCAGAACTTCCCAAAGGTGTTCTATAGAATTCAGGTCAAGACTCTGTGCAAGCCACTCCATTACAGGGATGTTATAATCGTGTAACTACACTGCCACTGGCCGTGCCTTACGAACAGGTGCTCGATCGTGTTGAAAGACGCAATCGCCATCCCCGAATTGCTCTTCAACAGTGGGAAGCAAGAAGGTGCTTATAACATCAGTGTAGGCCTGTGCTGTGATAGAGGCACGCAAAATAACAAGGGGTGCAAGCCGTCTCCAAGTAAAACACGACCACACCGTAACAGCACCGTCTCCGTATTTTACTGTTGGCACTACACACGCTGGCAGACGACGTTCACCAGGCATTCGCCATACCCACACCCTGCCATCGGATCGCCACATTGTGTACCGTGATTCGTCACTCCACACAATGCTTTTCCACATTTCAGTCGTCCAATGTTTACGCTCCTTACACCAAGCGAGGCGTCGTTTGGTATTTACCAGCGTGATGTGTGGCTTATGAGTTGCTGCTCGACCATGAAATCCAAGTTTTCTCACCTCCCTCCTATCTGTCATAGTACTTGCTGTGTATCCTGATGGAGTCTGGAATTCCTGTGTGATGGTCTGGATTGTCGGCCTATTTACACATTACGACGCTCTTCAACTGTCGGCGGTCTCTGTCAGTCAACAGACGAGGTCGGCCTGTACGCTTTTGTGCTGTACGTGTCCCTTCACGTTTCCACTTCACTATCACATCGGACACAGTGGACCTAGGGATGTTTAGGAGTGTGGAAATCTCACGTACAGACGTATGACACAAGTGACACCCAATCACCTGACCACGTTCGAAGTCCGTGACTTTCGCGGAGCGCCACATTCTGCTCTCTCACGATGTCTAATGACTACTGAAGTCGCTGAAATGGAGTACCTGGCAGTAGGTGCCAACACAATGCACCTGGAAGCAACGTAATGGCCTCCTTCAGTGCACGAAATAAATGGAAACCACTAGGTGCTAAATCAGGACTGTAAGGGGGATGGGGCAGTACTTCGCAGCCCATATTGACGATGGTTTCTCGGGTTAGTTGAGCAATATGGCGACTTGCGTTGTCTTGCTGGAGAATCGTACATGTCCTCTTCGATGAAATAGGGGCGTATAATTCTGTCCTCCAGAATCCCACACCATACATCCATCGACGACGGTTTTTGGTGTGCAACTTGCCGCAGCCAACATGGGTTTTCAGTTACCCAATAATGCATTTAATGCAAATTAACATTTCCACGGTTCGTGAATGTAGCCTCGTTAGTAAATAAAATCAAATTAATAAATATGTCATCCCTCTGAACCTGGAGTTGAGCCCATCGGCAGAATTCAATGCGACGCATACAATCCGTACCAGTTAAAATTCTTGGTGGAGACTGATATGGTAAGGATGATATTTATGGCGATGCAGAACACGAACAACACTACTCTAACTTTCCTTAGCCGGATATGTTTCCGATGCGTTAAAGATCCAGTTGTTCTCAATTTATCGTACACATATTTAAATGTACGACGTGTAGGGTGAGTACGTTGGAATATCTTTCAGCTTGTAAGTCTCTAGCTGTCACTAAATTTCGTTGACATTCTCCGTAAATGAGAAGCATACCGACTTGTCCTTCGAACAATATATCATTAACATTCGCTTCATTCGATGATACTAGTCTTACCGTTCTTATTAGTGTTGTAATGGTGTTTACATGTCAGTGGCACGTTAGATGGATACGTCGCATTCGGCGAATATTTACTATTTGCATATTGGAGAGAGAATTGTCAGAGCATGTGCTTCGGTAAGTGCCCCAGTGCTAAGGAATACCACTCAATCCATGATAAGAAGATTGCAGCACTGCATTGATACCAATGGTCATCACTTCGAACCCCTTCTGTAAATGGACGTCCATGCCACCTTTTTCACCTTCGTTGACCTTCAAAGACCTACTGTTACACGTCACTGGAATCGTCTCGATCGCCGCTATCAGAAAATAAGAACCAGACTGTAGAATCTCATTAAAAAAAAAATCTAAGTTGAGCTTCATGTCTCTGAAGAGACCCCACGCAACAACAAGAAACCAACGTCATATTGTGTACCCCGCTGTGCCATGCAACTTTTGTTCCACAAGCTTTTCAGCTACTATCATACTTTCGGAGTTATTCTAGGTGGCGATGGTTAGTGACTCTCTCTCTCTCTCTCTCTCTCTCTCTCTCTCTATATATATATATATATATATATATATATATATATATATATATATATATATATATATATACTCCTGGAAATTGAAATAAGAACACCGTGAATTCATTGTCCCAGGAAGGGGAAACTTTATTGACACATTCCTGGGGTCAGATACATCACATGATCACACTGACAGAACCACAGGCACATAGACACAGGCAACAGAGCATGCACAATGTCGGCACTAGTACAGTGTATATCCACCTTTCGCAGCAATGCAGGCTGCTATTCTCCCATGGAGACGATCGTAGAGATGCTGGATGTAGTCCTGTGGAACGGCTTGCCATGCCATTTCCACCTGGCGCCTCAGATGGACCAGCGTTCGTGCTGGACGTGCAGACCGCGTGAGACGACGCTTCATCCAGTCCCAAACATGCTCAATGGGGGACAGATCCGGAGATCTTGCTGGCCAGGGTAGTTGACTTACACCTTCTAGAGCACGTTGGGTGGCACGGGATACATGCGGACGTGCATTGTCCTGTTGGAACAGCAAGTTCCCTTGCCGGTCTAGGAATGGTAGAACGATGGGTTCGATGACGGTTTGGATGTACCGTGCACTATTCAGTGTCCCCTCGACGATCACCAGTGGTGTACGGCCAGTGTAGGAGATCGCTCCCCACACCATGATGCCGGGTGTTGGCCCTGTGTGCCTCGGTCGTATGCAGTCCTGATTGTGGCGCTCACCTGCACGGCGCCAAACACGCATACGACCATCATTGGCACCGAGGCAGAAGCGACTCTCATCGCTGAAGACGACACGTCTCCATTCGTCCCTCCATTCACGCCTGTCGCGACACCACTGGAGGCGGGCTGCACGATGTTGGGGCGTGAGCGGAAGACGGCCTAACGGTGTGCGGGACCGTAGCCCAGCTTCATGGAGACGGTTGCGAATGGTCCTCGCCGATACCCCAGGAACAACAGTGTCCCTAATTTGCTGGGAAGTGGCGGTGCGGTCCCCTACGGCACTGCGTAGGATCCTACGGTCTTGGCGTGCATCCGTGCGTCGCTGCGGTCCGGTCCCAGGTCGACGGGCACGTGCACCTTCCGCCGACCACTGGCGACAACATCGATGTACTGTGGAGACCTCACGCCCCACGTGTTGAGCAATTCGGCGGTACGTCCACCCGGCCTCCCGCATGCCCACTATACGCCCTCGCTCAAAGTCCGTCAACTGCACATACGGTTCACGTCCACGCTGTCGCGGCATGCTACCAGTGTTAAAGACTGCGATGGAGCTCCGTATGCCACGGCAAACTGGCTGACACTGACGGCGGCGGTGCACAAATGCTGCGCAGCTAGCGCCATTCGACGGCCAACACCGCGGTTCCTGGTGTGTCCGCTGTGCCGTGCGTGTGATCATTGCTTGTACAGCCCTCTCGCAGTGTCCGGAGCAAGTATGGTGGGTCTGACACACCGGTGTCAATGTGTTCTTTTTTCCATTTCCAGGAGTATATATATATATATATATATATATATATATATATATATATATATATATATATATATATATATATATATATATAGGGTGTTACAAAAAGGTACGGCCAAACTTTCAGGAAACATTCCTCACACACAAAGAAAGAAAAGATGTTATGTGGACATGTGTTCGGAAACTTTCCATGTTAGAGCTCATATTATTACTTCTCTTCAAATCACATTAATCGTGGAATGGAAACACACAGCAACAGAACGTACCAGCGTGACTTCAAACACTTTGTTATAGGAAATGTTCAAAATGTCCTCCATTAGCGAGGATACGTGCATCCGCCCTCCGTCGCACGGAATCCCTGATGCGCTGATGCAGCCCTGGAGAATGGCGTATTGTATCACAGCCGTCCACAATACGAGCACGGAGGGTCTCTACATTTGGTACCGGGGTTGCGTAGACGAGAGCTTTCAAATGCCGCCATAAATGAAAGTCGAGAGGGTTGAGGTCAGGAGAGCGTGGAGGCCACGGAATTGGTCCGCCTCTACCAATCCGTCGGTCACCGAATATGTTGTCGAGAAGCGTACGAACACTTCGACTGAAATGTGCGGGAGCTCCATCGTGCACGAACCACGTGTTGTGTCGTACTTGTAAAGGCACATGTTCTAGCAGCACAGGTAGAGTATCCCGTATGAAATCGTGATAACGTGCTCCATTGGGCGTACGTGGAAGAACATGGGGCCCAATCGAGACATCACCAACAATGCCTGCCCAAACGTTCACAGAAAGTCTGTGTTGATGACGTGATTGCACAATTGCGTGCGGATTCTCGTCAGCCCACACGTGCTGATTGTGAAAATTTACAATTTGATCACGTCGGAATGAAGCCTCATCCGTAAAGAGAACATTTGCACTGAAATGAGGATTGACACATTGTCGGACGAACCATTCGCAGAAGTGTACCCGTGGAGGCCAATCAGCTGCTGATAGTGCCTGCACTACACGGTACACGGTACGGAAACAACTGGTTCTCCCGTAGCACTCTCCATACAGTGACGTGGTCAACGTTACCTTGTACAGCAGCAACTTCTCTGACGCCGACATTAGGGTTATCGTCAACTGCACGAAGAATTGCCTCGTCCATTGCAGGTGTCCTCGTTGTTCTAGGTCTTCCCCAGTCGCGAGTCATAGGCTGGAATGTTCCGTGCTCCCTAAGACGCCGATCAATTGCTTCGAACGTCTTCCTGTCGGGACACCTCCGTTCTGGAAATCTGTCTCGATACAAACGTACCGCGCCACGGCTATTGCCCCGTGCTAATCCGTACATCAAATGGGCATCTGCCAACTCCGCATTTGTAAACATTGCACTGACTGCAAAACCACGTTCGTGATGAACACTAACCTGTTGATGCTACGTACTGATGTGCTCGATGCTAGTACTGTAGAGCAATGAGTCGCATGTCAACACAAGCACCGAAGTCAACATTACCTTCCTTCAATTGGGCCAACTGGCGGTGAATCGAGGAAGTACAGTACATACTGACGAAACTAAAATGAGCTCTAATATGGAAAGTAAGCGTTTCCGGACACATGTCCACATAACATCTTTTTTTTATTTGTGTGTGAGGAATGTTTCCTGAAAGTTTGGCCGTGCCTTTTTGTAACCCCCTGTATATAATTAAGGCGACTCGACCAACAATCTCTCGGGTGCGCGTGACCACCAGGCTCGAACTTCTACGGGGATCGGAAGTAATGTGGATAATGGGCGAGGGCCACTACAGCAGTAGTGGATCGATAGGTTGAGAATTTTGTCTGGCAGAAGACGTGCTGAGGCAGTCCGTGCAGTTGTGACGATCACTGTGTCCGGATGGCGCAGTGGTCTGCGCACCTGCCTAATAAGCAGGAGAACCTGCTTCGAATCCCAGTCCGGCACAAATTTTGAATTTTTCGCACTGACTTCAATCCGCTCCCAAACAATGTCTGTAATCCCTTCGTCACTTTCGTAGTTCGTCGCGCGGTTTGCAGTGGTAGATCGTTGACTTTGCAGAATTCGTACGACAAAAACACACGCAAATGGCGCTTGAGCTAAATTGAGAGTGTTCGCCATATACCCATCTTACACTAAGACTGGAAACATCGGTGTTGCCTGATTTTCAGACCTTTTTTATTTTTTACGCGGGTGGAATGTACACTGAAGCGCCAAAGAGTCTGGTATAAGCATGGTTATTCAAATGGCTTGGTTCAAATGGCTCTGAGCACTATGGGACTTAACATCTATGTTCATCAGTCCCCTAGAACTTAGAACTACTTAAACCTAACTAACCTAAGGAGAACACACAACACCCAGTCATCACGAGGCAGAGAAAATCCCTGACCCCGCCGGGAATCGAACCCGGGCACCCGGGCTTGGGAAGCGAGAACGCTACCGCACGACCACGAGCTTCAAATACAGAGGTATGTAAACAGGCAGAATACGGCGCTGCGGTCGGCTACGCCTGCATAAGACAGCAAGTGTCTGGCGCAGTTGTTACAGCTGTTACTGCTGCTACAATGGCAGGTTATGAAGGTGTAAGTGAATATAAACGTAGGCTTCCTCAGCCAGTGTCACATTCAATAAAATTTTCCTGGTTTTGTGACTGCACTGTCAACGTATATAAAACTGCCTACGTTTCGGTCCCTATTGAAAGCGACACCCTGAAGAAGGTCGCCTGTGACAGGTACCGAAACGTCGGCAGTTTTAAATACACTCCTGGAAATTGAAATAAGAACACCGTGAATTTATTGTCCCAGGAAGGGGAAACTTTATTGACACATTCCTGGGGTCAGATACATCACATGATCACACTGACAGAACCACAGGCACATAGTACAGGCAACAGAGCATGCACAATGTCGGCACTAGTACAGTGTATATCCACCTTTCGCAGCAATGCAGGCTGCTATTCTCCCATGGAGACGATCGTAGAGATGCTGGATGTAGTCCTGTGGAACGGCTTGCCATGCCATTTCCACCTGGCGCCTCAGTTGGACCAGCGTTCGTGCTGGACGTGCAGACCGCGTGAGACGACGCTTCATCCAGTCCCAAACATGCTCAATGGGGGACAGAACCGGAGATCTTGCTGGCCAGGGTAGTTGACTTACACCTTCTAGAGCACGTTGGGTGGCACGGGATACATGCGGACGTGCATTGTCCTGTTGGAACAGCAAGTTCCCTTGCCGGTCTAGGAATGGTAGAACGATGGGTTCGATGACGGTTTGGATGTACCGTGCACTATTCAGTGTCCCCTCGACGATCACCAGTGGAGTACGGCCAGTGTAGGAGATCGCTCCCCACACCGTGATGCCGGGTGTTGGCCCTGTGTGCCTCGGTCGTATGCAGTCCTGATTGTGACGCTCACCTGCACGGCGCCAAACACGCATACGACCATCATTGGCACCAAGGCAGAAGCGACTCTCATCGCTGAAGACGACACGTCTCCATTCGTCCCTCCATTCACGCCTGTCGCGACACCACTGGAGGCGGGCTGCACGATGTTGGGGCGTGAGCGGAAGACGGCCTAACGGTGTGCGGGACCGTAGCCCAGCTTCATGGAGACGGTTGCGAATGGTCCTCGCCGATACCCCAGGCGCAACAGTGTCCCTTATTTGCTGGGAAGTGGCGGTGCGGTCCCCTACGGCACTGCGTAGGATCCTACGGTCTTGGCGTGCATCCGTGCGTCGCTGCGGTCCGGTCCCAGGTCGACGGGCACGTGCACCTTCCGCCGACCACTGGCGACAACATCGATGTACTGTGGAGACCTCACGCCCCACGTGTTGAGCAATTCGGCGGTACGTCCACCCGGCCTCCCGCATGCCCACTATACGCCCTCGCTCAAAGTCCGTCAACTGCACATACGGTTCACGTCCACGCTGTCGCGGCATGCTACCAGTGTTAAAGACTGCGATGGAGCTCCGTATGCCACGGCAAACTGGCTGACACTGACGGCGGCGGTGCACAAATGCTGCCCAGCTAGCGCCATTCGACGGCCAACACCGCGGTTCCTGGTGTGTCCGCTGTGCCGTGCGTGTGATCATTACTTGCACAGCCCTCTCGCAGTGTCCGGAGCAAGTATGGTGGGTCTGACACACCGGTGTCAATGTGTTCTTTTTTCCATTTCCAGGAGTGTAGTAGGTGCACGAGCGATGGGACACAGCATCTCCGAGGTATCGACGAAGTGGAGATTTTTCCGTATGACCATTTCACGAGTGTACTGTGAATACAAGGAAATCGGTAAAACATCAAATCTCCGACATCGCCGTAGCCGGAGAAAGAGCCTGCAAGAATGACACCAGCGACGACTGAAAGAATCGTTCAAGGTGACTGAAGTGCGACCTTCCGCAACTGCTGCAGATTTCAATGCTAGGCCGCCACAGGTGTCAGTGTGCGAACCATTTAACGAAACAACATCGATATGAGCTTTTGGAGACGAAGGCCCACTTATGTACCAATGATGACTGCACGACACAAAGCCTTAAGCCTCGCCTGGGGCCATCAGCACCGACATTGGACTGTTGTGGACTGGAAACATGTTGCCTGGTCGGACGAGTCTCGTTTCAAATTGTATGGAGCGACCGGCCGCTACGGTCGCAGGTTCGAATCCTGCCTCGGGCATGGATGTGTGTGATGTCCTTAGGTTAGTTAGGTTTAAGTAGTTCTAAGTCTAGGGGACTGAAGACCTCAAATATTAAGTTCCACAGTGCTGAAAGCCATTTGAACCATTTTTTTTTTTGGTGGACCCGTACGGGTATGGAGACAACCTCTTGAATCTACGGATCCTGCATGTCAGTATGGGACTGTTCAAGCTGGTGGAGGCTCTGTAATGGTGTGCGGCGTGTGCAGTTGGAGAGATATGGGACTCCTGATACGTGTAGATACGTGACAGGTGACACGTGCGTAAGCATCCTGTCCGATCACCTGCATACATTCATGTCCACTGTGCATTCCGACCGACTAGGGCAATTTCAGCAAGACAATGCGACAACCCACAAGTCCAGAATTGCTACATAGTGGCTCCAGGAACACTCTTCTGAATTTAAACACTTTCGCCTAGGTCCCCAAATTCTTCAGACATGAACATTATTGAGCATATTTGGGCAGCCTTTCAAGGTGCTGTTCAGAAGAGATCACCACCCCTTCGTAGTCTTTCGGATTTATGGACAGGCCTGGAGAAGTCGTGTCAGTTCCCTCCAGCACAACTTCAGACATTAGTCGAGTCCATGCCACGCCGTGTTGCGGCACTTCCGCCTGCTCACGGGAGCCCTGTACGAGTTCATTCGGCTCTTCAGTGTACACTACTGACCATTAAAATTGCTACACCACGAAGATGACGTGGTACAGACGCGAAATTTAACCGACAGGAAGAAGATGCTGTGATACGCAAATGATTAGCTTTTCAGAGCATTCACACAAGGTTGGCGCCGGTGGCGACACCCACAACGTGCTCACATGACGAAACTTTCGAACCGATTTCTCATACACAAACAGCAGTTGACCGGCGTTGCCTGCTAAAACGTTGTTGTGATGCCTCGTGTAAGGAGGAGAAATGCGTACCGTCACGTTTCCGACTTTGATAAAGGTCGGATTGTAGCCTATCGCGATTGCGGTTTATCGTATGGCGACATTGCTGCTCGCGTTCGTCGAAATCCAATGACTGTTAGCAGAATATGGAATTGGTGGGTTCAGGAGGGTAATACGGAACGACGTGCTGGATCCCAATGGCCTCGTATCACTAGCAGTCGACATGACAGGCATCTTATCCGCACGGCTGTAACGGATCGTGCAGCCACGTCTCGATCCCTGACTCAACAGATGGGGACGTTTGCAGGACAACAACCATCTGCACGAACAGTTCGACGACGTTTGCAGCAGCACGGACTATCAGCTCGGAGACCACGACTGCGGTTACCCTTGACGCCTGCGATGGTGTACTCGACGACGAACCTGGGTGGACGAATGGCAAAGCGTAATTTTTTCGGATGAATCAAGGTTCTGTTTACAGCATCACGATGGTCGCATCCGTGTTTGGCGACATCGTGGTGAACGCACACTGGAAGCGTGTATTCGTCATCGCCATACTGGCGTATCAACCGGCGTGATGGTATGGGGTGCCATCGGTTACACGTCTCGGTCACCTCTTGTTCGCATTGACGGCCCTTTGAACAGTGGACGTTACGTTTCAGATGTGTTAGGACCCGTGGCTCTACCCTTCATTCGATCCCTGCGAAACCCTACGTTTCAGCAGGATAATGCACGACCACATGTTGCAGGTCCTGTATGGGCCTTTCTGGATACAGAAAATGTTCGACTGCTGCCCTGGGCAGCACATTCTCCAGATCTGTCACCAATTGAAAACTTGTCAATGGTGGTCGAGCAACTGGCACGTGACAATACGCCAGTCACTACTCTCGATGAACTGTGGTATCGTGTTGAAGCTGCATGGGCAGCTGCACCTGCACACGCAATCCAAGCTCCGTTTGACTCCAGGCCCAGGCGTATCGAGGCCGTTATTACGCCAAGAGGTGGTTGTTCTGGGTAGTTATTTCTCAGAATCTATGCACCCAAATTGCGTGAAAATGTAATCATGTGCCAGTTCTAGTACAATATGTTTGTCCAATGAGTACGCGTTTTCATCTGCATTGGTTGTTGGTGTAGCAATTTCAATGGCCAGTAGTGTATATCTAAACCCACGCGACTACTGTAGTGTTATAGCAGATATCCGCAGATACAGCGCGGCGAATTCCGAGACGCGTCGCGAGGTACGCCCGTACCACCGCTGACCCCACGAGCCGCGCCGGCCCTTGGTCTTGCAGGATCCTGGCTCCTGCTGCCACCTGTTGATTGCGTCACATCCAGACTCCTACTCCGCGCTGGACGCGCGCGGCGAAGCGCAGCCAATTAAATGACGCAGTTAGGCGGTCGTTTCACACGCTAACCGCCCGGCGTCAGTCTGGCCACTCTTGCGGACCGAAACAGCGCAGCTGAGCGCATTACTCGCGCCTCGTCGCTGTCAAACTGCAGGTAATTGGCCGGATATGAAACCGCTGCTCCACTGTCCTTCCGCTTCCTCTGCCTGTCCCTGTTTTCTCCCCCCCCCCCTCCCCCACCCTTGTCCACCCCACCACCACCAGTCTGAAATCTTCCATCATTTGTCTGGTCGTCTTTAAGCGGCCGACAACTTAGGTCATCGTGAAGTCAACTTTGGTAAATTGTGCGAAACCTGATGGAATTATGTTTTCCCGGAGACATATGAGTCTCTGCCTTATCTTCGATAAGGACAAAAGCTGAAGCAATGAAACTTTATGCCTCAACCGGGACTTGAACTTCGGCCTCCCGGCCGCGGTGGCCGAGCGGTTCTAGGCGCTTCAGTGCGGCATCGCGCTGCTGCTACGGTTGCAGGTTCGAATCCTGCCTCAGGCATGGACGTGTGTCATGTCCTTAGGTTAGTTAGGTTTAAGTAGTTCTATATCTAGGGGACTGATGACCTCAGATTTTAAGTCCCATAATTTGTAGAGCCATTTGAACCATTTGAACTGCCGTCTCCTGTTGGGGTAAGGCTGTCGATATTTTTGAAAAATATCGGGAATCCGATATATCGATATTTAAAGCAGCATCATAGACGAACGCGAGATACCGAAAATATATATCGACATACCGAAATATCGACGGAAAAAATATCAATGTATCTGCCTATAAAAATATCTGCTGCACACAGTAAATATACTGCCGGTTTTAGATCTGAAAATTTAAGTATTGATTTATTATTAGACATTCTCTACTTCACCGAGCTAGCAGCCTACTAACCTCAATTACAGCAAGAACTGAAAGGAACAGAAAGTACATTCACACTTCGCGATAACCACTTTGTTAGCAATGGTAACTGCATGTAAGTGCATAAATGGTTTCAGATGGATCCGTCATGCAGTTTCATCGCATATCGTATTTGTCCGGAAGACTTCATGTCGACTTCCCAATTTTTTCATTCCTGCGAACGCCCCCGACCTAGCAGTTGTAGTTTCAGAATAGCATACTCCAGTTTCTGTTGTTAGCGCCTATTACGTCAGCATTTACCCCCAGACGTCTCCACCCATCGCAAAGACCGATCTTCTCATTCAGATTTTTGTTCATCATTTTCAGCAACTGTTTTTTAAGAATGCCGATGTGAAGAAATATCACACAAGCTGCATTGAAATTTGTTTTTATTCCATTGACACCACCCTTACCCCACCCCATGCAGTCGAACTTTTTTATCCGACTCATGCACACATGCACAGGGATCGGTTGGTAGGACATGTCCTGTGGCATCAAGGGATCACAAATTTAGCACTGGAGGGCAGCGTGGAGGGTAGGAATCGTAGAGGGAGACCAAGAGATGAATACACTAAGCAGATTCAGAAGGATGTAGGTTGCAGTAGGTACTGGGAGATGAAGGAACTTGCACAGGATAGATTACCATGGAGAGCTGCATCAAACCAGTCTCTGGACTGAAGACCACAACAACAACAACAACATGTACTTCTTTCACATAGCCAAAAGAGAAAAAATGGACGTGTTGAAATGTCAAAAAGTAGTAAGACTGCTTCACACAGAGAAAGTAAAACTCTGTTCTACTGAAATTTCAAATATTAACCAAAAATTTTGAAAAAATATATAAAATACACTGCTGGCCACCGTAAATGCAACACCAAGAAAGACAAGAGGTAGCACAACAAGATTTATTTTGTAGATAACATGTTGACCAAGTATCAAATGATTACGTTTACAGACGTCTGTGACATGTGGTTCCTGCCAGAATCAGTAGCCAGAGTAGCCGCCATTGTTGGAGATCACCGCTGCCACACGTCTCGGCATTGAGTCAAAGAGACGTTGGATGTGTTCCTGGGGTACAGCAGCCCAGGCAGCTTCCACACGTTGCCAAAGATCATCTGGTGTGGCAGCTGGGGATGTAATCTGGGTCACTCGTTGAGCAACCGTGGACTACATGTTTTCTATCGGCGAAAGGTCCGGAGAGCCAGCCGGCCAGGGAAGCAATTCAATCTGGTTATTGACGAAGAAGAACCTTTGGACAATGCGTGCCACGTGTGGTGGCGCATTATCCTGTTGTAATATGGCTGTGGCCGAGCCCTGAAGGTAAGGAAGGACAACTGGCTCCAGCACCTCGGATATGTAGCGCCGGCTATTTAAAGTACCGGCAATGTGTACTAGAGGCGTACGAGAGTAATATCCAATACCGCCCCATACCATAATACCCGGTGTGGCGGTGCATAATTCAGCTGTCCAGCATCCTCTCTCCACGGTGTCTCCACACTCGAATCCGACCATCGTGGTGCTGCAGACAGAAGCGTGCCTCGTCAGTAAAGACAACGTCATTCCATTCTGCCGTCCACATCCGTCGGTCATCACACCATTGGCGACGGAGACGTCTGTGGTTCTGCGTCAATGGTAGACGAAGCAATGGACGTCTTGCGGACAGACCACTCTGCTGTAAACGGCGTCGAATGGTACGCGCAGACACTGGATGATGCGTTACAGACGCAATGTGCTGTGCTACGGTTCGGGATGTCACTGAGCGATCCGTCACTGCCATGCGCACAATTTGCCTATCAGCACGTGCAGTGGTGCTCCGAGGTGAATGCGATCGACCACGTCGGTCCGTCGTACCCTCCTGCATCCAACGGTCACATATCCGCATTACAGTTGTTTGGTTTCGTCCAACACGACTAGCGATTTCTCTGTATGATAATCCACAATCTCGGTAACCCACTATCCTTCCTCTGTCGAACTCGGATACTTGATCAAAAGATGTTCGCTGTTGTCTACGAGGCATAACTGATCGTCTTGTGAAACAACCACAAGGTAAACACACGTGCCGAACGTACACTCGTCGAAATCGCCAAGCCTTAAATGGCACTATGAGGTGGCGCCACAGGCGCGCGTGATGTGCGTCTGCGCTGAAATTCTAATCAGTTGCATATCTCATCGCTGCAAACCCATGGTGTAAATTTCACTTGATTCGGATGCTTCCTTCAGGGTGTTGCATTTACGGTGGCCAGCAGTGTAGAAACATTGGTACTCGATATCAGTATTTGGTATATATATATCGGTGGAAGAAACATTACCATTATATATAGTTTTCTGGAAAAATATCGATATATCGATATTTTCCCACACCTGTAGCAGATATGCTAAGCATTGTGGCTACTGCAGTTGCACGAACTACCTTAGTGTGATGCCCTCCCTAAAACAAACTTGAATACACACCTTCGGCCCTTCTTCTTCAGCTCTATGGACTGCGTGCATCTCAGCTAGAGCCTGTAGTCCACCATCGCCGGTGGATGGGCAGATGGCGGGGCAGGCTTGGGGAGAGCAGGGCTGTAGTGGTGGGGGCTGCGGGCAGGCAGGCGCCAGCGCCGTAGGGGAAATGCCGAGGGCTGGAGGGGAAGGGCAGTCCTCAACTGAAGCCTACACTCGCATTATCTGTAAATACTAAGTTGCCTGGTGACCATTCAAAAAGATCTGACACCTCTGCTTCAGTTAGTATCTGAAAAGAATTCAGCCAAAAATCTAGCCATTTTTTTCGCCTCCCGTGATAACCAATTGTAACTGTCAGAGAAGCGCCATGAGTTGCGAATTTTTAGTAAAACCTTCACATTTCTCTGGTTACCTTGCTCAAATTTTCTTGTTTTGCCATAACAGCTGAGTTTACAGTGGCACCTCACTAACACGTTATGTAAACACAATTGTGAGAGAACTCAAACAGTGGTTTATTAAGTCAGGAATTGAAGAAAAGCAAGGTGAGTAGCTTATGAAAAAGCACATCCTCTGTACAAAATATGCGTGTAATACCTTCACGTATGTTGTCCCAAAACCTGTATCATTGAAACTTCCTGGCAGATTAAAACTGTGTGCCGGACCGAGACTCGAACTCGGGACCTTTGCCTTTGCTGGAGAGCTTCTGTAAAGTTTGGAAGGTAGGAGACGAGGTACTGGCGGAAGTAAAGCTGTGAGGACGGGGCGTGAGTCGTGCTTGGGTAGCTCAGTTGGTAGAGTACTTGCCCACGAAAGGCAAAGGTCCCGAGTTCGAGTCTCCGTCCAGCACACAGTTTTAATCTGCCAGAAGTTTCATATGAGTGCACACTCCGCTGCAGAGTGAAAATGTCAAACTGTATCATTTCTCAATTCAGCAGTTATCGATGGCCCTTAAAAATTACATTCTTTGATTGAAAAAGTCTATAGTTAGTGGAATAATATGGTAGATAATGAAGTTTCACATGATAACGATATGGTAAAATACTCTCCTCTTCGCATGCTATCATTTGCCAAAATCTCATTTTGATATCTGAAACGGGATTATGAAATGTGAGGAGTGTTGTGCATATTTCACTCTGGATTTACTGTTGGCACTGCACGATCTCAAATATGCATTGTAGGTCAGATCAGTTTTCACGCGTTTGGCGACAGATTCAATATGTTAGCTAAATTTCATATGCAGCAACATATTATGTAATATGCATCAAACACAAAATCATGGTGACGCCTATTTTTCATTGCAAATTTCACTTTTCAGCCTCCCCTTCCCAACAAGCAGATGAACTCGTCCAACGCTTCAGATGAAAACTGATCACTGCGCATCAGCCACTCTATCCCGTGTGGACTCTACAGGCAGGATTTCCCCATTACGTACACAGCTGGGGTGCTATCCCAATTTCAGAGAGCGTTGGCAGTATGTATGTTGAGGATGTAAGAAGGAGAAAATGGGTTGAAGGTGTGAACTGAACTTTGAGTTAGGGAGGGCTCTGCACTATGGTAGTCCAACCAGCTGCAGTAGCCACAATGGTACAGTGGTATAGTGGCTACCACATCTGCCTAAAAAGCAAGAGCCCCAAGTTCAAGTCCCGTCCTTGATACAAGTTTTAATTCATTATTTCAGCTTCCATCCTGTGTGAGAAGAGCTCACGCACATTATCTCTTTCAGGTGTCATTGGATGGCAACACCGACAAAGTGGACGACGTGTAATGAGGTACCCTGAACACAACCAGCTCCGTCGTGTTAAGACCGCTGGATTCCGAAAACATCGATCGTGTGAAACGCAAGTCTCACGTAACATCCTCAGATCTACGTATCAAGTCAATCAGGTACTGTAGTACTTATTGACTTCCAAAAATCATGGACTGAGTACCATACAAGGCATTTGAAAAGTCCGTGCAAAAATAAAAACTACTTACGTGTTTGGGGTAAACCTTTTTTATTTTTCGACATAGTCTCCTTTTAGACTTACACACTCTGTCCAACGCTGTTCTAATTTGTTGATCCCTTCCGAATAATAGGAATTGTCCCAGTCTGCAAAATAGCTATTAGTTGCTGCAATCACCTCCTCGTTTGAATAAAATCTTTGTCCCGCCAGCCATTTCTTCAAACTGGGGAACAAATAGTAGTCCGAGGGAGGCAAGTCTGGAGAATAGGGGGGATGTGAAACGAGTTGGAATCCTATTTCCATTAATTTTTCGACCACAACTGCTGAGGTGTGTGTTGGTGCATTGTCGTCATGGAAAAGGACTTTTTTGCGGTCCAATCGTCGTCGTTTTTCTTGCAGCTCGGTTTTCAAACGGTCCACTAACGATGAGTAATATGCACCTGTAATAGTTTTACCCTTTTCCAGATAGCCGATGAGGATTATCCCTTGTGAATCCCAAAAGACAGTCGCCATAACCTTTCTGGCCGAAGGACTGGTCTTCGCCTTTTTTGGTGCAGATTCTCCCTAGTTAACCCATTGTTTAGATTGTTGTTTGGTCTCAGGAGTATAGTAATGTATCCATGTTTCATCCACAGTGACGAAACGACGCTTAAAAGACCTGCGGATTCTTCCTGAACAGCTGCAAACCATCCTTGCAAAACTTCACACGATTCCGTTTTTGGTCAGGCGTGAGGAATCGCGGAACCCATCTTGCGGATAGCTTTCTCATGTCCAAATGTTTATGCAAAATATTGTGTACCCGTTCATTCGAGATGCCCACAGCACTAGCAATCTCACGCACCTCAACTCTTCTGTAATCCATCACCATATCACGGATTTTATCAATGATTTCTGGAGTCGTAACCTCCACAGGGCGTCCAGAACGTTCAGTATCACTTGTGTCCATATGGCCACTCCGAAAAATTTTGAACCACTTATAAACTGTTCTAATCGGAGGTGCAGAGTCACCGTAATGTTTATCAAGCTTCTCTTTAGTCTACTGAGGCGTTTTGACTTTCATAACGTAACATTTAATCACCACACGAAATTATGTATCGTACATTTTTTGACAATCACTCGACTTCCTTGATTCAAACGAATGCCGAACACAAAGAAATAGACCAATATGGCTGAAACTTGGTGTGCGTTCTTTCCAAAGATGCTACTAACTAAACATGACCTCGATACGCGCCGGTGGTGCCATCTCTCAGACTTTGCACGGACTTTTCAAACGCTCCTCGTACATTTCACACATACACTCCTGGAAATGGAAAAAAGAACACATTGATACCGGTGTGTCAGACCCACCATACTTGCTCCGGACACTGCGAGAGGGCTGTACAAGCAATGATCACACGCACGGCACAGCGGACACACCAGGAACCGCGGTGTTGGCCGTCGAATGGCGCTAGCTGCGCAGCATTTGTGCACCGCCGCCGTCAGTGTCAGCCAGTTTGCCGTGGCATACGGAGCTCCATCGCAGTCTTTAACACTGGTAGCATGCCGCGACAGCGTGGACGTGAACCGTATGTGCAGTTGACGGACTTTGAGCGAGGGCGTATAGTGGGCATGCGGGAGGCCTGGTGGACGTACCGCCGAATTGCTCAACACGTGGAGCGTGAGGTCTCCACAGTACATCGATGTTGTCGCCAGTGGTCGGCGGAAGGTGCACGTGCCCGTCGACCTGGGACCGGACCGCAGCGACGCACGGATGCACGCCGAGACCGTAGGATCCTACGCAGTGCCGTAGGGGACCGCACCGCCACTTCCCAGCAAATAAGGGACACTGTTGCGCCTGGGGCATCGGCGAGGACCATTCGCAACCGTCTCCATGAAGCTGGGCTACGGTCCCGCACACCGTTAGGCCGTCTTCCGCTCACGCCCCAACATCGTGCAGCCCGCCTCCAGTGGTGTCGCGACAGGCGTGAATGGAGGGACGAATGGAGACGTGTCGTCTTCAGCGATGAGAGTCGCTTCTGCCTCGGTGCCAATGATGGTCGTATGCGTGTTTGGCGCCGTGCAGGTGAGCGCCACAATCAGGACTGCATACGACCGAGGCACACAGGGCCAACACCCGGCATCGTGGTGTGGGGAGCGATCTCCTACACTGGCCGTACACCACTGGTGATCGTCGAGGGGACACTGAATAGTGCACGGTACATCCAAACCGTCATCGAACCCATCGTTCTACCATTCCTAGACCGGCAAGGGAACTTGCTGTTCCAACAGGACAATGCACGTCCGCATGTATCCCGTGCCACCCAACGTGCTCTAGAAGGTGTAAGTCAACTACCCTGGCCAGCAAGATCTCCGGATCTGTCCCCCGTTGAGCATGTTTGGGACTGGATGAAGCGTCGTCTCACGCGGTCTGCACGTCCAGCACGAACGCTGGTCCAACTGAGGCGCCAGGTGGAAATGGCATGGCAATCCGTTCCACAGGACTACATCCAGCATCTCTACGATCGTCTCCATGGGAGAATAGCAGCCTGCATTGCTGCGAAAGGTGGATATACACTGTACTAGTGCCGACATTGTGCATGCTCTGTTGCCTGTGTCTATGTGCCTGTGGTTCTGTCAGTGTGATCATGTGATGTATCTGACCCCAGGAATGTGTAAATAAAGTTTCCCCTTCCTGAGACAATGAATTCAAGGTGTTCTTATTTCAATTTCCAGGAGTGTATTTGAACATTTTTTGACAGTTTTCTTCCGCGATTAGTGTTTCGTGACGAGGCAACATTCCATTTAAATGGAAAGGTGATCCGTCATAATATGAGAATATGGGGTACGGAACAACAACATGAAGTTGTATAAATGAGAGGCACTCTCCAAAATGTAATTTGTTTTCTGCAGTTTCACGGGAAAAGGTGTATGGTCCATTTTTCTTTGCCGACAACTCTGTTACAGGTAGCACATATCTCGATAAGCTTGAGAACTTTCCTTTCCCACCGTTGGAGACTGATAAGAACGACTTCATTTAGCAACAGGCTGGAGCATCACCACTCTGGCATCTGGAAGTGCGAGAATTCTTAAATCAGAGGATTACTGAACGATGGATCGGTCGCACTGGATCGAATGATCCAGCGTTACATTACTGGCCTCCGAGATCACCGGATCTGACTGTATGTAATTATTTCTTGTGAGGGTTTATAAGAGACTCTGTTTAAAGATTAAAAAACAGCCGACCAGTTGCAAAGGATAAAGTAATCTTTACCTAGGTTTCAATAGATATAAATCTATCTTCTTCAGAAGACGGCCTGGGGACAATGAACATCATAATTTATATTCAAGGTAAGATACATGAGTCAAGTTTTTTTTATTTTTTCCTTTATTGTATTTCAATTCCCCATCGGGGCGGGCTGGCAGCAGCATAGGCGCTGCTCTTCAGCCGAAAGACATAGAACAAAACAATAGAAGACATTTAAAAACAGCAAAGGAGAGAATAAGGTGAACATAGATATAAAAAAGGGGAACAATATGGAAGGCAATAGGCAAAAAACGGGGTGACTGTAAAATGGAGATAAAAAAAAACTGTGTAAAAGTAGCACACATAAAAAGCCACACACTGCGACGGTTAAAAGAACACAAGCCACAGTAAGACTGGAGCATAAAGGTAGCGACGGATGGCAGAGCACATAACTTAACACTGGCGGCGAACCTCAAGGCAGGACACAATTAAAACACACCTCTTGACGCACACGAGAAACAGCACTAAATAAACACTGATATGGCACACTGATGAAGAGCAACACAGAGGATCTGCCAGGCGCTAGGAGATGAGGGAGACCTGGAGAAGTGACAGTGAGGGAGGGGAAGTGACAGTGAGGGAGGGGAAGAGATGGGGGAGGTGAGCGGGGGGCGCGCGGAAGAGGGCCAGGTAGGGAGGGATGTGGGAAGGAGAGAGGCAAGTATGGGGTGCAGGGTCTCAGGGGAGGGGGGGACGGAGGAAAATCCGCTCTGGGAGAAGGAGGAAAGAGGAAAAGGGGGCCCTGGGGAGGGGGGGGGGGAACAAGGCCAGGTTATAGTTATAGTTGGAAGGAAGGGTAGATGTCACGGCGAAGTTCGTCATCCGGGAGGGGGAGGCGTTGGAAATTGCCCTGATGAAGGAGATGGAGGGTGTGGAGGTGGAGAGAGGGAGGGATAGAGGCGCGGCAACGGGCGGGGGGTGGAGAGGAAGGAGGAAACCAGAGGGTGGGGGGGATCAAGCCTGCGAACAATGTAAAGGATGCGGAGATGTTGGAGGAACAGGAGGAGGTGGGGGAAGGGGATCAGTTCATACGGGAGCCGTGTGGGGGAAGGAAGGCGGATACGGAAGGCAAGGCGGAGCGCATGGCGTTCAAGGATTTGGAGGGCCTTGTAAAAGCGGGTGGGGGCGGAGATCCAGGCAACGCTGGCATAACAGACGGATGAGGGATTTGTAGGTGTGGAGGATGGTAGAAGGATGCAATCCCCATGTCCGGCCAGACAGGAGTTTCAGAAGGCGGAGGCGGGAATGGGCTTTCTGCTGGATGGTCAGGAGATGAGGGGTCCAGGTGAGGTGTCGGTCAAGGGTGAGGCCAAGGTATTTCAGGGTGGGGGTACATGAGTCAAGAATAAAGTATAACATATATTAGGAGAATCTTGTATTACATCATGTGAGAAGAATAGCTGATACTTACAATATTACAGTAACATGGAGTGAAGTATCCTAGTCATTTTTGCAAACATTTACATAACTCAGTTGATCCAAATAAAACATAGCACTGAGAACAGGGTTTGTCAGACATATAAAAATTAAGAACATAGTAGTTGAAGAGCGCATGGGCGACTGAGTATAATCGGCCAGCGTAGTAGCACTGCGGCCAGGGCAGGTGGCGCTCAGGTCGCAAACTATTTGCCGATTGGCGTACTGAAGTAACATGTGAAGTATCAATATTAAATGCATCCTTAGATAGAGTTACAAAAATAAATAAAATCATTTACCACTCCCGTTGTGACATACTGGGAGTTATAGGAGCAATCACGTAGAACATTCATAAAAAAAAAAAAGGCAGGTGGCGCTTTCGTCGTGAGTAATATGTAGTGGCATATACAGCCAGAATATAAAGGTTATATTACCATAATAGTGAAGCACATAGGATGTATATAAGTAACAAATTTTAGAAAATCGTAATGGCTCTTAAGTCATAATTATGAAACCTGGGCTATAATCCAGTTAATACATATGTTAGAATGAGAAAAAATTATTACATGAAGGCCCGTATAGTGGCAGCCATACATTGTGAGAAAAATATATTATATAACAGGCAGTGGGCTAAAAGATAAGAAAGTGCATTATAGCTTCCTGAGGAAATGGAGTACTGAGGTTACTAGCATTTATGTTATATATTAAACAGTACGGGTTTAAAGCCTTCGAAAAATTGTCTACAGGCAAGGTTCAGCTGATCATTAAGTATATTGCCGTCTTTGTGCTCAAGATGTTTAAAAATAAATAACTCTTCCCACAGATCTAGTCTCCGTCCTTTGACTTGTCTGTGTAGGATAACCGTGTCTTCTAACTGTTTGGGCGTATGGCCGGCTATCAAGAGGTGTTCAGCAAAAGTAGAGTTGCGAATATTTATTCCTTTTTTACCTAACAGATGCTCTTTATATCGTGTTTTCACAGCTCTGCCTGTTTGACCAATGTAATATGAGGGGCAGTTATTACAGGTTAGTTTGTAAATACCTGAATTAGAAAACCAATCCCTGGCAATCTCTACTGACTGTACAAGATTTCTTTTTAAACTGTTGTTTGTAGAGAAAGAGACGTTACAGTTATATTTTTTATTTAGAAGACGTTTGATCCTATACGATATGTTGCCCAAGAAGGGGATGGAAATAAATTTTTTAGTTTCTATGGTATCTGTGGGGACGTTATTTCTCAAAGTCGAGCAATTTTGGGAAATTTTCTTATTAAGCAGGTAATCGATCATATTCTGGTTGTACCCATTATTGACCGCAATAGCTTTGATGACATTCAATTCCTTTTTTTGGGCCGCTGGTGATAAAGGAGTGGTTACCATTCGATGAATGGCGGAATGAAAAAATGCCAGTTTATGAGCTTTTGGATGAGTTGAGTCAGCAGGAATAATACAAAATTGTTGAGGCTTTCGTGGCCACTTGTTGACAAACTGCCTATTGGCTTCTGTCTCGGGTTCTTCGGCCGACGTTCATCTAATGATTTTTCTGACGTTTCGCCAGCACGAGTGGCTGGCATTGTCAAAGCTTCACCCTCCATTGCCGGTGGTGAACTGGAGCCGAGCTCGCGGGCGCAGGCTATATGTACCTGGCGCGCCAACGTCCGAGGGCTTCTCCGCGGTCATTTCCGGTGCGGTTCTCCTCTTGCTACCTGCGACGGTCGTTCGCTGCAGTACGGGAAGCCAGGATCCGTTGACCTTAAGGCTTTCCTCTTTCTTGTTCAAACTGTTCGCGTGTTTTTGTATTTCTACAGCTTCTCTGAACAAGCGCGTGTGATAGTGCTTCTGGCTGTAGAGAACCACTATCACACGCGCTTGTTCAGAGAAGCTGTAGAAATACAAAAACACGCGAACAGTTTGAACAAGAAAGAGGAAAGCCTTAAGGTCAACGGATCCTGGCTTCCCGTACTGCAGCGAACGACCGTCGCAGGTAGCAAGAGGAGAACCGCACCGGAAATGACCGCGGAGAAGCCCTCGGACGTTGGCGCGCCAGGTACATATAGCCTGCGCCCGCGAGCTCGGCTCCAGTTCACCACCGGCAATGGAGGGTGAAGCTTTGACAATGCCAGCCACTCGTGCTGGCGAAACGTCAGAAAAATCATTAGATGAACGTCGGCCGAAGAACCCGAGACAGAAGCCAATAGGCAGTTTGTCAGCAGGAATAATATTATCTGAATATGTTTCTTTGCGGAAGATATTAAAATGGAAGGTATTATCTTGTATAGAAATTGTTAAATCTAGAAAATTTAGTTCGCGTTTATCATTTTGAAGTTCTTTAGTGAAGGAAATTTTTTCATGTAAACCGTTGAAAGTGTTAAAGAGAAGCTCTAAATCATAATCAGTGCCATCAAAAGCAATGAAAATATCGTCAACATAACGTGCATAATAGCGGATTTTTTGGCGTAATTCTGAACTAGAATTGAAGAATTTTGTTTCCAGGGCGTTGATGAAAATCTCTGCTAGAATACCGGCAAGTGGGCTACCCATTGCTAGACTGGCTGTACGTACATTTTCCCATTAAATGTGAAATAATTGTATTTTAAAACGACCTTAAGCAAATTAATGAGTTCCGCAATCTGTGTTTCACTTAATTTTTTATGCTTGAGAAGATTCTCTTTTACAAGGTCTATGGTTTCATTGACCGGGATATTTGTGTAAAGGCTGACGATGTCAAAGGACACCAGTCTAGTGTCAGACTCTGTTTATGTGCCTCCATTACCAACAACAATGAATGAACTGAGACACCGCATAACATCAGCGGTGGAGGCTGTAACTGAAGACATACTCGTTGCTGTGTGGGAAACAATTTGAATATCGCATTGACGTTCGCCGTGCATCTCAAGGGGGGCATATTGAACACCTGTGAAAAACCACGAGAAAAAAACTTTGTGAGTTCCCCGTTCATCAAAAAACATTATTAGTTTCAGAAATATAGACGTACCAAATCAGATGATTCTTTATGATACATTCGGTATATAATTTTGCTTTCGATTGGAATTTCATTTCAGTAATAGCTCGAAAGAGCTACCGACCCTTTCCCTGATATGTCACACTTGCAAATTATGCCTTAGAAACTGTGAGAGCAGTTCCATATGAAGTTCAACGAGGAAGGAGCAAAAATTGATAACATGCCGAAGAAAACTCAAAACAATTGAATACGGCGAAGTAACGCAACTACAGTACGACAGACATGCTTATCTGCAATAAGCCAATATAAGTTCAGCTTGTTCAATGGAATGTAATGGGCGGAAAAGTCCTGCATTGCTGACAACATTAGCAGCTCACATTATCATCTGACTACTTCTGTGATGGAAATGACGCAAGGAGGTAACAAGGGACCGTGGAAGTGCGTTACAGGCATTTTCATGTTTTCGTGTAGTCCTTATTTTTAACCGTGAATGAGAAACTAAAACGAAGTAATGCTACAGTTCAAAGTCGAGCAGTGCTGTGCCATTTAGAGTCAGCTCGTGAAGATCAGCAAGCACGCTGGCAACCGCCACGAAAACTTCCGAATTCTGTCGATGAATTCTGAGCAGTACTGACGGGCAGTGCCTCAAGAAAAGTTAGGAGCAAGCCAGACGGTCGGTTCACGTTACGTGAATGCAATGGCTCCTATACGAGGTGCATTCAAGTTCTAAGGCCTCCGATTTTTTTATTCTCCGGACTGGAAAGAGATAGAAACATGAGCATTGTTTTAAAATGAGGCCGCGTTCATTGTCAATACGTCCCAGAGATGGCAGCACCGTACGGCAGATGGAATTTTACCGCCAGCGGCGAGAATGAGAACTGTTTTAAATACTTAAAATGGCGACGTTTTCCTTACTCGAACAGCGTGCAATTATTCGTTTTCTGAATTTGCGTGGTGTGAAACCAATTGAAATTCATCGACAGTTGAAGGAGACATGTGGTGATTGAGTTAGGGATGTGTCGAAAGTGCGTTCGTGGGTGCGACTGTTTAATGAAGGCAGAACATCGTGTGACGACAAACCGAAACGACATCGGGCTCGCACGAGCCGGTCTGACGACACGATCGAGAAAGTGGAGACAATTGTTTTGGGGGATCACCGAATGACTGTTGAACAGATCGCCGCGAGAGTTGGCCATTTCTGTGGGTTCTGTGCACACAATCCTGCATGACGACCTGAAAATGCGAAAAGTGTCATCTTGGTGGGTGCCACGAATGCTGACGGACGACCACACGGCTGCCCGTGTGGCACGTTGCCGAGCAATGTTGACGCGCAACGACAGCACGAATGGCACTTTCTTTTCGTCGGTCGTGACAATGCATGAGACGTGGATGCCATTTTTCAATCCAGAAACAAAGCGCCAGTCAGCTCAATGGAAGCACACAGATTCACCGCCACCAAAAAAATTTCGGGTAACCGCCAGTGCTGAAAAAATGATGGTGTCCACGTTCTGGGACAGCGAGGGCGTAATCCTTACCCATTGCGTTCCAAAGGGCACTGCGGTAACAGGTGC